>NW_020884874.1:8383683-8826948 GCF_003945725.1 Corapipo altera
CAGCCAGACTGGTGTGGTTCATATATTTGATGTCTGACTTGCAAAATTTTTAATCTTATTAGTAAAAGGAAAAGATAAAATTATTTTTAGCTTATAAAATAGAAGTAGTTTCATTTGTTGCGAGAATTTGTTTGTAGTCTGTTAAACTCTTAATGCTACTAATTTTGTATTTCTAAATGTATATACTTTAATGTGGAAATAATTATTTTTGCAGACTCCTCCAACAAAGCAGTATCCATAGAGAACAAATAATATTCACCTGCATTTCATGTGCTTCTAATCTATATTAATCTTCTAGCTGATGGACTTGTGAAAATCGTTACTTTTTTGTTTTGAATATGTGAATGATTTCCAGGTTATTTCTTTGCTTTGATAATTGCAAAGGAGACTTCAATTTTGTGATCTTGAATTTCAGTTTCACAGATGATATTTATGCTGTTGGTTTATCACAGCAGTGTGTCTTCTCTCTAACACAGACAATAGTAAATACAGCTTTGGCTTGAGGAAAGCTATTCTTTTTTTTCTTTTTTTCTTGGTCTCTGTAGAAATACTGCAACACAGTCCAGCTTGATTCTGGAATAGACTACAGGAAACGAGTGCTTCCAGCTGCTGGAAAACTTTACTACCTGTAAGTTTATCTATGATGTTGTATTTGCTCTCTTTTTCCTTCTTATTAGCCAACAATTTCCTAGTCAATGGGAAATGAAAAATGTATAGTAGAATTAGCAGGGTGTGACTTTTCCTTTTTTTGCCTTCTGGTCCATTTTGTTCAGCAAACCGCCTTCCATTATGCCTTGATATTAACTTCATTAAACTATATTTTCAGTATCCACACTAGCATCATTTATAATGTGTGACTGAATAAAAACTAATTAGATTTTTTTGGGGAGGTGTGGTGTTTGGAGAACTGAAGTGACAGATGGTTAGAAAGTAATGAATATCCTCTTGTGAGAGATTGCACAATTCTCTTATAATAGAAGAACATCCTTATTGTATTTAAGTAATTAAGTATTTATAGAAATCCAATGACAAGGATTCATTTAATTTTGGGTGTTTCGAGTGCTGTCGATGAAAAATCCCAACACCCTCCTGTTTTGACAGATTGTTTCTGTTTACCATGACAAAATTTCTTTAGCCTTTTATATTTGCAAATAAATAATTTTTAAAAGATATTCACAGTTATGCTTATGGTTGCAGCATAAATCTGCCTAATAGGAACATTCTCTCTTTTTTAAAAAAAATACCTTGAAACCTTTGCAATACAAACGTTTTTCTGTCTTGTATTTGCTCTTGTAGTATTATTCAGTCAGTGACAACCTGAACAAAGCAGACAACAATAGCTTAGGATGAGATTTATAACTATTCTAGCTTTCAACCCAGCGATAATATTGATCATGCTTCCATTGAGAAAGGTGTGGTATTTTTATCACTGTGATAGGTATTTGAGACCAAGTATGTCCATGTCACTTTATTATAAAGTTAGACAACGTAGTTGTTGTAGGAAGGAGGAATAATGCTTAGAAGAGTTACAACAGGTAACTCTTTCTGCTTCTGGAAGGAAATGACAGAATTTTATGTATGGAAAACAGGTCCAGTGCAGGTTCTGTATCCTCAAACAAATTGTGACTGTATGAGCTCAAGAAAAGTAGCTCCTGTTCCATATTCTTGTCTGGCTCCGCTTTCTCTAAGCTTTGCAGTGTCTGCTTTAGAGGTACTTTTTGAAGCTGCCACTGATATCTCTGATATCACTGATATGCTCATCGTGGCTCTTGTTCCGATTGCCGCCGTCCCTGCTCACGGCACTGCTTCCTGTGCCTGCTGCACTCGGTGACTTTGTCTGACAATTGTGGAGAGCACCTGCTGTATTCTTTTCTCAGTGTCCATGCTCTGAAGAAAGCAAGAGCACACTGGTGGTTTCTAGCAGGTAATAGGCCTGTGGCAGCAGCTCTCAGTGGAGAAGAAATACAACAAAGTCGCAGGACTAGTACCCAGCTGAAATATATTTCATGGTAATCTGCTGTAAAACTTGTGATCAAGTGAATGGCAGAGATTGGAGATGTCTGTCTTGTATTCTCTTATTGAAAGGATGTGGGTTACCTTCAGAATTTGATGTGTAAATCATTAGGGAGCACCGAGGGTAAAATATAATTTAAAAAATCCTGTAGTTGCCAATGGAATAAGATACTTATTTCATCATCCTTTTTTTTTTTTCTGAGGGAATCTCATTCATTCTTCTATTCAGACTTGTTCACTGGAGCTTTCAACACTGCAGAACTAGCTTTGTTTTAAAATTAGGTACTATGCAGTATTTTGCTACAGATCTTTGAAATTTAGTTAGCAGTCTTGTCCCCAAAAGAAGATGTTCTTGTCTAACATGTTTTCATTCCTCTATTAAGGGTCATAGTATCATTGTCACATTTTGTTAAGAATCCTCTTGATGCTTCATATTTTGTGTAGTCTTGTCTTCATTTAAAATGTGCAACTGAGAGTTGTTTAAAGCTGTTTCATACTCATCTGAGAGCCATCAGTGTAACACAATTACAAGATGCCTGATCAAAGCAACTTCATTGATCTCAGTCTCGGGTGTCTGTTTTCAAAACAAACTTTCTTGGCAGTTAGGTGCAACACTCCACCTTGGCATCATATTTAGCTGTTTCTTGTTGTAGCCTTTCCTTTTTGATTATGATATGCATGCATATGCACATACCCTCTGATACAGATATATACGCTCTTTCCCACCTTCTATGGTCTTTTTTCTGGTTTTGTCTGTTCATTTTCATTTGTCATTTTGTCAGAGGAAAGCAGCATGCAAATATCAATGTTGAGAGAAACTTGTAGAATGTTATATCATCTGCTAGTCAGAAACGGTTTTTCAAAGTGTTCTGCATTTACAGAAGTTTGTGGGTTTCTTTTCCCCCAAATTCTTTGTATCTGTAAGGCTTGTTATTGTTAAGCTTGAGCTAAAAAGTAGTTATTTCAGTTCTGTTGTTAGTATTTTTAAGGTGCTTAAGGCCTAATAAGGAGAGTAATTGTGTCACTCACTGATCTTCATTTTTCATATAGAGGATGTCTAGAACTGTATGAAGCAATAGACCTTCCACACCAAAAGAGACTGTACAAATGTCAATGAAGCGTTATATATCCTAGTTTTAGTTTGTTGTCTACAGTAGCATTAATTTACTATTCTTAGCTAGAAATATGATCTGTCTGGCTGTATCTATCCATCTCTAAGAATGAAACATGGAAAGGTTTGCCCTCTAACCCATTCAGCGATAAAAAAAATTATCTGATTGGACTGAGTTATAATTCTTGTGTCAACCAGAAGGTGAATATAAACTTCAGCTCTCAGCACAGGTATTTTGCATTTTCACCCTCTGTCTTGGGGATACAGTTTGGGGGGGAACTGATAAAATTACTATTGCAAAAATTAAACTGGTATTTTTAATTTCACAGTTTAATTTTGCAAATTGTTAGATCAATACAATCAGTTGACTTGACCTCGACACCAACCCCCCCCCCCAAAAAAGAAGAAGGTGCTTCAGCATTTAATTTCCCAAAGTCCCCTCTCAGGAATTTCAAAGAATACTTCTTTGGGTGCTTGACTGCCTTGCCTTGTCTATTTGCTCTTATTTTGCATGCAAGATAGAGCCAGAAGCCTTTTTTCTCATTGTGTACACATAGTGTTAATGGATCTGCTCTATCTGTATTGCCTCATTACTGGAAACAGCTTGAACACAGAAGTCTTTCAGTGTATGCAAATAAGGCAGAATCATCTACCTGAGAGTTAATATTCTCTACTTTTAAGTGTATTCTAAATGTAATGTTTGTATTTAGAGCATAACATCCTGTTCCCTTTTTTTATGGGCAAAAAGCTAAGCAGGCTCAGGCAGCTGTTTGATGTTGGCTTCAAGTGTTATTAATTTCATATTCTATTATTCTTTTCACTGTAGCACAAGTGAAGCTGATGTGGAGGCTGTCATGGATAAGTTGTTTGATGAGCTGGCTCAGAAACAAAATGATTGTACGTAAGTTAATTTCTCTTGAAAGAGAATACATTTAGAACACAATGCCCAATCTCCACTGACCAATTAATAAGTTCCATTGCTGTATATGGGTTGATGCCACACTCAAGTGGCAGTCATTGTATCAGCATTTTGTCTAATTTATGTGTTGAATCATGTGCTATTATTCATGAAGCTATGCATTTCCTATCTGTAAGAGATGAATTTTATAGTAATTATCCAGAGAAGATTGAGTCTTTGTTCATGTTCCCATAGTAACTAGACCAAGGATTCTAAAAGTGCAAGGCAGAGAGCTGAGGCTGAATAAAGCGTGTGGAACCATTGCAGACTTCACGTTTGAAGAGCTATGCGACAGAGTAAGTACCCAGTCCAATCTAGATCAGTTAATGCTCAGACTTTTCACAGTTTAAAAGAAAAAAAAAAAGAATCCAAACCGCACAAACTCACTATTTTCCCAATTTAAAAGACTTTCTTTTAACTTGGCAAAAAGATTTTTAATTTAACAGGAAAAAAACCTGCACCCTTGGCAAAAGAACAATAATAATTTGCTTTTTAATGATACAGTAAATTCACTCTTAGGTGTATCACAGACTGTCTTCAAAAATCCTGCTGCAGTATTTACCTGGACTAACATCATTGTTGTTGGTATATTAGTGGTCATAACATATCAGTATGTAAATAGCATTCAAATGCTGTTTTTAAAATCTTGAGTTTAAGTTGATGCTCAAGCAAATGAATAGTGATCCTGGCACCACTACAGTAACACTGTTGTTGCATGCCTTAGTTTCAACTATGTGTACAAGGGCTGTTCAGTCCCAGGACTTCTCAAAATATCCCAGATTTTGGTAAATATTGCCAAATTCTCTACTTAAACATGTGGGATGTGATCCCTGGAAAGCTTTGTTTGTGTATGACCTCCAGTGGGTTGGAAGACAGTTCCCCAGGAGTTGCACTGTACTTAGTGACCTCTCTACTGATGTATAAAGTTATTGTTAAATGATCACAACCCTAAACTGGGCTGATGGCACTTTTGATTCAGGATGCTGACTAGTCTTTTGGTGATAACATTATGCTTTCACTTCCTTGTAGCTACCAAGCTGATAATTATTTGGATGGAAATTTCACTGGTTAAGTTTCAGACTGTAGGTTTTAGACTGTTGGTTTTCAGTTTCAGACAAAACCAGTTAGCCATTTGTAAGATGGGAGGTATGTCATGGGTAGAACAGCTTGCTTTTCACTAGAAGTTGTGAGACTTTTTCTTCCTTGTGCCTCTTAAAATATCTGGAAGTGATGCTGTCAGCAGGTACTTTTAAAATCCTTTAGTCCAGTAAATGCCTTATGTACTTAAATGGGATGGTAGGTTGCTTCTAAGTAGAAGTGCTCTGATAGGTCACATGTGAATGGCCACTACTTTGGGTCTGAAGGTTCTGATCCTCTTCAAGTATTACGTGGAGTTCAGGTCTTCTTGGCGTAATGGAGCTGAGGGGCTTGGTTTGCACTCAGAACAAGTAGAGAGAATCCTTATGAAATGTTAAACACTGTTTAACAGCACTGTGCTTACATTGATTGCCCAGGACTTAGGAAGTCATGCTGTCTTGATTTAAATGCCTTCTGCATATGTGTTATGGTAGTCTCTAACTGTGCAACCACATGCTTAAAACTAAGACAACATGGCAGACAATAAATGTTTTTCTTTAACAGCTTCCTCAGTCATCGCTTATTTTCTTTGTATATGCCTCTATTTGTTTCTACCTTTAATTGTTACATACAATTATTTATTGTGCCTTGATTTTTCTCTTCAGTTCACTGATGTACCTTCATAAATATTACATTAGTATGTTTTTAAGGGGTACCACTGTGCTCCCTTTATAGGTAGAGAAGTATAGTCGTGAACTTGGAATTGTGTATTAAATTTGGAGGCTTGAGTTGCCTCCAGTATGATTTTTTTCATGATCGTAACTTTTGTAGTGACTCATAGCAACAGTAGAAAATTCCCCTTGGTATAAGCTGCATTTAGGATCTTGCCTGCCCCATTGCTCTATTTGCCCACCCTGTTGCCATTAAAATCTCATAAAAGGCAAAAGGAAAAATCAGAATTCAGCTGTCAAACCATGAAACCATGTTCCTTTTTTGTGAAGTCTTTAACTTTTTGATGGAAAAACTTAAACATGCAGTGTCTTTTTTAAACCATCAGAGTTGCTCCCACTCATGTCACAGAAGACATAGGTAGGATCCAGAAGAGTGCCCCAGTGGTTTATAGCAAAAAATACCCCAAAGCCAGGAGACATTCCACACAACAGGAAGTATAAAGTCATTCATATATATTCCAGTAAGCTGGAATGGGAAGTGGGAATGATTTGTGGAAGTATAAAGCACAAATCTGTAGGGGATATAGCTACAAGGTGTTTGCTCCTTCTTGTGAAGCCAAGTGGTAGGTAAGGTGACAGGCATCCTAAATGCTACTATTAAGAAAAAGGAAAGTAGGAGGCTGAAAAAGAGGTAATGAAAAGCAAGATCCACAAAAGAAAGTATTGGAGGGGAATTTGTTGGATTTGCGTGGAGTGAATCTGCAGGTTTCTTTGTGCAGGACATGGGGACAAAGTCCCATGGGAAGGCAGATTGTATAAAGAGACATGAGGCTCCTGGCTGGAGGAGCCTGTAGCAACCAGGGTGGAGCTTAGCCCACCCTGGGCTCAGCCCAAGAAAAGCCTCCTAGGTAGAAAAATGACATTTAAAGTTACTATAGTATAGGAGCCCATTAAAATTATAACAGAACTGAAAACAAGATTTGCAGTTGGTTTTATATCGGTTGTAAGACCTGGTGACAAGCATGATAAATGGTAAATTCTCATTAATGGGGGAAAATGAGATATAACTGATATTATTGAAACCTTGTGGGACAATTCATAAAATAATAATGTGCAATCAGTGCTTACAGCCTACTTAAGAACAGAGTGGCTGAAACAGGTGGAAGACAATGTGCAACATTAAAGATACTGGTACCTGCCTTAAAGTTAATTAATACAAGGTTCTTGAATACATATCAATCAGTCTGCTAATTAACAAACCCAAGAGGGTAGTACTCCTAGGGATCTCTTGCAAATGGAGAATGAGGTGGATTGCTTCTTGAGCATGTGGCTATAAAAAGCATATAAAGAAAATACACCATTGTATGGGAATCTTATGCTGTAGATGAAGCACAGAAGAAGGTGAAATGTAATTATCCCAAAAATTGCAAATGATAATTTTCTAGCATAAAATGCAATACATCCAGTACAAGGTCGTTTGGTTGGAACACCTTTATGGGAACTTAAATTGATGAATTCATCTAGAAATTTGTGTTGTGCAGCAACAATCTTCTCCTTAATTTTCTAACATTCCTTGAAACCAAAAGATACTTCCAAACAGCGAAGTTACATATTTGATTGTTCAGGAAGAGTAGTTTTTAAAAGCAAAAGGGAAGCATGACTAACTGGAGAGGGAAGTGTAAATGACAACAACAAAAAAGAAGGACTCTTTGAGGAGAAAGATAGGAAAAGTGTTTCCTGTGTCACTGTTGACACAGAATCAAATAATATGGAATGAATGGCAACTAGTTATGAAGTGCAGGAAAATTTTAAAATAAAGGTAATGGGAAAATATCATGTCTCTCAGATAAAAGACTTAAGTAAAATGGCAGTTTTGATATGTTTTACTTTATCTGAATGTTATTGGCTTATTCCTACTTGGAGGTGGATGAACTTTAAATAATGATGTGGAAAAAGGAAAAGGTTTTGCAAAAAAATGTGTTCTAGGTGAAGCAGAGTGGAATACTGTTTCACTAAAGGGTAGTGAAATAATTTTCAGTCTGTTAATAGTTAGCATATGTTAAAAGTGGCCTGCAAATATATTTTGTATCACTGAGTCCTGGAAAACTAGGCTGAGATCTCTGACTACCTTTTTATTTTGGATAGACGTCGGATTCCAAGAGAAAGTCCACATCACTAGAAGGATGCCTCTGTATGCCAGTATTAAAAAAGAAACAAGTAAAATTCGCACATACACATGATGGCTGGTATAACTGCGGATGTTGGTAAGATTTTAGTCCAGAAAGGGTAATAGAGGAGCTGGTTCTGGATTCATACATGCAGATGACTAAAGAATGGAAATGAAATTAATTCTCCAATCTCCCTGATTTTGTAGGAGGAGTTGAGTTTTGAAAATGCTGTTCTTACTAGGAAATTAGCATTATGCAGTCTCAAGGAAGTATTCGTTAAATGGATTGCTATGTTAGTTAACTAACATATAAAAAGAATTATTACTGAAGGTTTGTGGTTGAGTGTAGCATTTCTAATGAGCACATTTTTATACTAAGCCAAATATAATAGTTTTTTTCCCCAGCAGCTTTGAATATATCATAATATAATAATTTGCTGTAAATACAGAGTGCTGTGTGTATTGGGGGGAAGAGCAATGAATACAAGGATGCTGTGTGTGATTTATTTCTCATCCAAATGGAGATTTTGGGGAAAGTGGTTTTTTTTAGGCAAGAGAGTTTGTTTTGTTTTGCTTTTTTTACATCTAAGCAAACACGCAGTTTCCAGCTAGAAATTGGGGACACAAGTCACAAACAGAGGAGGAGACTGTGCCCTAGGCAAAGTGACTTGGAAACAGATTTAAGGATTGTAATGGACAAACAGCTCAAAAGGAGCTTCTGGTCCACTGTTAGAGCATTTAAGACCTTATTTCATCTAGGGTGGGTAAAGTGGAAATAAATAGAAGGGTAGGACGTTTATTTTAATTTTAGAAACATCTCAAATTGATGGCAGAATGTTAGGTGTGGTTTTATCCTGAAAACTTTAGAAAATACATTGAAAAACCTGACAGGGCTGTTGAAGAAACCACAAATCATTTGAGCTGGAGCATTTGTTCCCTCAGATGACGGACTTACAGTTCAGTTTTTTTCAGCTTATCAAAAAGAGGACTGGAAGATGATTTTATAACATACAGCTATTTTCACAGGGAAAATAAAACCCCAGGTATTAGTGGGATCCTAAATCTAGCAGAAGGCAGCATAATAAAACCCAGAGACTACAGAGAGATCCAAATTAAAAAAAAAAAAAAAAAAAGGAAAAGGACCTGTTCACACATTTGAAACAGTGAAGGGAGTGGCAGAGCCTCCTTGTCCTGTGTTTCAGGTCAAAACTGGATGTCATTTTAGGAGGAGGTGTTTGTGTTTGAGCTACGTACTAGTTTTTAGGCTTAGCTGTCTCTAAAATGGAGGATCTTGAAGTACCTCATGATCTCCTCTGGTCTTAAATTGTCTTGAAACTAAGGATGTGAGAGTCAGTCCCTGCTGCCCGTCGGAAGCTGTGTCACTGCCCCTGCACATGTGGTGAACAAGTTCAAGCAGCTGTCAGGGGAATGTCCCCAGTCCATCCTGAGGTATAACCTGCTCTCAGCCCCCTCATGCTTTTCGAAGGTAATACTTAGTCTACTATGAATCGTTGCAATCAGTTCAGACTGAGTTTTTCCAAGGCTTGTAACTTCCTTGGATTCGAGGGGGATTTCACGGGACATATATAGGACATTTCCCTGGTACCAAGCAACCTTTCTTCAGAATTTTACATGCCTTGGTCTATGTCATGGAAGCACTCGAACTTCTCATTGAGCTAAAGGAAAGTAACTTGAGGAGCAAATTAGTCAGAAAGTAACTAAGTTACTCTCAGAAATACAGTAATTGACTGAAACTTTTACAAGTAAATTTCTATTCACACAGAGATGAATGTTCATATGAAGTCAGTTTGAGGCATCCATTCAGAATGGGAAAGTTTCAAGATGAAAACTAGTTTTGTCAGGGAAGGTGGATGTCAAATCTTGTTTACGTGTTTCCCATCTAGTAAATACAAGGTAGTGAGAGTGTGTGTGTGTGTGTGTGTATGTGAAAAAGATTACACTGTCACCATCTTCTGACAGAACAACTCAAAATATCATCTAATTTGATTTAGTTAATGTAATTAACTTGGTTAAACTCATTTCCTCTGTTACATTTGGTTCATAACTACAAAAACATTTTTTAGTTTAAGGTAGAGGGATAAGAGAGTGTAATGAAGAGATTTTGGGGTTTGGGGGAATTATTTTTGATTACACTGAATTCTTGCAATATTATCTTATAGTTGCAATATTATTTTTTGAGTTTTCTGAAACTGTTGTAAACTGCTGCTCATGTGGGTGTCAGTAATCATTGCAGCATGAGTGGACAATGTTGTACTCAAAACCTGGTTAATTGATTCCTTTGGCTATCTGTAACCCCTAAGGGTTCCAGAAAAAAGAACTTAAGTTTTGCAAGAGTCAACGTGAATGGAGAATATGAAAGCATAGATGCTTTTGTTATATTTGAGAAATAATTTATCACACAAGTGACTCTACTTTCACTTCATTGCGACAGTGTGTCTTCTAGTCTGGTCTTGGGTAATTGTTACAGTGCATTCCAGAGGGATAATCACACAGACCTAGAAATCTATGTTTGTTGGTGTAGGATTAAGACAATGTGTTTGAAATTTCTCAGACAATTACTTAGTGACTTTTGTAATTAAATATTTCATATGAACAGCCTGTAAAACCTCTTCAAATTCACTGATGTTTCCTTCATCAAAGTAAAATCAAAATTCTATTTTAAAGGGAAATATTAAAACATTTTCCACTTTGATATCACATGATTTCAGGAAATGTCAGATAATACATAATAGATGAATATAGCAAATCAGCAACTGATAATCTGATACTATTTGAAACATCTAGCTTAAGCAGACGTTTCAAAGTACCTGCTTTTTAATTAGTACCTGAAGGCCTTGAGAGAGAGAGTTGGTGCCTTTGTAGTATTACAGTCTTTTGTTTCTTGTTTCGTGTGTTTGCATTAAACCTTTTCATATCAAGAATATAAAGACTTAATTCTGTCTAAAATAATGCATCAGATACTGTTAATTGCCAGTTGTCCGTTAATGATTATAAAAATAAAATACAGATAATATATCGTGTGCAATGCTGATATGACATTCTGTTGACTTGCCAAACTATTGTGTGCATCACTTTTTAAATCATAGATTCCCAGTTGAGGAAAATCCCAAGTTTTAGCTAACTTAGTTAATGTCAAATGCATACACTTAGCTTTTTTTCTTTACTGGCTATTTGACCGTGTGGAAAACTACAAGATGCTGGATGAGAGGATATTGATCTATTTTGGTTGCTTTAGAGCAAAATGAGAAACAGTTTTTCAGACTTGACACTCCAGGGTTTCTGTGGCAGTGTGGCACATGATAGTGTTTGTCATGGCATGAAAGTAGCTGCCTACTCGCTAGAATAGAGCCCTGTAAATGTGATTCTCCAGCAAAGTCATCCAGGAAGGACTGTGCTTGGTTTTCATGAAAATGTTTATTATTTTATCACCTTTTCTAAGGCCCCATAAAATGAAAAATGTAGCCAGAGAAGGCTGGGAGAGGCACCAGTCAGAATAGGGGCTCATAGTTCCTATTTATTGTAGAATTTCCATGTTAACATTAGCTTTCCCATTCTTTGTGGCCTTTAATTTCTTTCTGCCAGTTTCTCTGTCTGTACAATGAGGGATACATTTACCAATGGAGTTAGATTCTTGCAAAACATAATTAGTTAATTTTTTCATTGAGTTAGCGTGTGAATGAAAGATCACACAAATACTTTTTAAAATAAAATGTACATATCAATTCAGTTTTAAAATCTCTCTATATAAACTAGCAATTGTGCACATATAAGTTATATCCCATTTCCCTGTGTTTACACATAAAGGTCAGTGTTCATTACGCCTTAGAAAAAATCGCCCTCTGCCAGTCCTCTTTCTTCACTTTCCCTTTAAAATTTTACTTGAAAACTGATAAGTGTGACAGTTTGGCTTGAATCTGGTATAAATAATGTAGACAACAGTGTACCTTATGTGTAATCTTCCAGGTCCTAAGGGAGTCGAGAGATCCAGTCTTCCCCACAGTGCTGCCTTTTAATCTTCCCCTCGCTTGTGCGCAGCAGCTGCTGCCCTCTGCCGGGAACGCCGGCTGCCTTCTGTGCCCAAACACGGGAGCCTCTTCCTCACAAAGGTGGAATTACTTTTGTTCGTGCATCCTATAGTCTTTCCATTAGGTAATCAAATATATCCTTTCATCCAACCGCCCAGTACCAATGAACAGTGTCTTCATATGATACTAACCATTAGGAAACGTACAACAGTGTGAAAGCTAGGAAAATAAATTTAATATCAATATCTATGTTGTAAAAGGTTATCCTACCGTGATTTTTTCTCTAGTAGTTGTTCAGCGTTTCTGAAGTTGGCAAAATACAATTTTTGTGTAGATTAACGCAACAAATAATTGGCAAACAGTTTTTGTTAGGTTGTTGTTCCATTGCAATAGGCACGCTCTGCAGACCAGGAGGAAGACGTAGTTCCTGACTTGAATAGCTTGCACTTCAAAAGGAAAGATGTAACTAAGCTTTAAATAAAAAGAAAAAAAAAAAAAAAGCAAAGAAAAAAGTCACAATTTTCAAAGGCAACAAGTGATTTAGAAATGCAAGTGTCTGTCTTTAAGTCAACTGAATGTCTCCCCTAGATGATGACATAACTCAACTGCATTTGCAGTTTAATGATCCTGAATCATTTTGAGGGAATTACCTTCATTAAAATCTGCTAAATTTATCCACTGTATAATTTAGTGTCATCTTTAGGATTGTAGGATTGTCAAGTGTAGTTGTAAATAAACATACCATGGGTGGCACTATTTTTAGTAACCTTTTAGAAGCACAGTTTTCCTTGGTTTAGGATCTTAGGTTTATTCCCAGCCAGAGATCAGCTTTTGCAGCTTAAGCTCTGGACTCAGAGCCTGTCATTTACTAGCTACATTTGCTTTAGAAGTGTAATTGGTTTCTATACCCCGAAAAAAGTTGTCTTATCATAGAATCATAGAATCGATTGGGTTGGAAAAGACCTCCGAGATCATCGAGTCCAACCCTTGGTCCAAATCCAGTCCATTTACTAGATCATGGCACTCTTGTCTAACTCACAAGTATGTTTTATAAAAGAAACTCAAGAAACTTATTTCAGGTGGAAATATTGTAACACAGTAATATTTTTAGCCAAACTTCCTTTCTGTTTTATATTTTATGTGTATCAGAGCTTAATTTTTAGAAAGCACTCCCTTCATTGAAAGCTGCATAAACCTTGAGGGTTTAGATCCTGTACTTTATAGATCAGGGAATACCCAAATAAAAGCTGATTGTAGTTTGAAGGGTTGCATTTTTAATTCAATGTTTTGTATCTTAAATTCCCAAGTGTACTACTTTCTCTTTTTTTAAAGGTTTGTTGACCATGGTTTTGAAATCTTAACAGTAAGTGTCAATATTTAAATAGATATATGAATTTTTTAAGCCTTCTGTTTTGGAGACCATTTCACTGACAAATGCCGTACTTTGGAATTGGAACTGGAAATTTGGCAGTGGAAATTTGGGAGCAGAAACATGCCTTTTGTGGTTCTTCCACTTTGCAGCCAGCTTTGAGCAGCTGATAGGTAGGTCTTTGAGACATCTCACTTTTTGTAGGGTCAGTATGGATATCTGTCACTGTTCTAAGCTCTTCTGAGGCAGGAGTGGTTGCGCTGAATGATGACTGAACATAGGAGCAAGCATCTTCTTAATCAGAAGAGGAAAGCTCTGAAACAGCTTTCCAGTATGAGAAATGTGACTAAAATCTTGTGCTGTAAGGTCAAGCAAAATTAGTTTCTGCCTGGTAAGAAGTATAGTAAGGAGCTATACTTGATCCAAAAAATATCTTTAACCCCAGGGTTTACAGATCTCAGATTCTTGCTCTACTTGTTGAACTAGATGATATTTAAGTGTCTTCCAACCCAAACTGGTCTATGGTTCTATGATTTGCACTGCCATCAGTATCTTTAAATTTTTTAACCCAGTTAGCCACGCTCTATCTTCCAATTTTTATTTAAACTTCAGCATGCTGCTGCATTACAGATCATGCCTCAGGTTTTTCTGTTCCTTTCTTGGAATTATGGTCTTGAAATATTATCCAAGTAGTATTTCTCTGTTTTATCAGCCTCAGTAATGATTGCATGTGGCTCCTTTGGAAAGAACAGAGCTCTGTATTTTTTTATTTATGCTTAATGTCTAATTTGGAAATATTATCTGGTCTTAAATTGTGTGTTGGTTTTAGTAATTTTTTGGTTGTTAGAGTGTCTGCAGTAAATCATAGTTATTGTCAATTACAACTCTTCAGGATGTTACTGGAACTGGCCCTGGAATATCTTCCAACATCAACAAAACCCAGTTTATCTTGAGATGAAATATCTTTTTCTAACATATCTTAAGCATTCTGTATTCTTCAGACAATCTTTGAAAGATGATATACTGTGTCACCGATAAGTCAACAAAGAAGAAAGATGCTTTATGCTATAATTTAATGAACTACGTAATAGAAACAGGAGACTACTAACTTTTAAAACAGCCCACAGAGGGCTCCAAATAATAAACATCCTACTTGAGCAGAGATGATGGCAGCTGAAAATGCATTAAGTAGACAGAGAAACAAAAACAAATGAAGGTGAGAACTCAGTCAAGTAGGCTGAAGTGGAGGAAACACACTGTCAGGAGAATAGCCCATGGTAGTGCTAATGTGTTTTGCATTAGTGCGATATAGAATACTGACTCCTGGCATCAGAGTTAATGACAAAAATCCACAACAGTTTTACTGTATATACACATGCAGGAACAATAATATCATAAGAAAAGTTCTTACCTGTTCATGTTTCCAGGTTTTTAAAATAATATTGTAGCATGTGAAAGAACCGGTAACAAATGGTGACAGTTGTTACATAAATGTTTTATTGTTCTGAAGTTGAGTTTTGATGAACAGTTGATGAAACAAAAGAGATCAGATAGTACCAGAAACATACACCAAATTGAGTTATTTTTAGAATGTTGTTCAGAGGATGAGATTAATCAGGCTAAACTTTTAGTAAGAGGATTGCATATATATGTATCAATATTAGGAGGATTTATGGCTTCATTAGCAACTTCAGAGAAAGAAGTACCTTCATATGCTACTGACTAAAATAATATACTTTCTGTGACTGGATGAAATTCATAAAATAAATTTCAACCCTGGAGGGTTATAGAGGGGATAGTGCTATGTGTCTCAAATCATTTGCCACTAGTCTTGTCACCTAGTCTAAGCCCGTGTTGTTGGCAGTCAGGACCCAGCCTATGCTGCAAGGTGAAGAAAAAAGGCCTGAAGGCAGTACAGTAAAGGGGAGAGCTTTTGGCTGCTGAAACAACAGAAATCTGCTCCTCAATGGAGTTTCTGTATATGGACTGTACATCCAGAACCCCTGGCAGTGGCGTAATCTGGTCTTGAACCCATTTCCTCTGTCTCTCTTTCCTATGTGGCACAGAGTTGGTATGTGCTTGCTTGTGCCAGCATCATGCCAGTTCTGGGGGGCGGCAGGCCAGTGAGAACGTGAGCTTAGAAGCTGTCAGGGGGTCTTTGCATCATGGTCTCCTGAATTTGGAGCATTTTGAGTTAGCTGGTGAGTTAGAAGAGTTTTGAAGCAATTACAGGCAGCATGGAAGTTAGGCCAATAACAAGGTTAGAGGAATATGAAAAGGACTCTAAACTGTCCCCAGAGCATTTGCAAATTTGCTGGTGGTTCCTTCTTTTTACGGTAAGTAGAGTAAGGCAGAAGAAAATTAAAGGACTTCCCAAGAGGAGAGTAAGTCATGTTGGGAGCAAGATTAAAAGCTTTGTCTTTCATCCCCAGGGTTATGCCTCTAAACTCCAAAAGCAGAGAGTTTGAGAACTCGTCTATGTAAAGAACTACAGCTGATGCCAGCTGAGCCATATGTAATATCAGAGTAGCTGACTCAGCATTTCAGTTGCATCTCATCAGACTTGAATCTTGGCAGGGAGGTACCAAACTTACTCTGTTAAAATACTCATATAGCTGCTAGGCTCAGATCTTTTTAAGCGTAAGATTTTGGAGTCTCTAAAGGCATGTTTCTGCCAACACTTACAGAATATTATCACTTAGTGCTGGAGTAGGTGTTTCAGAAATTCTTGTTACAGCTTGAAATGATCTGCCTTTTATGTCCTTAATTAGAGGAATTCTTGAATTGCCTGCTTTTTGCACTGCTGAAGCAGGTTGAATTCTTGTTTGATTGTGATAAAGATGTATATCATAACCTTCTATTAACTGTGATTTTATGTCTGTATGAAAAGCAATATGAGTATTCTATCTTCCATTCTTCCCATTTGAATTGCATTAGCCTTATTTTTGTCCTCCACCTATTTCCTCCCTCCAGCTCCTCAGGTTTTTCATTTTCCTGTTTGGATATCCACCAAGGTGCCCACCAAGTTCTTAGAAGCATAGCTGAGCAGTTGGGCACATCAGTTTGCCTGTTTTGCTAAAGGTTGAACTCCTTCATTTTTATTTATATATTTATTTGTTTTAGGAATTGGCTTTCAATATTTTATACTTTGTATTTGAGATGAGAAGGGTGTATTCATATGGTTTGGGTGAGAAAGTACATCACACTGGGGCAGGACAGAATAATTCCACGGGGTTTTGGGTTTCAGCAGAAGAGCGCTTGGGCTCTTCGTGTGACAAAAGAATGAATCAGCATAGCAGTGATGTCTGTAATTTCTTACCTAAAGGGAGACATGAGAAATTCTTTCTTTTCTCAGGTACAATGAGATCACTGCTGTTCTCTCTCACAGGTACTCATCACACAGGCATATTTGATCTCTGTACTTAACAATACTCCAGTCCTAAGTATGGAATAAAAATTACTGTTACCTGAACTACTTGCTTACCACTAATCTTAAATCTCCAGCAGTATCCTGGTGGTGTTGCTTTTAGTAGGGGACTGAAATGGAGGAAGAAAATGAGCAGTAAATACAATTTTGAGGAGAGGATATAGCATGTACTGCTCTTAAACATTGCTAGAAACACTTGAACGTTTTTGTGATAATTCTTTTCCTTAGATTTTACAGTGAAGTTGTGTGGTTGGAAATGGGAAAGCAGGGTGATTCATGAGACTGCAAGTGGGAGAACTGGCTGAGTGTCAGAGGCTTTAATACCTGCCTGGGGGGTTAGCTTATTCCCATTAATTTTCAGAAGAATTTCTGGAATGCCATCAGGGCTTCACTCCCTTGTGCTTTTGTAGAGACTGTTTCTACAAGTTTTTTATTCTAGCATCTAAACAAAAGCTAAAGTTGGACAGCCATTAATAATTGCTTAAAATAACTTCTTGCAGAAGGGTTCTAGTAGAGAAGTTACACGTGGCCTACAGCAGATTTGTCAAACAATTTTAGTTAGAGAAAATATTTTTTATTTACTGGTTTATAATGTTAGCAGTATTGCAGGGCCTTATACTGTTGGTAACAGCACATTTCATTAGCTGGGAAGGGAGCCATGACATTATCACGCAAAACGCTGCCAATCTTGGTCTCTGGAGTAGTTGCATCCAAGATACTGAAGTATTCACACAACTAAAACTGATGAAATGAGTTCAGGAGTATGAAGTTTAATAGCTCAAGATAAAGTACTGGCTGTGGTGCTGATAGGATAGATCTTGCAGAATCATGAAATGAAAAAGTAATTTTAAATTAATGTCCCTGAATGAGCTACTACTATTTGTACATATCTTCTGTTGATGGTTTAGATACAGAAAGAGAAACTAATAAGTTCTTATTGAAGATTTTTATTTGATCATTACAAGAGAAACCATGAACAAAGGAACTGCTGCAAAATTGTATTTTTGTCTGTTTCCTTTTGCTTTCGGTACTTAAAATATACAATTTTTATTCAGTCTGGGTTAGTCTTGGGTGAACTAAATGCAGGTCTACTTAGGATTTAGTAACTAGTCTATGTGTTTGCATTTAAAAATCTTGCTGCTGGAAAGCATCCTACTACCTGTTCAAATTATGTATGCTTTAGGTTGAAATCACAGCTTAACTATGTCTTTTATTCCATGGATTACAGTTTATAGTGATTAGTTTATTTGAGATTGTCAGACAGAGATCATAATGTTGTCAGGGTGCAGAAGAGCCATATTTTTAACTCTGAAACGCTTCATGTAAAGCCAACAGTATGAATGAGCAGCCATATATGTACCTATGTCCCTCAGGGCAAATGCAAGCATTCCTGAAATGAGATACAAAGAAACAAAAGTAAGAATGTGATCTCAGGACTTTACAGCTCTCTTCTGTAATTGTAGTATATAAAGATTCAGTGTTTATGTGTCCTACTGTGTGTTTCCATTTCTTATGGTTTGTTTTGTTTCAGCCTCTTGGAGCCAGTGACTATTTGGAAATATCAAAGCATTTTGACACAGTGTTCGTTCGTAACATACCACTTCTTACAGTAACAAAAAGGACAAATGAAACTCGTCGTTTCATTATTCTTATTGATACCTTTTATGAGCATAAGGTGAGAACCAAACCTTTCCTATATGTATAGGAATAATACTGGGAGTCCTCAAACCTGACTGTTACAACTGGTTTGAAGTAAGGCTTTCTGTAGTAATGGTTTGGAAAACATAGGCAGAATGAACTAGCACTGCAAAGAAACATCGTTCCAGCTTCAGAAAAAAAAAAAAAAGGCCCCATTGCAATAAAGGCAAATAAAGCAGGGTGGGTTTTTTTTGTTTTCTGTGAGTATTAAGCATAAATATAAACCTGAGCTCATTTGCCTTTCTTGAATGGGGATGTTATTTCTTTCCTAACTTGGGAAAACAACAGAAGCCATGTCATTTTAATAATGAAAGATTGTGCTGTGAACTGTGCTGGAGTCAATTTAAGATTTTTAGATTTTAATCTGTATGGGCATTTGTTCAGGAATCAGCACCTTCCTGATCAGGAAGGAAGAGTTGATAGCACACTTACAGTGTAAAGGAAACAGTTACTGTAGACTTTACACCAGGTTGCAAAATTACTCATGGAATAGTAATGATAAATGCAGAACTTTATGTGGATTTACAGAGGTTTCAATCATAGAATAAAAATCAGCACAACTAAAACAAAGGAAAGCTCCTGTTTTAGGTGATATTTTTAAAAGTAATGCATGATATTAAACCCTGGTTTATGCATTATTATATTTGCACACATTTAAATATTTATGCGGCCAGGAAATATTGATTGAGGTTGGTTTTTTCAAGAATGTTCTGGCATTGGTTGCTGATCTGAAAGGCGCCAATTCAGCAAGGTATTGAACTCAGTGTATGAGTAGTCTTATTCAAATCAGCCAGATTCTTTATGCTTTATGATTTGGAAATGGACAGTTTCTAAAAGGATATACCAGTATTAAACTAATGTGTTAGAAATAGGGGGGTGGTTCGCTCTATCCATGTGCTGTAATTAAGAATTGCAAGCAGTCTCTTTCTATTACTTCCTCCACAGGAAAAACACAAGTGTTAAACTCCCATCAAAAGTAGTTGCTTGGGGAAAATATCCGAGAGAGTATTTGTGGATACCTGTCCACAATGCAAACATTTTGCCTTCATGCTCTCAACAAGAGTCTCCTTCTGTAGTGCTATTTCAGTCTGTCTTCCTTGCAGCCCCCCAGAGATACCACATCTCACTGCACATTGTATCTCCTCCCAGCAGACATGAAAACAGCATCATTATTGTAACTAGCAAATAACTTTTACTGGAATAGCACAGATGAAAGAAAGAAAGAAAGACTTCACTCAGCCTTCTGGGAAATTTGGAATTTAAACATTCTTTAAATGGAAATACATGTGCAGCGCACCTATCTACTGGGAGGAATCTAACTATGGGTGAAAAGAAGGCATTGGTTACTACATAGCTGTTATATTGTAGAAAGTAAACTTTATCATTAACTCATTGCCTATAGCAGATATTCTGAGTATTTAGTAGCACAGTTGTTTGTTCTCTGAGTAAAAGTTACATGAATTGTTACTGAGGAAAAGATCCTGTAAGTTTAATACTCCAAATGACTAAGTCAGGTAAATCTGTAACAGCAGTGCTAATAAGAGAAAGGAAAAATACTTGGGAAAAACCCCCAAAGACATAATTTGTAGTTTGCTTTCCACAGATCATGTATTTTATCCCTGTTCTGTAAATCCCAAGTGTTGATATTTTGCCTGTTTTCCTCCTCTCAGGTGCGTATTATCTGTTCTGCAGTGACTCCTCTCGAAAGCTTGTTCCTGGTGGAACACAGCAGTGGTGAGCAAAAGGACAACAGAGTGTTGATGGATGATTTGGACTTGAGCCAGGTACATGATATTAACATCATCTCCCTTTTGTAACAAAAATTTGGTTTCAAAATAAATTCATAATTACAGCAGCATTTTAGGAAGAGGAACCAAGAAAACATTTAACAGGTGATTTGCTACTTTTTCTGCAGTGTATCTGTTGCTCTGATAATTACATGTTGTGCTATTTATTCATAGTAAAAGAAAATGTCACAATATACAGAACCATTTTGTGTAAGTTTTAGGGTAATTTCGAATGTTAATCATTGTATCTGTTCAGTCTTGTATAAAAATACTGATTTAAGTTTAGCCCCTACATTTAAAATACAGAAATAAAAGGTGGTCTGTTCTACCTCTTCCTAGATTATCTAGAACAGCCTTACAAGTCCTCACAAACATTACTAATTTGCATGTTGGTTATTCTGTTTTTCTTTTTCCCTAGAGCCTAGCTATCGTTAATGAATTATTAAATAATTTGTTTAAATCAGTATGCAATTAGTCAAAAAAAAAAAGGGAAACCAGATGGTTAACATGTCATCGTGTCGTTTTAAAACCCAGTTATTCATTTTGCCATGTTCCTTCAGAGGATTACCTAGCTAAAATAGGTTCTTTAATTTTAGACGTTAATTTTAATTTTTTGGTGCCATGCTGCTGTCCTGTTTTGTCAAAGCCTGTAAAGCACAGAGCCTTAGGAGTTATACAGGATGCACTTCAGTACAGCCTTGTCTCTCACAGTTCTGTGGTACTGTTTTTGTATATTTATGTAGGATTCTGCCAAAGGACTCTCCATGTTTACAGGAGAAGAGGAAGTCTTTGCCTTTCAGCGTACCCTGTCGCGGCTTACGGAGATGCAAACTGAGCAGTACTGGCAAGATGGGGACAGAAGCAAAAAAACATAATTAAAAGTTGAATGAAATCACCAAGAATTAAAAGTACAGCATTGGAAAGCTTTTTAGCACAACTGAAATAATAATTGCACTTTATCATCTGGACCATGTTTTCTTTCATCAATTGTCTTTCAAGTTTAAAACACAATGACTTAGCTATTTTTTTTGTACCACCAGTGTGTGGACATGTGAAATTTGGCCTTCATTTGCTCTTCTTCAAGCCTGGCTGGATGGCCTGGCCTGGAGAGTGATGGTGAATGGAGTTGCATCCAGCTGGTGGCTGGTCACCAGTGGAGTTTCCCAGGGTTCAGTATTGGGGCCAGCCCTGTTTAATATCTTTATCCATGATATGGAAAAAGGGATTGAGTGCACCCTCACTAAATTCACAGAGGATGCCAAGTTGGGTGGGAGTGTTGATCTGCTGGAGGGTGGGAAGGCTCTGCAGAGCAATCAGGACAGGACAGGCTGGATCAGGCCTGGGCTAAGGCCAATTGTATGAGACTCAATAAGGTTAAGTGCTGGGTCCTGCCCTTGGCTCCCAACAACTCCCTGCAGCGCTACTGGCTGAGGGAAGAGTGGCTGAAAAGCTCATCAGTGAAAAAGGGCCTGGGGATGCTGGTCAACAGCGGCTGAACATGAGCCAGCAGTGTGCCCAGGGGGCCAAGAAGGCCAATGGCATTCTGGCCTGTCTCAGGAATAGTGTGGCCAGCACGACAAGGGCAGCAGTTGTCCCCCTGTACTGGGTACTGGTGAGGCTGCACCTCAAATCCTGTGTTCAGTTCTGGGCCCCTCACTACAGGAAGGTCCTTGAGGTGCTGGAGTGAGTCCAAAGAGCAACAAAGCTCGTGAAGGGTCTGCAGCACAAGTCCTATGAGGAATGGCTGAGGGAGCTGTGGGTGTTTAGCCTGGAAAAAAGGAGGCTCAGAGGAGACCTTAGCACTCTTTAAACTGCCTGAAAGGAAGTTGTAGCCAGGTGGGGGTGGGTCTCTTCTCCCAGGCAGCTGGCAACAGGACGAGAGGACATAGCCTCAAGCAGCACCAGGGGAGGTTCAGGTTGGACATCCTGAAGAGTTTCTTCACTGCAAGGGTTGTCCAGCATCGGAACAGGATGCCCAGGAAGGTGGTGGAGTCACCTGCTAGAATCCTGAAACTCCTCTGTAGTGTGTTATGTTTTGGGGTTTTCTTCTGTTTTCTGAGTCTAGCCATCTGCTGGCTTTCAGGCTCTAGGAGTTTTTTGTAATCAGGCTGTTGCTCAGTCTGGTTCATTGAAGACTAATGGTTTGAACCAAGAGAGAACTCTGAGGAGGAGCTTGAAGGTACTTGAAACTGCACAGGATTAAGATTTAAGTAATTGATGGGAAAAGAGAGTATGATAAGACAGGGTATGCTGTAACATAAATGCCAGTTAATACTCTTTCTAAATTTTGTGGTTCTTGCAAGTCTGGATATGCTGCCTCTACACCAGTGACATATCTGTACCCTGAATTTTCTCAGGCTTCATCTATACCAAACCTTCCACCGCTGCTAATACACCTGCCCTGATCTGGGGAGAGTAGTACGCAGTACTACTGAAGCAATTCATCATATTACAATAGGAATGTGTTTTATGGAAAAGGTGGGATAGTAACTGATACCTCAAGACACATCATCCATCCTCGTGCTTGTAGTTGAAAATTTTATATTTTAGTTAAAAATGCAATGGTGTCATTCTTGATTTTAATCTCACTGAAACAAAACACGACATTGTGTGTATTCACTTACAGTGTATTTTTATAAACAGTCATTTTAAGAGCGTATTTAGAAATTTTGAGTAGGAAAAAACATGTAGATGGACTGAAAAGATTGCCTTCATCTCTTAGGGAGGAGATATGTAACACACTGCCCCCAAAGTTAAGGGGTTTTCTTGGATTTTGCAACATGACCTTTTTCTATCTGTTACCAAACATTTTTTGTTGCCTTTGTTAAGCCTGATCAAATTGTTTCAGTCATAGCCCCCACCACAATTACAGACAGCTTTTAAAAGGACCTTCTGGGCAGCAGGGAGGGCTGGAGAGGTCCTGTGCACTTGCCTGTCTTATGGAGCCACATACTCAAGTCTGGTTTTCTGTTCTGATCCCTTCTGTTGGTTCTGGCTTATACTGGCTATACCTGTTCTTCAAATAATGTTTAAAGCCTATATTTATAGTTTGCAACTCATGCAATTATGTTATTATTCCCACAAGAGTGACTACCACAGAGAATTTTAATGCATATTTATGAAAACTTTATGAAAGAGGATACGTTGCTTATACTTGAAAGTATACAAATAATTGGTGTATGTTTTCAGAGATTTGGATTGAGTTTCTCAACAGAGGGACTATTGAGATTCATGCATGTGTGTCTGTATATACAAACACATATGTATATTTAATTTATATGTGTATATATAAATCTAGATGAAACTAATATATATAATTTAAGTGTGTGTGCTTCTATATTTATACATGGCAGTCTGTACTTATCAGCCTGGGTCTGTGCTGATAACTTGCCTGAAGCTTCAGCCTTGACTTTTTTCCAGTAGCATTCAAATGCCTCTTGCCTTCTCTGAACCAGAGTGTGTTGTGGGAAAATGGGAGATGGTGGTAGATACCCTAAAGCACTTTGCATCTGGATATTTATTTATATTCTTTTAGAAACTGTTTACATGTTTAGCTTGTATGTCCTCCTCTGTCACGTGGTACAGGGGAAGTGCATAATCTTGCAGAACACAGGTGAGATGTTTGGGATGTGTGAGAGAAGAGGTCCTGGCAGGTTCTGCATTCCCAGAGAGACTGTTTCGGGACAGGGAAGTGAAGTATTTTTCCACTGTCTGTGTGGGTGATGACTGACCTCCTTTAACCAGGGAATCCCTGTTTGTGTTCAAACTATTGCTGCTTTGCCAATTGTTATTTGAGGTTTTTCTGCAATCTGAGTGCACACCCCGAACTTGGATGCCCCAGGTTTTTGGAAGCTCCTAAATGCAGTGGGACTGATGTATCATTGAAAGCCTCTGAGGATATAGGTGAGCTCCATTGAACCACAGGAGGAAAGTTCCCAAAAGCCTCCAGAGCCAGTGCTGCTTCCAGGGCATATTGCTAAATAAAACCACAGTGCAGTCTTTCCTTGGCCAGCAAGGAAGCCACCTGTTAGGAGTCACTGGTAGGTACCGTCAGTAATCAAGGAGAAGAAATGGGGAAGATTCAGGAAGTGTTTTAGGGCTGAAAACAAGAAAAACTGCTTAAATCACTGTGCAGTATTTGTGCTTGCACTGCAGAGGGTGGATTGCCACTTTTGGGTCAGGCCCATAAGGAGACAGGTTTGTCAGCCAGCCCAGATGCCGGGGTGGAGATTCACCCAGGAACTGCAGAAGAAGCACATTTATGTCCATCTACCTCCCCAAAGAAAGCGAGGCCCTATTTGCTTATTTTTGATACTGCTAATGATGCTGTAGTGTGTGTAAGGTTTCTTTCTAATGCTGAGTTGGGGGCACTGCTTCTCAGGTCAGACAACTTCATGCAATTGGCACTGGCCAGAATCTTGCACTGGGGCACCGTGAACAATGCTGGATATGTCCTGCCCAGGGTGCTGGGTCACCTGTACTGTCCTGTGCCCTGCTGCCTGGCCTGCTCCTAGCTGCTATGAGACAGCAGTGGTCCAGGACTTTTTATTCCCACATTAAGATGGTGTATTTGCCAAAATGTAAACAGTGAGATGCCTGTGAGTAAATTATGCACACTCCATAACGGCCTTAAAAATTGCTGGTTGCTTCTATCCCAAGTTCAAGTTCTGCCTTTTTAGATTTTCCTTAACTTGCAAATTCACGTAATCTCAAATCTAAAACAAGTTTTTATTTCCTTTAGTTACTCAGCAAACGAGTTATTTTTAAAGGTCTTTTCAAGTAACCTTTAATATTGATGTGTTATGATATTTTGCTGTCACAGGAGGTAAAATACTTGGGATTATGGACCGTGTGAAATATTTCATGTTGGTTTCTAAAGGTCACATCCTGGCTGAGAATCTCTTAACTAACTTCTTTCAAATACTCGATTGACAAAGGAATGTTCACAATGAACAAAAATGTAACTTTTTTTGTTTTTTAAGTAAATAATGCAGTTCTGTCTTTCAGAGTTACTGGTTTTCAGTATTTGTTTTTGCACAGATTGAGAGAACAATTGCAGTATTTTGGGTAGAACAAGACAGCCTTCCAAAGGCTTTGGAGGGACTGAAGATCTTTTGGATGGATGGGTGGATGGATTGAAGCACGTTTTGCTGTGGCTGGTTTCTGATCTGAAAAGGAAAACCATTAGTGACCTTTTTTTTGAGTAAAGATGTTCATGATGACACTACAGCTGGATAGCTATCACCTATTTTTCAGCAATCTAAACACAAAAAGGAACAACCGACCAGGTTTCAAACAATGCTCAGCATGGTCACCAACCCTCTAATAAGGAGGGAAGAACAGTCTCTCCATCAAGACCTGGCTAACAGGATCAAGATTCATGATTTTAATTTCTGCAGTTGCCTGGGTCTCAATACGCCTGGTGCCTCAGTTTCCCTGTTGATAAAATAGGAATGATGTTACTTTCTTATTTGCTAACTGTGGAGTGCTGCCAGGCTTCCCTCATTAATATTCTAAGATGCTTGCTCAGACTCTGGGAGGAAAATACTTCAGTAAAGTATGTAAATAGTGAAAAAAAATAATTTAGCTACTCAAAGTGGATTAGTCTCCTTGTTTGGGTTACAGAATTAATGCCATCAACTAAACACCATGTGCCTCTTTGTAGTGATGTTTTTTTTAAAATAATGCATCTATTTTAAGAGTCTATTTAAAGAAAAAATATTTGGATTTGTGAATAAAACCCTAAACCATTTGTATAGATTTTCTTCTACTTGTAATGACAGATTTCCTATATGATTCATTACAAGCTTAGCTCCTATATTTGTGAAATACAGTAGCTTTGCAAATTCTGATATATACTTGTATACTGAGCTTTTTTAAAAAAATATGTCATTTTGAATCTAATATATAACAAACTGAACACTGTCAAATCCTTCTGTTATTTGAGAATAACTTATGTTGTAAATAAAAAAAATTCAGATTTTATAAACATTTCACTTATTCATGCAGCTTTTAGGTATGTGTTCTGGATAGGCAGACACACTGTTAATTAGACTCATAGAATGTTAAGGGGTTGGAAGGAACCTTAAAGATCATCTAGTGCCAACTCCTCCTGCCATGGGCAGGGACCCTCCCGCTAGACCGGGTTGCTCAAGGCCTTATCCAGCCTGGGTTTGAAAAGCCCCACCCAATCTGTCCAGGAACACTGCCAGGGACAGGGCATCCACAGCTCCTCTGGGCAACCTGTTCCAGTGCCTCACCACCTTCACAGTAAAAAATTTCTTCCTATTATCCATTCTAAACCCATCCTCCTTTAGTTTAAAGCCATTCCCCCTTGTCTCGTCACTATGTGCCCTTGTGAAAAGTCCCTCTCCAGCTCTCTTGCAACCCCCTTTAGGTCCTGGAAGGCTGCCATAAGGCCTCCCTGGAGCCTTCTCCAGGCTGAAAAGCCCCCGCTCTCTCAGCCTGTCTTCAGAGGAGAGGTGCTCCAGCCCCTGATCATCATTACTTGTTGTGATGTTTTTTCCTAAATCTCTATTCAAGGGGCAAACCCAGACAGTGTCTGGGCACTTTGGTTGCCTGTACAAGCTGTAGCACTGTATGCCATTGCCCTAGACATGGCTCAGCTTTTGGCAGGTATATCCAGAGCTTGTCAGAAACATCCTCCTCCAGAAGCAGTTTAGACTTGTCCACCTCAGTTGCTGTCAGCTAGTTAGTTCCGTGGTTAGTTGTTACGGGTTTTGTGCAGTTTGGAAAATTCCCCCTGGGAAGCAGTTAGTTAACATGGAGGCAAGCAGAGGTGTCCCCACACTGAAGGGGCTGGAAGGGCTCCCCAGTGCAGCTGCCCTCAAGCAGCACCTCTAAGTGCTGAGAATGGGAGAGCAAGGCTGCAATATGGCACTTCTCCATGGATGTCAGTGGCAGACAGTCAGACAGTTCTTGCTGACAGATGGCCAGCAGTGCTTTACAGTTCAGGCTTGAGAAACCAGTGGTGTAAAATGTTTTAGGAGGAGTTAAGTTTTAGGGCTATTTCTATACTTTCTACTGAAAACATCCAATCTTCCCATTTCTTGAAGAAGGAGATTGTCATATTGAATATCAAGCTGTGACCAACTTGTTCCACTATGTTGCTTGCAGTAGTGCAGTATCGAGTATTTGAGAAGAGCATCCAGAAAATGTCTTACTATTCCATTACAGATTCACACGGGTTTGTGAAGGAAGAGGCTGTACCCTTACCAATGGTTGCATGCCATGTCACTCATGTAAACACTGGACCCTTCTCCAGACCGATTTTTAGGATGCTTTTGTTTTTTCTTCAAACATCCCACAGCAGTGAGCCATCAGGGTCTAATTAGAAATTTTGCTTAAAAAGAAAAATCCCTTTGTTTTGGTGCCTCGTCTGAAATACCTCATGAGCAGGTGCAGCTAATTTGCCTTTGCAGCTTTGTATGTCCAGTGGATGTTCCCTTGTATCCTGCCAATCCATTTCCTCTCAGAGATAAGCAATCCCCAATGTGTCCATCTCTTGTCAGTGAAGATTGCTGCTCGACCTGGGATACTTAATATTTTTCTCTTGTTCTGTAACCTCATTTCTGATGTAGGAGCACAGGTTTGTGTGTCTCAGCTTCCCAAAGACCCCTGGGCTTGGAGTTTCCTGCTGCTTGGCTTTGGGCTTCAGGAGCTCTGGCACATGTGAAATACAAAATGTGGGACCTGGGGGTGCCTCCATGTCCCTGCAGAATGGGAGATATTTCTGAACCTTGGGTTGGGGCACTGCCTGCTTTGCCTTCCTGTCTACTGAGAGGGAGGACTTGCAGTGGCAGTCCCTAGAGCGAGAGTAGAGGGAGGATGGAGCAGATGGAGGATGCAGGCCACTTGCTCCCTCTCCAGCCTTCTGCATTCTCCATGTATTTGTAAAACAACTTTTGTTTTAAATTGAATTGAATTCTAAGAGAGCTATTAAATTACAGAAATGCTTCTCACTGACCTATTACTCTGCATTCATGTTGCTAAAATTTTGGATATGTTTCTATAGTCCTCCCGCCAGTTCTTTGTCAGGGTGAAGGGTTTAGTTGGCTCTGTTAATCCACTCTCTAGCTGAAATTGTTCATTTAAATCGTTATAAAAATCCACTCTTCCAATGTGAATCCTATATTCCCAGATTCAAGTACTGCTGCCAGTGCAAAGACTTCAAATTCTCTGAGTGCAATCCGCACTGTGTCAGTCCAAAGCCAAATTGCAAACACTTATCCACAATTCCCCTTACTCAGCTGTAAGCTAATTTTTTTTAGCAGGCAACAATAGCCAAAAAAGTATAGGGAAAGATTATTAGAAGAGCTTAAGAAATGGTTAATTGATTCCTTCACAAGCTGTGGTATAATTCTACCACATCCTCTTATTGCAAGAAGCAAAACCTTTAGTTCTGTTACTTAACATATTTTTAGCACGTGGTTCTTTGGCGTCACAGTAATTAAGCACAATCACAGCCACTGAAAGACGAAGTATGAAAAGATTGAGTGTTTTTTTTAAGCTGAAGTCAACTGAACCAGAGAAAGTAAGCTCACTGACATGATGAAAAAAGCCTTGAGTCCTCTGGTCTTCTGCAATTTGCAAAGCCAAACACACTTGTGTAACTTTTTCTACCTACAGTGATGGATAATGTTCAGGTCATAATATGACACACTGGGTGGTGAAGTTTGTTCCTGCAGGCTTGTTAAGAACATTGCTCACATCAGGTCTTTCTTGTAGCTGAGGTATGATGTGCCCAACAATGGTTCCCTGTTAATCGAGGTTAAAATGTGCTGCAAACACCTAACAAAGTTCCTTGGGGGGCAGGGGGAGTGAAGTTCACTGAAAACATAGGCAGAGGAGCAGTATCGTCCAGTTGCAGTTCATACCTCCCAAAAAGTAACATTTCAGAGGCCAGGGGAGAGAGGAGCAACTACTGTCCAGCAAAATTACAATCTGAATGGGCTGTCATTTTCAGTGCTTTGCTGGGATGGCCATGATTGCTATAGAAACTTCTGAGAGTGAGACAGAGAGGTTTTCCAGCGCTGGAAATTGCGAATGGAGAAGGTTAGACTGGGTGCAAAGCCCATTCAGTCAGGCAGCTGCCAGTTGAGCCTCTTTGCCAAGTAGATTGTAGAAAACGCTGATTAAAATGTCCATGGAATGCACCAGGAAAATTAGATTTCAGTCACAGCCGCCTGGCCAGTTTCAGTGGGCAGACGGCTCCAGTGTGTGGTGCACCTGGGCTTGTTCTCCCCCCATGGCCTCTCCCACAGCCACTTGCCCCCAGCTCACAGGTACCTCAGTGAGGCAGCAGCAGTGATGCTGCAGCCGTGGCAGTCTAAGGACACAGGTGAGATGAAGTTTGTGGGGATAGGTGGTAACAACCGGTCTAATAAAGGATGTCTGTGGGGGGGAAAAAAAGCCAGACGTCATTCGAGGTGAGGGAGAAGTGTCCCCCCCCACTCGAGCTTTGCCATTTCTCCCAGGCCACAAGCCCAGATGTGGGCTGCTGCCACATTCAGCTCCCTCTGACTGGGCTGGCATCCCCATTTTGTCTCCCCCACCCTTCTCGCTGTGTTGGCACATAAACAGGACTACTGTCTTTGAACACTGACTGCCAACCTCTTCCCCTCTCAACAGCCAGCGATGGACAGATGAAACTGTCCCTTTGGGGCAGAAGACTTGGCAGTACACCCAAAAGCCCGCCAGGGAGGGCAGGAGACAGGAGACAGGGCTAAGGTGTTGGTGCTTCTTCTTCTTCTTCACCTCTCCAGCAGCCCAGACAAGCCCCTGAAATCCCATCTCGCCCATTGGTCCCCAGTTTTGGCTGCACCCCCAGGTGCAGCTGCAACTCCAGTAGTGTTTCTCCTTAAAGGGCTGCTCTGACCTCCTTTCCCTACCCCCACTCCACCGTCCTTTCGTCTATGCTGGGGGAGGGTTTATTATCTTTTTGTGTTCATTGCTGGCCTTGGTAAAACAGCTTCCCACCCTTCTGGCAGCAGGCTGGCAGCACTTATTCCAGTGCCTCACTCCCCACTGATCCTCTGAAGGACCGTTGGTATTATTAGGCTTTATCACTGTCATTGTTTCATTTCCTCCTCTCTCCTGTCTCTCCTCAGCCTCCTTTGATTTAACTCCAAGCAGTCAGCCAGCCAAGTCTCAGGCAGTAAGCTCAGACACGTATAATGCTGTGACACAGTAACACAGCCATTTCCCTTCTCCATAAGTTGAGTGCAATTGGTGTGCCAGCTCAGGCAGCTTCCGCTTAGGATAGCTGCTTTTCCAGTCATGCTTGACTTTGAGGCAAAACAGTAAAACCAATGGAATTTCCTACCAACCTATATTGCAGTTTCCAAACATACTGGTTCTTCACAGGCTGTGCTTGGAAAAAAATGTTTGCATTAAGGTACAAAAAATTATATGGCCTGCATAAATAAAAGCAATGAGATTTGTCTTGTAGCATAAGGGTGAATGATATAATAAGTCACAGTTTATCAAATCCATGAAATGTCTGCTGTATGAAATTTTTAATTTTTTTTTTCATTAAAAAATGCCCTTTTGGTAGTAAATAGAATTGGTATTTTGGTCTGATTGTGATTCTGTTCATTTAAAATCCCTCAATACGCAGTTCTTTAAAAGTCAGAGTGACTTCATCCTCTGCTCTCAGAGCACCTGAAGACAGTGCTCAAACATCAAGACATCTGCTCAAGCCAATGCCTGTCACTGCCTGCCCAGGGTTTTTATATGCATTGGTTATTTATTTTGCCAAGCTGGTGCAGTAGTGTGTAAACAAGCTGGTGGAGTAGTGTGTATGTATATTATATGTACTCAAGGAGCTGTGAAGGGGTTTTGAGGTCCTTGTGGCCTGTAACTGCTCCCATAGCCATGAGTTAAGGCTTGGTTAATGGATGCTAATCTTTCAATTCTTGAACAATTCAGGAAATTAGTTATTGACATAATGGAGAAATTATCTGAGTGTATCACAGCAACCCATACTTGAGGACACCTCTGTCTGCTAAGGTTGACCTTAATAATTAACAGCCTTACCCAGTGCCCCAGAGGTGCTTTATAAGGCACAAGGATGAAAGTTAAATAGCTTCTGTGCATCAGATGTGCTCATTACATCAGTATGTTTATAATGGGTTTTCCTAAGCCACAGCAGCTTGTTAATTGATTGTTCTCATTTCACAGTCTTTCCAGGGGTCCCCTGTACCATTACAAAGCTGTGGCCTTGTCCTTGCCAGATTGCCTTTTCCCGTTCAGTCTGAGAACTAGTGTCCCCTCTCTGAACAGGGACTGCCTGCCATTCCTTTGCTTGACTTTGGTTGACTGTACAGTGCTTGGGTACCCTCCATTCCTCTTCCCCCAGCCCCACTCCCCCACCTCAGCTCCTCCTTCTGTGAAACTCACAGGCTCAACAGACATCTGCCTCCTGTTTAACCTCCAGTTCTACAGTGTAGTATCCAGGCAGCCCTGCAGTTTTTCTCTGCTTGGTCCAGGGTTTATTTAACTTAGTTTTACAAAACAAGGCAGCGATGATGAATCATAGGCTGTCATAAATGACTTGGTGTGGAAGACAAACAAGGTTTGCAAGGAAAGCACGACCAACTGGTCACCGGTCACAGCCAGCATGGCTTCACGAGGGGAAAGTCCTGCTTGCCAAACTTCTTTTTACAAGGTAACCCACCTAGTTGACCAAGGGAAGCCAAGTAATGTCATCTTTTCAGACTTCAGCAAAGCTTTCAATACTGCCTCTCACAGAATCCTTCTGGAAAAAATGTTTATCCAGCACACAGCTGGATAAACACATCATGTGGTGGGTGAGCAGTTGGCTCATGAGTCGAGCACAGAGGATGATAGTGAATGGGGTAACATCAGACTGGTGAGCTGTCACTAGTGGGGTTCCCCAGAGCTCCACGTTTAGGCCCTGTGCTCTTCAACATCTTCATAAATGACTTGGAAGCGGGACTTGAAGGGATATGAAGCAAGTTTGCTGAGGATACTAAATAGGGAGGAGCTGTTGATTCCCTGGAATGCAGGGAGGTCCTGCAGTGACACCTCAACAAATTCGAAGACTGGACAATCGCCAACCTCTGAAGTTCAACAAGGGAAAGTGCCAGATTCTGCATCTGGGATGGGGCAACCCTGGATGTTCGCACATACTAGGGAATGAGAGGCTGGAAAACAGTGCCATGGAAAAGGATCTGGGGGTCCTGGTTGATGGCAAGTTGGATATGAGTCAGCAGTGCCCTGGCAGCCAGGAAGGACAACCATGTCTTTTGCATCAGGGAAGGGATTGTCCTGCTCTGCTCTGCACTGATGCAGCCTCACCTTGAATATCGTGTACAGTTTTGGGCACCACAACATAAAAAAGTTAGAAAGTTATTAGAGAGCATCCAAAGGAAGGCAACGAGGATGATGAAGGGCCTTGAAGGGAAGCCATGTGAGGAGTGTCTGAGGTCACTTGGTCTGTTCAGTCTGGAGAAGAGGAGACTGAGGGGAGAACTCATTGCAGTCTACAACTTCCTCGTGACAGGAAGAAGAGAGGCAGGCATTGATCTCTGTGGTGACCAGTGACAGGACACAAGGGAATGGCCTGAAGTTGTGTCAGGGGAGGTTTAGGTTGTATATTAGAAAAAGGTTCTTCACCCAGAGGGTGGCTGGGCACTGGAACAGGCTCCCCAGGGCAGTGGTCACAGCACCAAGCCTTTCTTAGTTCAAGAAGCATTTGGGCAATGCTCTAAGGCACATGATGTGATCCTTGGGGCAGTCCTATGCAGGGCCAGGAGTTGGAATTGGATGATCCTTGTGGGTCCCTTCCAACTCAGGGTATTCTATGATTCTATGACCTGCTTCTCTGTTCAACTGCTACAGCTGGAAAAAAATAGAAAAAGTTTCTGGGCTGAGAACACCCTCATTTAGAGCTGAAGCCATTGAGCTGTTAATGCCACAAGCTCCTGCCTATGTCCCATGTGAGAAATGAGCTTCAGAAGCCTCGGCTCTTGGGTCAAAATCCTTAAATGTACTTGGGTAACTGGCTAGAGTAGAAGGTGGGTCCCTACAATGGAGGAATTTGGCTTCAGTGCCTCCTATCTTTTTAAAAAGAAAGATGATTGAATTTTTTGCTTGCATATAATGCAGTAAGCAGATGGTAAAAGCAGGGGAAAGTGTATTTCAGAATAGCTTCCCATTTCTTGGCTTAAAACAGACAGAAGCTCCTATCTTCTTATTAGCTTTACTTCCCAGCTTTCCCACAGTCATGCAAGGGGGATGCACAAAGCCCCCTTGATGTTGTGTCACAGGTCCTGGGGAGACTTTACTGTTTCAGTTGGGTTGAGATGCTCCTGAGGAAGGGAGAGGCTAGACACACTGTCAGGATTCGTGGCTTCCTCTCCTCTAACTTTGGTGCATTTACCATCGGTGGCAACAGACAAGTTCAATGCTGTATTTTAAGTGACTTCAGGCACCACTGTTCCATAATCCAAGCAAAATGGAGAGCCCAGGCTAAAGTAGAATAAAAAGTAAATTAGCATGAAAGGCTGACTTATAAGGCAAAGCTAGTCCCTAATCCTATTTTGTAGGAATACTTTTGTACTTGGGGGCATCATACGCCATCATCTGGCTCCACCGTGTGTTGGGATTTCTCCTCTTTCCTCAGGGAAGAGAACATTTTTTCCTCACCCTCTGCTACGCCAGTGTTCAAGCACTTGCATCACTCTCTTCAATAGGGTGTTGTGGTTGTGCCAAGCAAGCAATTTCTCATCAACCACGCTCATTGTTTCTGCAATTTGGTGGCCACTTCCAGTTAAAATGCATTCCCTCATTCTTTACTTGTCTTCTCCGAAGCATGCACACACTGGCCTCTCCAGTGGTAAAAAATTAGCAGGCTGAGGCTATAAAGTCCTAGATCGGCAAGGACTTGTGGGGATACTTGTCCTTAGGATAATGGAAGGACTCACCCGGAGAGCTCCCTGCCCCAAGAGTTGCACCTGCTGTGGCTCTGGAAACACATCCACTCGCTCTGTGGTCAGCCATTTCCCAGTGATAAAAGGGACTGCCTGTTCCAGGACGGTGCCTCCGGCTTTCTCCTACCCTAGTTTGTAAAATCATAGAATCACAGAATCATAAAGTGGTTTGGGTTGGAAGGGACCTTACAGACGATCTAGTTCCAAACCCCCTGCCACGGCCAGGGTCACCTCCCACCAGACCAGGTTGCTCAGAGCCCCATTCAACCCGGCCTTGAACACTTCCAGGGATGGAGCACCCACAACTTCTCTGGGCAACCTGTTCCAGTGCCATATATATCTTTTTTATATTCTACAACTGCTTTCGAAAATTCGCGTTAGAACCCCGAGCGCAGACGGCGCTGGGCTGTCAGGGCGGCCTGCAAGGCGGCCGGAGCCCACAAGATGGCGAGCGCGCACCGCGGCCGGGCCTCCGGCGGGCGGGGCGGGAGGCCGCGCCTGCAGGGGCCGGCCTGGAAAGAAGCAGGTAAAATGCGCACCAGAGTGTCACCGTCAGGCTGAGAACAAAGTCAAACAAATACACCGTGCTAGCCTGGCATGAAATTCCTTTCAAAAAATTTAGCCTAGAGAAGAGAAGACTGAGAAGGGACCTCATGAATGCGTATAAGTATCGCAAAGGCGGGTGCCAAGAGGACGGTGCCAGACGCTTTTCAGTGATGCCCAGGGACAGGACGAGGAGCAGTGTCTATAAACTAAAACACAGGAAGTTTCATCTCAACATGAGGAAGAACTTCTTTACACTGAAGGTGGCAGAGCACTGGAACAGGCTACCCAGGGAGGTCGTGGAGTCTCCCTCTCTGGAGGCATTCAAAACCCACCTGGATGAGTTCCTGTGTCACCTGCTCCAGGTGACCCTGCCTTGGCAGAAGGGTCAGGGTTGGATGATGTCCAGAGGTCCCTTCTAACCCTATTCTGTGATTCTGTGAAATGTTTTAAAAAAAAAAAAAAAAAAAGGAGACTCCAAACACCCCTACTCCTGGCATGGTGACACCTGTGTCCTGTGTCAGGCAGGGTGGACACAAAAACAGGGGGGAGAGGGATCTTGAGGGGCTGTGGAGAGAAGAGCCTTCTGTAGGACACACAATACCTAACCTTCACCATGCCACAGATTTATGTTTTTAATACACAACTAGTCAATTATAACTTGGTTTTGGGAAGTAAGGGCATCCTTGAAATGGGACTGCTTTATATACCACTAAATACAATATTTCATGTTGCTTGATCCTTGCGCAGCCTTCCCCTCATGATCAGATGCTGCCTTGCAATGGCTCAAGTTGAATCCTCCTGGCCACTGCACTCTGCAGGATTCCTTGGTGCAGGGTACAGGGCATGTGTGCTCCTGGGCAAAGCCACAGGCAGGCCCCCAAAAGCCTTTGAAAAGCCCAGGACTTCTGCATGGCTACCTTGTGACTTCTCAGTCAGGCATATCAATGCCTGGATCCTTGTCTCAAACCCATCCTTTTCAGCACATTTTGGAATCATGTTGGCTGGGTTATGGAAGGCTGTCTCCACCTTGGGGTGCAGAAGTTCTTGGTGGGGATCACTGTTGCCCATCCACGTAGGAACTTTTTGGCAAGTAGAGCTGGTAGCACCATCCATGCCTGGGATTTTAAGTAATTCTGGGATGCTCATTGCACATACAAGTGGTCTTATGAGAAAGGGAGACTCACACAACTTCAGGCACAGCTGTGAATTTCCCACATTTAAGGGCAGCTGTGTTGACAAGTTGGTCTCTGTATCTTAGTGAAGGAATCTTCTTAATGTGGTCTTCTTCATCTGCTGGGATCCTGACACTGTCCTCAAAAAATCATGACAGAGCACTGGTAGGATTTGGCATACGGTGGACTCCTCAAAGAAAACCCCATGACTATGCCTTTATAAAAAGAGACGGTACTTGCTTGGGCTTACTATGGTTAAGAGCTTCAAGAAGCTCTCTAATCCTGTTCTGCTACCCCTTCATCATTAGTCTCTCCACTTCTCCTCCTCCTCTTCTCACAGAGTTCAGCTTGCAGCAATCCTCTCCACTGCCAGTATCCTGAGGAGACTGTGCAGGCTGTATCCTCTCCAAAAATATGAGCAAGGAAGCTAGAAGGTACTAGAGGGGACGAGACAACCTCTGTTTAACATTTCATGGGGGTTTTCTTGTGTTGATTTAGGATTTTTTAAATTGTTTGTTTTTCTCACAGGAGCAGCTGTCTGCTTGGTCTTCCCTGTATGACTTCCCCTTCCAGGCTCATACCCTCTGTTGACTGGTGCAAGCAGCTCCTTGTGCAGTCAGGTTCTGTTCTTCTGAGGCACCAAACTCTCCCCATAGAGAGTGCAAGCACCCCACATGGCATTCAGTGAGTCAGGGATTTCAATTCTCAGTGTTGTTGCACGCTTAAGTAAGTACCTTTCAGGCTGTATTTCTTAATCCTCAAGTTCTAAAAAAGGCTAAGTTCAAGGAGAAAATAATAGACAAACTTGTCAGACAGTGGTCCCTCTGTGGCTTGCCTAGAGGAAGAAATTATGTTGAGATTTTTTTAAGTCAAACTATTGTACAAACACATTGAAGGGAGGTACATAAGAAGAGACTTTTCCTAGGAAACTTCACTCCTATAGAAAACCTGCTGGAACGGAAGTCTGATGATATGTAGGAAAATTACCACAGTGTTTCAAGAAACAAGAAAGACTATTGGTCCATCCAGAGTGAAGAAGAGACAAGAAAAAAAAAATCAGCTCCAATCAAGCATGCCAGAGCATAACTCTCTCTGCAGATCTCCTCTCATAACAGTCCAAGCCCATGAAAGAACTTGCAATCAATGGATGCTGAAGTCTACTGAAGGCCTTTAATGTAGCAAGTCAATGAACTTTGATGGAGCTGACTTCTGGAAAATCAGCTAGATTGCCAGGGTAACCATATCACAGAAGGATGCAGAATGGAAGGACATGGATGTTTGCTGAAAAGTTCTATGGGCATGACAAAATTAAATGAAACTGAATGTCCTAGAAAATAGTTTCACATTCATCATGTCTCTTGGCTGGATTCCATAGCATTACGGAAATATTTCTACAAGAATTGATTAATTTTCACATTCTGGGCCCTGGAGAGCTTCCCATGCTGCTCAGAATAGGTAGGTCTTTTTGAGTACAGGCTTAAAGGTGAGATCTAAGCCAGCCGGGCAGAGCCAACATCTTTCAGTTACACATTACCACGCACATGACTGAATCCTGCAATCAACAAGCTGAAAGGGAAGAGAGTAAAAGGACTAGCTGCTTATTTTACCCACATTTAGCAGAAAGATATGCATGTAAAAGCAGATTAACTGAGGGGACAACAGAAAACTAATCTGAGCCAGAGAGCAAAGGTAAATCTTTTTTCTGACACTAGGAATAACCTTCATCTGGCCAGTGACTAAGCAAATGAATCCAAGGTACAGAGTAAGCTTGGTCAAAAGCAACATTCCCCCAACGTTTTGAAGAAGTTTTAGACATAGGTTAAGTTCAGCCTAAAACAGGGGTTCTTCAGTTCTAAAACTGATTGTTCCTTAAAGTCTGGGTCAGCTCCTGCCTGGGTCTGTTTGCAGCTGCAGTCTTTGCAAAGAAGAGCAGCTACTGCAGGACTTCATCTGGTACCTGGTTAAGCCATTTCCATCTCTCCAGCCAAAGCCTTATTCTTCTTACATCCTCTGTACTTCCCTGTGCTGGAGCTCTTAGCTCATGTAAATACTTCTACTGCTTTCCAGAGGTATGTGGGCTTCAGGAAAACTGCTTGGAAAACTGCTTGCATGTCCTCAAAAAAATCCTAAAACAAACAAACACAAACAAACAAACAAAACCCCAAATCAACACCTTCATCCCCCTCCCCCCCCCCCCCCCAGCATTTCTTATTCTTAAAAGCTTTTTTCCCCCACATAAAAATAAGTTCAGGACTCTCAGTTACTATTTGCAGATCTCAGTTTAAAGCCCTGCTCTGCCTCTAATTTCTGTGTTCCAGAGAGTCTATGGACCAGGTGAATGGTTTGTGGGTATTGACGACAAGCACACGACAACAGGACAACAACTCCACCCCTTCATTTCATAGAATCATAGAATGGTTTGGTTTGGAAGGAAATTTAAACATCATCTAATTCTAACCTCCCGCCATGGGCAGGGATACTTTCCACTAGATCAGATTGCTCCAAGCCCTCTCCAACCTGGCCTTGAACATTTCCGGGGTGGAGCATCCAGAACTTCTCTGGGTAACCTGTTCCAATGTCTCATCACACTCATAGTAAAGAATTTCTCCCTAACATCTAATCTAGACCTACCCTCTTCTAATTTAAAACCATTCCGTCTTGCCTTATCACTACATGCCTGTGTAAAAAGCCTCTCACCCTCTTCTTTATAAGCCCCCTTTAAGTACTGGGAGGCCACAGCGAGGTCTACCTGGAGCTTCCTCTTCTCCATGTTGAATAATCCCAGGTCTCCCAGCCTGTTTTGGTAGGAGAGGTGCCCCATCCTTCTGATCATCCCTGTGGCCCTCCTCTAGGTCTATATCTTTCTTGTGCTGAGGATCCCAGACCTGGATGCAGCACTCCAGGTGGGGACTCAGGAGAACAGAGTAGAGGAGGCAGAATCACCTCCCTCAACCTGCTGACCACACTTCTTTTGATGCAGCCCAGGATGTGTTTCATCCATGAGAACCCCCACGTCCTTCTCCACAGGGCTGCTCTCAAGTAGTTCTTCCAGCCTGTACTCGTGTCTGGGACTGCCCAGATCCAGTTGCAGCACTTTGCACTCGGACTTGTTGAAACTCATGAGGTTCTCATGGGCCCACTTCTCAAGTTTGTCCAGGTTATTCTGGATGGCAGCCCATCCTTCAGGAGTGTCAACTGCATCGTTCAGCTTTGTGTCATCCGCAAACTTGCTGAGGGTGCACTCAATCTTGCTATATCCATGATAAAGATACTAAAGAGATAGAACCCCAAGGGACACCACTCAACACCAGCCTCCACCTAGACATAGACTCCATGGAGTCATTGCCACAACTCTCTGGCTGCATCCATCCAGCCAATGCCTTATCCACTAAACAGTTCACCTTTCAAATCCATGTCTCTCCAATTTGAAGATATAGACACCATGTGGAAATCATTTGCCTTGTTTCAACTCTGACTTTGTGCACAGTTACCCTCTGAAACAAGCAGAAACCAGCAGACTTGTCTTAGGGTCTGAGAGAATAAAGTACTTGCAGCATCCCAAGGAGATGCGGAATAAGCAGGAAAGTAGAAAGTACTGGGACCCTGGAAAAGGCAACAGGAGATGAGAAATTTTTGATTTCCACCACCAATTGCTTTTCTAGGAGAGAAGTCTTGTTTTTAAAATTAGCTTAGAGCACTTGTCTAGATACAGATTGCAGGTGTTTTGCCAAGATACCATAGCATGTTCCTGTGAATAGCTACAGCAGCTACAAATTTGTACTTCTGGATGAAAGGCACTTTATCAAAAAGTTCCTGACAAGCTCTTTATCTACACAGCACATCACCGACATACCCATCTGGTGTGAATCTGTGCAAGAAAGACAGGGTTGGTTTTGTCAAATTATGAATAAGAAGCACCCTCTAAGACATCCTGCACTAGAGAGTATCAACACAGCAAAGTGCACTGAGTCTGGTGGCAAAGGCAGTATGAGGAAATGGATGCTAGGGAAACTGGAAGGTGTGAAGAACAGGCAAGTGAAGGACAGGTAAGTCCAAAGTTGAAGAAGATGAAATTAAAAAAAGGCAAAAAAAGAAAACTGCTTATCTGAGCTACCATATGAGCCACTGAGCATCTCAAATTTTTATTCATGCTCTCCTGAGATGAAAGGCACCAATGCCAATCTGTACAGAGGGCTTGTGCACTGGAGAAAGGCTGCTCTTATGATGGGTGTAGAGCAAACATTAGTAAAACCCTGAGCAGGTGAAAGATCAAGTCCTTACAGAAACAGAGGGCACACAAAAGTGCCAGTGGTGAGGCTGTCATTCTGATTCTTCCCTTCCACTTCCTGCTAAGTGCTGTTTTTCTCAGTCTCTCTGAGGTTAAGGACAGATAGGAACCATTAGATCTTCACAGCTCCTTTTGGAACTGTTAGTCAGACCTCTCGCATATCACAGCCCTTCAAACCTCACTTTCTTACCTTGCCTGAGACTTGACTACAGTGTCCCTCACACTTTTAACTGTGGTTAGAGCACACCCATCAGAAACAGGCCCATCTTGGCTTGGACACATCTGGAAAATGCACCAAACACCCTGACAGCTTGTTATGGTGATTAACCACCTTCGTTCCAATAAATTTGCGCCCAGTTTTTCATATGAATGTATCTAGTTTCAGCTTGCTGCAACACATTCCCATAATTTACTAGATTAAAGAGCCTTTCAGTACCTGATATTTTTCTGCCAAGAAAGTTCCTTCACCATCACAATCAATTCCCTGCTCAGCCTTTTTTGATAAAGTAGAGAGAGCAAGTGCTTCATGTGTCCCATTGCAAAGCATTTTCTTCAGGCTCTGAATCATTTTGTGTGGCTCTAATGTTCCACCACCCATTTTTCAATATCAATTTATAACATGCAAGCCATCCCAGTGCTGGTCTCACAGTACATGCTCATATCCATTTGCTTGTCCCTTAGGACTCTTAAAAAAAGAAATCTATTCAGAGTCTGAGGCAGATGCAAGCAGGCTTCCTTCTGTCTGCCATTTGGAGCAACCAAAAACCAGCCATCATTCACCTTTGCTGGTGCTGCCAACTCAGCAGGTAAAAAGAAAGCATGACAAGGCTCTCTCCCTGCTTCTTCACCATGATGCAATGCAACACTGGAAAGCAGCTGTTCTTGTGCAGGTACCACTCTGAGCACAGATTGCCCCAGGCCACATCCATAGGGATAAACTAGCCAATGGGCACAGAGGAGCCACGTCTAGGCTGTTAAACTCTCTTACCCATCAAAGTGGAGCAACTGCAGCCAGACTTTTTATGTTCATAGCAGGGAATTGTTTTGTAAAGTGCTAACAGCCTGGGCCAACACTGTGCCAGGGACCAGTCTCATCATGGACACAGCTGAGCTCTGGTACCTGGGAGTGCTCCCCAAAGCTGCCACCTCCTTTAACAAGAGACATAAATGCCATCTTAACATAGAACCAGTCTCCAAGGAGGGAGAAGGATGAAATGGCTTCCTCACTTTCTCCTTCTAAACAGGTCAGCAGGGTTTCTCAGACCAGAGAGACAGCAACAGGCTGGGGCATCCAGCAGATGCATCTGGCCTGGTGCATCTCAGCAAGAGGAAGGGCACAGGAAGAAAAGACAAGAAATAAGGAAGAAAAGGCAGTAAAGGCACTTTTGCATAAGCTCAGAGGGGGGGGCTTGTGTCTGAGGTCTTGCATCACCTTGCACCTGGGATCAAACCCAGGCTGGCAACCTCACCTAGGCTGATGCTTTAGTCCTGCAGGGCTGCCTGTCCTGCACCAAACATCCACCCAGCACCAGCACCCCAGAGCTTTCTCATTGCAGGCTTGTCCTGCAGTCAGTTGTCAGAGTCGAAACAGCAGTCACTCAGGAATCCAATGCCAACAAAGCTGGAGGTACTTCACACCCATTACATGTAGACAAGGTGTCCAGGCTGTGCCTAAACAAAACTTTGTCTTCAATTCCAGGGCTCTCAGATCAGGAGGTTGAGGGGAGAGTGACTTGGGAAAAATATAATCTCCACCCCAACTCAGCAGAAGGGAACAAAAATACCTGATGGCTAATATTTTATTAGATTTTGCTTAGAACAATAGGGACTTTCTCTTTGCTACAGAATTTTCCCCTTTCTTATATTCTCTCAGTGGCAGAAAATGCTGAATCACAAACCTGGAGCTTTAAAAAAAAAGTATTTCATATGCAGAAGAAACATATCTTACATCATTTCATGCTTCCTGCTCTGCTCTCTGGTGCCACGTTCCTCATTTTCAGGCTGTTTTAAAGGTCAGCTTCACAGAACAAATCCTGACCTCAGACATGGGAAATATGCTGCCTCATCACTCCCGGATCTTTTCTCACATGATTAGTCCCAACATTCCTGCAAATAGAACAGTGCCCATTGCCACTGCTGCAGACAAGAAAAAAAAAAAAGAAGAAAAAGAAAAGGCAAGATTTTTTTTTCCATTCCCAAGGTTAATGTTCACCACCATCACACCCTCATTTCATAGGCTGAGGGCTAATTCAGCAATGTAATGCTATTGCCATCTATGGGCAAGTAATATTTTTACCATACGTACAAGTTAAAGTTGGGATACATGCCTAAACTGACAACTACTCTCAAAAAAGTTTGAAAGGACTTTAAAGAAGATTTTATTTAAGATTTTCCAATGGCTAAGATATATGGACTGGATGAAAGTTAATCGAAGACAGCAATTACTCCTCATGGTATTTGTTTTAATCCTTATTATGTATTCATTCAACTGGCTTCATTTTGTCTGAAGAACTTTATTTTGATTTTAATAATTTGAGCAGACAGGAGAGGTCACATTAAGGTGCTGATTCAGAAGATGCATGCATGCTTAGTTTATTTTGAACAAAAGATCTGAACTTATTTGAAATTACCACTATCGATTACCAAGGTTTTAAAGAATGATGGAAAGCACAACAGTGATGAACAAGCTTCAGTGCCACAGGAAAGCTGAAGATTAATTTACTTGCTTAATAACTCCTCTAAAATTGTAAGATTTCAACATTAATAAAATAACCAGTCAATTAGTCTACTGGTTAAAAATGACAAATATATACTGAAAAATATTTTGATTGAAGTATAAAAGTTACTGCAAACTCTTTTCAGCTTGCTCATGCCTCTAAGAAAGAATATGGCTAGGTTTATGGTAATCTAGTGGACTAGTTTTTGTCAGTATCTGTAAGAAATACAAAGCAAAACTTCTCCACTCACTGGGAGACTCTACAGATGACATTTAAAAGAAAGCACACCACCATAGCAAGATAAAAAACGGGGTTTCTGTTAAATTATAACTAGCCAGATGGTTATACTGCTCTCAGGTTCACGATAAAGGCAGAAAGGTTGCCTCCTATGCCTGCAGAGCTCATTGCCAGGTGGTTTGAACCATGCATGGTTAACTTCTCAGACTCAGCCTCTTCTTGTTGATCTCTGCTAAACCAGTGAAAGGAAAGTGCCCAGGCCCTGAGAGCAAAGATTGCCCCACAGCTCGTCACACTGCAAAAAAAAAAAAAAGGCAGCTGAGGCATCAGACCCATTTCAGGCCCTTGCCAGAGGAAGGACGCCGTAAGACTGAACTGCATAAAAAGAGCCAAAGCACAAAGTCCTCCTCTAAGTCAGAACAAAAACGTTTGGATAGGATTTCTGGAAGAAAGAGCCAGAGGTGTTTGTGAATAACCAATAGAATAGGCACTTCCAGTGACTGCAGAACTACAAACAAAAGCACTTTTGTGCACTCCCAGATTATTTGTTCCTATTTTCTCTTACAGTCACATGCTTATGTGGGCCTGTACTGTTCAGGTTCATTAAGATGCCTTAAATTGCAACCAAGTATTATACTATTAATACTGACTTTGTTTTAACTTTCCTGGTACTTCATATAATTTGTTTCATAATTTTATCTCTTATGTGACCAAATCCCCACTGAATCCTTTAAAAGTTTTTGTTGATATGTGCACTATATTTCCAAAGTGTTTCAGATTTATGAGCTCACCTCCCTTCCTTCTTATTGTTTCATTGGTTCAGGGACAGCCCCTTCTTTTCAGCAGATTGAAACATCCAGTAATCTGAAACAGATTTGGTGACCCTATACTATTAAATCATGCTTTGTGGTGCTTTATTCCTGTTCCAAAAGACTTTATGCATTAGCAAGTACATAAAATTGTACAGAGACTAAATACATACTGAAAAGTAATAAATGATTCCATATGGTCTTAATTTTTCAAAGTAGTGCACCACTGTTTTAAAGTAATAGTGGTTAATTTTCCAATTAGGAAGATTTTTAAATAGCCCTTCTGACCCACAGATTTGGGAACAGCCCAGATATTCTTCCCAGCTGAGGGATTTGGGTGCACCAACAATTTTCACAGTCAAATGGTGTCCTTGGTTAGCTCGCTAGCAAGAGTACAATTAGCCAAGGCAGTTAATTTCTTCCTTTTATTCAAAAAAGCTTGTGTCATCATTACTGCAAAGACACAGGTCACAAAGCGTCTGTGAGCAAACTGAATAGCACACGTTCCTCTTTAAGCTTCACATACTTGAACATCTGTCAGACCTCCGTGACAGTTTCTCCCCAGTTTTCCCTGTTTGCTTCCAAGGAAAAAATCTGTTTGGGTTAAACAAGGCTTATAATACCTCTACCTTGATATATTTTAAGCTAAACATGCCTATTATGAAGAGTTGCTACTGTGTTTAGAAACAGCAGGCTCTTCAGCAGATCAGTTCTCAGCATGTATTCAACTACATGTTCTCACTAAATGGTATCCCCAAAAAATAAATAAAAAAATAAAATCAGGTCTCGGTCTTGGTATCATTGCCTCTCCACAGGTAAACTGGCAGTGAACGACTCCAGATGCACAGCTTTAACACAGCAGCTTGCTAGACTGAAGGGAATGATTTTGCAAGCCAGGCAAGGGTGCGCATGAATGGAAGAATTCAACTTTTCAGATTCCAGGAGGAGTTTGCAGGGCAGTTTGCTATAACTGCCTGACCTGAGCATGTTTAAGTCACATTCACATGAGCGGCAAGGAATGTAATGTCTTTAATACCAGAGGCAGGGCTAGGGCAGAACTGAGGCATTAAAGTTCAGAACTGCCCTCCCAACAGCCTCTGCTCAACTCATGCCTAATCCTGGAGGCTCTGGAGTACTATTTTTAGGTTGTCGGGATCCCAAGATACAGGACATTCTGCCTTTCACATACCCAGAACCACCCCACGTTGGGCAGCTCTGTGCCTGTCTTCCCCCCTGGCCCAATGCTGGAATTCGGAGCTCAGACACGTTTTCACGCAAGACGAGACCCATGGCCTCGGCTGCACAGCCTTTCCAGAGCACATCCAGCACATACCAATGGGCTCCAGCTTCTCATAGCATGCTGCTGTGATCGCTCTTCCAAGACGGGACAGCAAGTAGGAGGTGCCCATTGCTATCCCATCGCTTTGCAGTGTGTCACAGGCACTCAAGAAATATGACTGCCCTCCCATTCCTCTGACTTGATGCAGCTCCTGAGTCAGCAGTCACCCAGTTCCTCCAGGGTGTGAGAGAGAGAACCAGCTGCAAGTACTTATAATCGACTTCCCCACCACGTGCTAAGCCGCTGACTGCTTTTGCTTAACACTTCACCAGCCCCTTTGAACCCTTTCTGAATTCCTGTGGGGGGGACGGACTTCCCCCTGTATGCCTTGCAGGGCCCCCCACACCAGGAGACACAAGGTCAGCTTCTCCTTGTTCTGCCTGATAGGGTTCAGATGCCTCCCTCTGAACTTCCAGAAGAATATCTTACCAGGGAGGTAGGCTGGCCTAACACGCACTCCATTTTCAACCAGCCTGCTGAACCCGTACTGCTGCCTGGGGGAGAGGGTGGGGATTCAGGGGTGCAATCAAGGAGAGGCCATGACCTAGAAATAATAACATTGCCATGGGGAAGGGAGGGGAACAGTCCCTTTTCAAAGTGTGTCAATGTACTTTACATTGAACATCTGTCAGAGAACAAAACACGAAGTTCTGGGAAAAGGACCAGGACCCACACCTTCAGAGCAAGTGCTGGAAATAGAGGATGACAGTGTGAGGGAGGTGCTTAGACTTCTTTCTCCAGGGGCCACGTACAGGAGAAAATAATTAATTCTTTGAAGGAAGTGAAATAGGCTGTATGTGGGCACCTGCTCGCCAAAGGAGAGGCCAGGCTGCCAGCCTCAGCAAAGGTAAATCCTTTCCCGCAGCCCCGATTCTCATCACCTGATCCCCGATTAAATCCTCTGCTGTACAAGTGTGACTCGTGTTCGCAGGTAGAGAGATGCAGGGCTGTGAAAGGTGGTTATTTTAGGGCTGTGCCGTGTGAGAACCAATACATCGAAGCAAGGATTGAGGCTGCATCTCTCTGCACAGCATCATGTGGACAGGACAGCCACCTCTGGGACATTTTTTGTCCCCTGAAGACAACCAACACTGACACAGTTTCAGAGGCGTAGCTTCCAGGTCTTCCTATCGCTGCCCTATCGCTGGGCACTTGGCACACTGCATTTGCACACCTGGCTGCCAGACGCGTTCCCACCCAGACCCTTCCCTCACACCACACACAGATCTGCACCGCCTCGGAGCCCAAGTCCGGAGGGCACTTGCAGCTTGGCACAACTTAGCTTTGAGACAAGGGGGCCGGGGAAAACCGAGAGACGGCTCGGCTTGGTCCTCGGTGCAGCAGTACCCTCTGGCTGAAGGCAATTTTCCGTGCGAGCGCCACGGCACGTTCGGGAGAAGCTTTTCTCCCCGCACGGCTGCGGACTCCGAGCCAAGACGCAGCTCCCGAAGCGCCCCCGCCGCATTCTACTCGATTGTTTATTATGTGGCGGGGGGCGGCGGCGGGGCGGGGGAGCGGGCCAATGGGGGGCGGTGCTGCTCTGACGGGCCACGGGCGCCGGCCAATGGGCGGCGAGGGCGGGCCGCGGCGGTCACGCGCGGCTCCGGAGCATGACATCATTCGGTTCGCGCGGCGCAGCCTAGCTTGGTGGGGCGGGGCCACCGCGGCGGGCGGGGCCTCCGTCGGGGGCGGGGCCAGGGCCTCCGTCGGGGGCGGGGCCAGGACCGCCGCTCCCCCCCCCTCGCCCCCGCCCCGCGCCGTGTGGGCGGAGGAAGGCGTTAAGTTATAATGACGGAGCAATTAACAGATAAGTGGGCATAATTAAGCCCACATGAGGTAACCGAGACGGGTTTAAGTGGATGCGGCCGGGTTGCTCTGCGAGTTGGTGGCGGGGTAGTTTGCCCACTCGGACTAGCCCAAGGTAAGCAGAAGAGCCGTCTGTCTGTCAGTCCGTCCGTCTGTCCCGTGTCCGTGGAGGTGTCCTGATGGGGCAGGAGGCAAGGGAAGATGACTAAATACATAAAATCCTAATCCTTCCATATATATATAGCCCAAGATGAATTAAAAAAAAAAAAAAGAAGAGTGGAATTCCTTGCTGGATCTCATCAGTTTGACTTCACCCTAACAATATAAACTCAATAATTGCAGGTACCCCCGACTATTCAAAAATTATGATATAAACTCAAGAATTGCATGTACCTCTGACTATTCAAAAATTATGAAGCAGCAAGCTTTTGAGCAATGTCAGCTTAAAAGGCAGGTTTAAAAAAAAGGTTTTAAAACACACAATTAGGTGTGTTTCGGTGTTTGGTTCCCCCTGCTCCCCACCTTTCTTCCTGGCCCTCAGAGTATGCTTGGGTCACATCCATGGCACGTCAGGAACTTGGCTATTGGTATAAAACAGAAGCTGAGATGCACCTTCAATGGGACGTTAAGAAGAGGGATTTCAGAAAAGCACCAGGTACTGCAGGTCTCATAAGTAAAGCTGAGAGAGCTGGTAACGTAGTTGTGCGCTACTATCTGTGGCTGTTAGTGTGCGAAACACTGTTTTTTCTCCACAAGAAGGTGAATCTTTCTCAACCTACAAGGTGTGACTGTGAAGCAATGCAGCTTCCGCAGACATGAGGCCACTTTAATGACAATTTTTGAAGCTGTAGGGTTGAGTTTTCTTGCTCAGCTTCACAGCTCCTTGTTTGACCAGGTTTTTTGAAGGTGCCACTGTAAACATGGTTTGTTCCAGAAAGGTGGTCCTGTTTGTGGGTGACTGCAGTCTCTGTGCTGCACACAGTGCAGAAATGGGTCAAGAATTTTTCAGCAGTGGATGCTCAAGTTTAGGTGTATGCAGAGCTGGATGCTTCCAGTCCTGGAGTTCAGTCCCCAAATTGTCAAGATCACCTGAGGAAAGAGTTGTTTTCTCCACGAGAGTAATGTCATCATTTCCTTCTGCTACTGCACTTTTCTTCCTTCTCCTCCTTTCTGTTATGATGGTCAGTCAGCCAGTTCACAGGCTGCAGTCCAACTTCAAGTGATCTTTAAGTTGCTGTTCATCACTTTGAGGAAAATTGTATAGTCAGAACTCTGTAGCCATCTTTGGCAAACCCTTCATGTTTCCACGGCACAAATTAGACCCTTGCTCTGTATCTGCCATTCTGCCAATCTTTCCATAACAACTGTAGAACCCGCTAGGCAGTTTTAGCCAAATTGGGCAGAAAGGTTAAAGTCTCAGGGTATGAAGCTGGCTAGTTTATAGATGATGTTTCTTTCTAATCAGCACACAAAGTTGCTCTGAATCAGCTGCAAAACCTATTGCCCTTTGCCCAGTCTGTGTTTAAAGGGCGTAACAGGGAGCTCTGGGAAGAATAAAAAATACATTGAGGGAGCCGCTTTCTCACAGGGTAGGTGGGAGGGGTAGACAGGGTTATCACAGGGAACATGAACTTCTCAGAGACCAGGCTGCAGGTGCCTTACAAAACAACCTATCATATACTTGTTTGTGTGAGGTCCACGTAGACAATGCAGCTGCTGTTTAACATAACTCCAATATAATATCAGTTTATTGAGCAATACTAAACTTTACAGAAGATTTCTATAACAATGTAGTGACAAAAAGTTCCAAGTCTCCTACCATCTATGCCACTGCAGCTCCAACCTGAAATAAGCTTATCTGCAGTAAGATATTTGTGTAAGAAGAGAGGTGAAGCCAGAAATGTCACCTGCACTTATCTAGCTTCTCTAGCTGCAGCGTGACTGTGACCCTGCCAGATCCATGCAATCAGATACTGTGATAGGCACACATGTTCCCAACATCAACTTGAGTGGCGACAGTAGATAAAAGGAGATGCAGAGGAAGAGGCAGTGCTGCCCTGAAACACTCACAGGCTAAGTAGGTACAGTAAGCGAGCATGGTTTTCAAATGGCCTCAGGGCTGGCCTAACTTTATTCCTGTTTAAGTCAGAGATAAAACTCCCATAAATGGAGCCTTTTTGAAAATCTCACCCTTGGGTCATTAAAATACTTGAAGAGATTGAAAATTGTGCAGGCTTTAGATTGAATTTTGATCAGTTTTTATATGTATTTCAGTGGGTCCAGCTGTGGAACAACCATAAGAGGAGATTCTGTGTCTTTCTGTTTTGCTCACACACTTTTTGTAAGTAAAATGTGTAGGAAAAATTATGCTGTGGTTTTAATTACACCTCTAAACTGCAGTGTTATGGGCACATAACGTGCTGCATGGAGCTATGAGGAACTGGTTCCATGACATGATAAAGACTGTGTGACTGATGTACCAGTGAATTCTGAAGAGGGCAGATAATCTTGCCGTAAAGGCCCAAGGCTCGTACTCAGGTGATCCAGTTTTATTTCTCAGTTCTGACACGGGCTTCCTGTATGACCTCAGCACAGTCATGTAATTGCTCGGTGCCTCAGTCCACCATCTCTTTAATAGGGTTACTACTTACTTATTTCCTTTCTCCCGCCCTGGCCTGTCTAACTTAGACTGCAGTTCTACCAGGGAGTGGAGCATTTCTTACCACGTGCGGGGCCTTCACCCTGTACAATGAGACCTAATAGCAATGCTGTAGAGTAATGCAATGCCAATTAAATAAATAAATAAATGAAGTTGATAATATCATTTAGGACTAGATTTTCAGCTTCTAATTGAGCCCAAGGTCAAAGTGCTAGGCTTCTCTGGAACCTTGGGACATAAGGAAGTACTCCATGGGGAGGTTTCTGCACTGGTCAAAATCAGCCCCAAGCAGCAGCAAGTTTTGGGAAAGGGCTGAGAGTCAGTCTTAGTTCTGCAGCTGACCTTCTCTGGCTAACTGCTGAAAGCCACAAGGAGAGGCTTCTCAGAGATGTGGTATTGGACTAAGCGTCTTCTCACTGTGCCTTCTCATCTGATCTTGGTTCCTGACTCTTCAATGCTACTGCAGTTTTCCTCCCTATCAACTGCTAAATCATACATGCCAATGTCAGTGTCACAGTTGCAGAGTGGCTGGTGTCTTTTTGAGCTGCCTTGCATTCCCATAAGGGGCCACATTACAACAAAAGCTATGGCAGGGCACAACATTGTGACCCAAAATGGAGTTGCAGTAATGGAAAATTATTTCCATTACTTGAACCTGCATTCATTCTGATTAATTCAGTGTCTCTTACTATATTTAGATAATGGAGGATTAATTGTATGCATGCTGAAATGCTGTCCCTTGTAATAAAATCAGGCCAAACTATTCCTAACTTGTGTCACTTGAATTCAAAACTTAACTAGATCCTGAGAGCCTTAGGCCTTACTTAGCCGGACATATAAGGCATGCAGGATCAGGGCCTTGCTGTTTTCTATTCAAACTGAATGGTTTTCAAATCTCACTGCTTGTCTATAATGCTAAATACATCAGGAACAATTAAATTTGCCTCCTAATTCTATCCAGCAATGCTTCAGAAGCACACCTGTTTCTCAAGCATGCAGTTGTCTGTATCTCGTATCAAAGACAACGCTACTGTTGGACTAAACCTAGTCCACACTCTAGGTCGATACCAAGCTGGATGAGAACTGATGCATATACGTTGCAATATAATGTATTTATAGCTACATCTGTATTAATAGCTTTATGTTCCATGTCTTTGTGGGTCACCCCTTTATTCAATCCATAATTAACTATGTCTTCGAGTGAGCTACTTTGGAGGGCTTTCTGCTAGGGCACAGCCTCCGAGGAGGAGGCACAGTGGGATTATGCTCATGTGTGGACATGTCTGAACATGCTCCCGGTATCACCTATGGGCGGAATTAAAGTTTTCAAAAAATTACGAATTTACCAGAATAACTCGTACACCAATAACTTACGACGAGTACAAGTCAGAAGAGAAACAGGAGCAATGCAACTCTTAAAAAGGGTTTGCTTGGAGAGGCTTGAGCGCTTTCCACCGCCGCCTTCCCGCCAGCCGGGCAGCGCGGCCGGGACACGGCTCCGGAGCCGCAGGGCCGCCGAGCAGCCAAGCCTTACCCTCCCCGGGTCCCAGCAGCTTCTGCAGCCCGCCCAGCCCCGGCGGCTCCCCCCATCCCGGCGCTCCCGCCCCGTCGGGGCGGCTCCTGCGCGGCACCGCCCGCCCATGGGCGGGCCGTGCCGTGCCGTGCGGTTTGGTTGAGGCTCCCTGCGTGTGTCTATAACTTTGTGTTGCTGCCGGTGGTTGTTAGGAGGAGGGATGTGGAAGTCGGCGGTTAGCAGGGTGACAGGGTGCTCGGGCGGGCTGCGGCGGCGGACGGGCTGGGCGCGGGCGGATCGCTTGCCTCTCGCCGGCTGCTCGCAGGGGGAGCGGGCTCTGTGCCGTTTTCCCTTCCTTCGCCTTTAAAGGGAAGGCTCTTCGGAGCTGAAGGCGCAGGAGCAGGAGGAGCAGGAACCATGCAGCAGCACTGCTTCTTCCTCCCGTGAATTCGGATCTCGATTGCTGCCTGTGTGGAGGTGGCTGTCGATCCAGCACCCCCCGCTGCCTCCCGCCCCTCCCGATGTGGCTTTCCCTGCCTCGTCTGCCTGCGCTTTTTTAATGACTTAAGTGAAGGAGGGAAAAACTGTCAAGATGGCAGCAGCAGGAGCAAGGAGGTTATGAATGTGGTGTTGATGCTGGAACAAAACCTATTCTCTTTGGCAGCCCTAGGGAGGGCTTAAAGCTTCTGGACCTGTTGGAAGACTGGCGATTTGTTCCCGTTCTGTTTGCTTTTTCCCTGCGAGAAGAAGGATTTATTATTATTATTTTTAACCGACCAGCTCCTGGGGTGGCCTTCTCCTGCCCCCTGCTCCGTCGGCTGAGAGATTTTTGGGGGTTGCTTGCGTGTGGCTTGGGGCACCGCAAAGTGACAGGCTTACGCTAGTGTGCAGTTGGATGTATGCTAAGACTTCGGCTCCCTTTAGGGCGTTCTGAAGAAGAAAAAAGTCTTCGGCGTAATCCGAAGGACCCCTCTCCCTGCCCTTCTGCCGAGGGAGGGCGCAAAGGACCACCCCCCCAAAAGGCAAGATATTTGCGGAAGCGCCGGGGAGCGAGCTCGGGGGCGTGGGGGGGGTCCTCTCCTGGCTGGATATAGCGCGGTTCCTGCTGGAGCTACTTCTGCATCCGCATGGAGTGAAACATAAACAAACGCACACACGCATCGCGGGAGCGGCCGCCGCTCCGCCGGCGCGGAGGGCAGCGCCGCGGGCACCTCCGGCACCGCCCGGCCCGCGCTGCCAGCCCTACGCGGCTGCTCCGGCTCCTAATCTGATTTTTTTTTTTTTTTCTTTCCCTCCCCTTTTCTCTCCCCGCTCGCAGCTCCGGCGTGCGCATCGCCCGCGGGGAGCGGGGCTCGGGGCGCAGCGGAGAGCCGGCCAGCCCTTAGCGGAGCGCGGCATGCCCGCCCGGCGTCCCCGCGCCTGCTAGGCTCCCGTCGGCACCGAGGAGGCGGCGGAGGAAGAGCGGGGTCGGCGGCCACCCGCCCGCCCCGTCGCAGCGCCCCGCAGCCGCCCGCGGGGGAGGCCAAGATGGCAGAGGCGTCGCCCCCCGCCCCGCTTTCGCCCCTGGACGTGGAGCTGGACCCCGAGTTCGAGCCGCAGAGCCGCCCCCGCTCCTGTACCTGGCCCCTGCAGAGGCCCGAGCTGCAGGCCAGCCCAGCCAAGCCCGCCGGCGAGCCGACCGCCGACGCCGCCTCCATGATCCCCGAGGAGGAGGACGACGAGGAGGAGGGGGGCGGCTCGGCCATGACCGTCGGCAGCGCGGCCCCGGCGGGCGGAGAAGCGGCGGCGGCGGCCACCGCCGTGCCGGAGGAGGCGGCGCGGCTGCTGGCCCCGCTGCCCGGAGGCGGCCCGGAGGGGCCGAGCCTCTCGCCGGGGGGAGCGGCGGCGGCGGGCGGCGGGGGGCTGAGCGGGGGCCCGGCGGCGGCGCCGAGGAAGTGCTCGTCGAGGCGCAACGCGTGGGGCAACCTCTCCTACGCGGACCTCATCACCCGTGCCATCGAGAGCTCCCCGGAGAAGCGCCTCACCCTCTCCCAGATCTACGACTGGATGGTCCGCTGCGTGCCCTACTTCAAGGACAAGGGCGACAGCAACAGCTCGGCCGGCTGGAAGGTGAGGCGGGATCCCGGGGCCGCGGCGAACTCGCCGCGCCGCCCCGACGGGCGCGCTGCCCGCGGAGGATGCGGAGCGGAGCGGGGTGTTAGGCTCTGTCCCCGACGGCAGCCGGCCAGGCTCTGGTGCTGGCCCTGCTGGTGGTGGTCGCCCTGTCGCCTTTGCTTTTTTTAAGGGAGGGGGTAAGAAAAGTTTTGTCTCTTTCCTGTTGCTATGTGCAAGCGGTGAGGGCTCCTGACTCAGGGGGCTGGGGAGACGCTGGAGCGGAGCTGGCTTCTCTGGTGCACAAGCACATAAGCAGGGAAAGAGAAAGAGAGAGGGGGGAAAAGTATTTTTAAAATGTGTGGGTTTTGTTCTTTTTTTTTTTTTAAAGTTATAATTACCTTTGGTGTAACTCATGCTGGAAATAAGCAGAGTTGCTTTTATGCGTGGTCAGTTTGAGTCTCTAAGCTCAAATACTGAATGACTTCTGTTATTTTTAAACCCCGATGGTTTCCCCACGCGTTCCTCAAAGGCAATAGAAGGAAATTCATGTCTTGACATTTCTTCATAAAGTTAATCAAAGCATGGAGTTATTGGCTGTTCAGCCACGGGAGTGCTTAGTTTGTGACTCCTGCAGTGCCAGTGTATGAGGGCACCGTCTACTGATAGCCCAGTATTTTTTGTCCAGCACTGCGACAGTGAGCAGCTGAGATTACTACCGTTTTAATAAGTGAGGAAAAAAAAAAGTGTTTTTGTGGCTTGTTTACTCACCGCGTGCAAAAGCACGTTGCAGGCAGGCAGGGTTTTACCCTCAAGACAAAGTGTAATAAGGCCTACCAGAAGCTGGTGCTGCACGTAAAGCACATTGAAGCGATTTCCAGAACTGCTTTTTTCTCCTCCTTTTCCATATCCATCTACTAGTGTCTGTTGGACGCTGAAATGTCACGTACTTGCAGCTATACAGAAATGCAGGTGCTGCTTGATATCGGTACTGTTTGCAGAAGGAAATCCCGGTATGATTCAGTTGCTGCTGAGGGCCGATACTGGCAGCATCTGTCCCTGAGTTTTTGAATGGATGGCTGAAGGCAAATTTGGCAGGAAGTTCTGTTGTTTTACAGAGAAATCAATTTTGAATCTCTTTAGCTTTGGACCAGGTGATAACTTACAGTATACAAATGGGTCACAAATACTGTATAGGTGAAACATTTCAGGCAGGTTCTGTATTAGCAGCCCTGTCTCGTATTTGGTGCCTGAGTAGGACTTGGTGTTAGGAATTGAAGTGAAGCTGTATGATTTTTACCTCCCAAATGAAGCACGGTAAAGGAAGCATTTCACTGACAGACTTGTCTCAGGCTGGGGGAAATGTAAACACAAAGTTTATTGGTGGCGTAGCTGGTTCAAGACGAGGCTTTTAAAAATACAGATCCTTTTTGCAGCTTTTGCATCTGTGTTAGGTGCTGGATTTTGATCTGACTTTACAAGTGCAACATGGAGTGCAATAAAGGGTTACATCTTCCAATGACAGCCTGTGCCTTCATAAGTTGTTTGATTTCACGCAGAATCAGTGGCTTTAGATGTCAGCTGCTATGACAAATCCAGCCTTTTTATCTGGTACTTTGAATTTTCAGTAAATTTTTGATACCCGATTCAAACAGCGACATTGAACAATGGAGCTCACACTGTTTCTTCTGATTTTGGTGGCAAAACTCCCTTTCACTTAAGCAGAAGCAGGATCTGGGCCATAATGTGAAGTGCTTACATTGATTAGTATCCTTAATACAGTCACAATTTTTCTGACAATTTATGCTGTTAATTTGATATTGATTCCTTTGCTGAGCAGCATTAACTGGTACTTGGAGCTAATTAAAATGTTAAAAACTTGGATCCCTTGAGATTCTTCTGATATAATTTAGTTCAGAAGTTTCTCACAAGCCTTCAGGATGACCTTTCTCAGGAGATGGCAAGCACAGTGGTAGCAGAAAATTCTGCCTCTAATGACTGCGAACTGTTTCTGGAAGTTAGGGTAAGGTACTGGATCGTGTTAACTGTGGGTACAGTTGTGCGTGGGTGGTAGGGGCATACTGGAAGGGGCAAAGGGAAGGTCAGGAGCTAGTAATTTGCCAGGCATCCAAAACTGCAAAATTTAATTCCTTGGCAGGGCTAGAGTTTCTTTTAAAGTATGCATATACATTGAGAAGAGGACTATTTCAATTTCTTGGCTGGAACATAGATTAGTTTGTGCAGAGGCAACACTTAAATAGAGACTCCATCTTAGTCTTCTGATGCTAAAACACATTATTTGTTATTATCATCTTTGTTTCCCTCACAGGTAATGAATACAGCTTTTCAGAGACCATTGTCAGCTTTTCACATTAGACTTTTTCAGATTGCTAGTTACACTGAGACTTTAAATGAACAGAACATAGTTCTGTATTAGAAGGCTTTTTTGTGTGTGTGTGTCTTAATTCAGAATATTTTTACACAGCTAAGTTCGTTGTTGAAGGCAGCAAACCCATTTAATGATATTCTGCTCTGGCACTGAGTGGGAAAAATGTTATTTTAAACAAAGGGAAGAGGAGAACTTGGTCTTATTATCTTATGTATTATTATATATGAAATATTTATACTGTTTTCAGTGAGATGTGCTGAATGCCATTATCCGTAAACATAACTGGGATTATATTCCTCAAAACAATTATTTTAAGAGCTATAAATGAAAGTTACAACTATCACTTTTTTTTTTTTTCTGCCTAGGGCATTAAAGCAGAAGTGACTATTTCAGATGTGGTTATGAAGGCGTATATTACGTTTCCGCTAATTCAGATAAGGTTTGCCCAATACACCCCCCCAACAATCTTCTTTGCTCACCCCTCTCCTTGGCCCCGGTGGGACATTGGTTAACCTAATAGTGTCTGACAGCTAACTGGGGCAGTAGTTTATGGTGCATCGCTGTAGAGCTGGCATGCCCTGAACACTGCTGTGTACCAGGGCAGCCTGGTTTAGTAGAATCCCGTAATCCCGTACACTTCCAAACCACTGTGGAGGGTTTCGATGGGTGTTTCAATATCTGCTTCTGTCTTGAATACTTAGGGAGGGTCAGTATTTATGTTTATGAACACAGGAGTGGTGAAATGATCTGAGGGTGAGCTGGTTTCACCTTTGTGAAATGTACTATGCCAGGTGACTGTTCCAGGTACTTACTTCAACAGAGCTCCTCAATGACCGACCGGCTCTATCCGCCTTTCCGAATTCAAGTATCTGTTACCCTTGTCGATATCCTGCAGTCACAAAATTAGTATGCCGACTTAAAAAACAAGTTTTACCCTCCAAATATTTAGGGTGCAGCACTCCACTTTAATAATCCTGAAATAGAAAACTGAAACACCCATGTATATAGTAGAGGTGCCCGGTTTCACTATTGCTTAAGTAATTCCATATCTCTTCCCAGAATGTTATTTTGTAATTTCTTGTAGCACTATCTTGTGAAACAGACTTTTCTACATGAAGAGTACACTAGGGGGACTATTTTCCTCTTTGTCAAGCGCTATGGCAAGACTATGAATCTTGTCCTTTATACACAGATACCAGCAATTCCCAAATTTCAATGCAGCTGATTTGCTTTGATTTGTTTTTCATGTTAGAAGCGTATTTTGTTTTACCCCTGTTGCATTCATCTTCCCCATGAAAGATAAACACTAGCTGCTGGGATATTAACTTTGAAGGGGGGAGATTTTTGTAAATTTCGTGCATGGACATTCTCTCATTCCTCACCTTGTTTTATTGGCCAGTATGTACCAAAGGGCTACAGTCCTTTCAGTGTAGCAAATTCATGAGTCTCTTCTCTAATTATTGAGACTTGAAAAGGCTTGAGAAATTTGCCAGCAATGTAGACAGATGTCTAAATCTGTTAGCCAGATGCTGATACACGAGATGTGTCTGACTTTTTTTATTGTCTTTTTGCAAAGGATGTAAAAAGGAAGCAACACCAGTCTCTGTTCCTATTTCTCCTTTCTTGGTGTGGCACACGATGTCTTTATCAGGAGTGGCAATGTAAAACATCAGTTTATTTTTTTTTCTCTGCTGTCATTCTTTTTTTTTTTTTTAATTTAAAGATTCTGTTTCCCAGTTAACTGCAAGCAAGAATATTTTTCCAGACTTCTATTATATTCTTACTTTCCTTTTTTAAAATATATTTTTGAGCTACCTTGTTCATCTGTACAGAAGGGTTTGAGTTACAAACTGTAGCCTGATTATTTAAAGTTTTGATCTACCGAAGAGAGCATAGGTTTAAGCATGTGAATGGATCCTTGGGACTTCACTGGAATTACTTGTGTGCTTAAACTTACTGCTTAAGCATCTTACCTGATCAAAGCCTTACTATGTTGTGCTTTAACAAAATATGCAGGAACATCTGCAAGTGAATTTTGTGCTGAGCAATGTAGAGAGATGTGCGGTTCTAGTGGTTGAAACCGCTAGATAACAAGCTTCTTGCATCAAAGAGGAGTGTACTTGAGTATCACAGTAACAAATAACTTTTTAAACTTTTCAGTAGAAACTATGTGTAGATATTAGCGCACATTATTATTTTATATCTGTAATGTACATCAAAGATCTCACTTTTCCCCAGCTTGTGCATGCAGGTGACAGCTATTAGAGCAGTAAGCGAGAGACCTAGTAGCTCACCCAGAATCATTGACATTGTTTGATGCACAGTGTGACAGTGAGGAGCACCTCTGCTGAAGGACTTGTTAAATGCAGACATAAACACGTCGCCTTGGTGAATGTCATCAGCTGCAAAGAGTCACAGACTCAGGTAAACTTAACTTTTGACGGGAATGGGAAACCTCCAGTCAACGATGCTGGATAGTATTGCTGTCAGGTAGATCTGATTGATAAATGCTGGAATCAATGTTCCTCAGTTCTTCAGAGACAGAAGGTTACCTAAAACAGTCATGCAACACTGACATTGTCTGTAATAGGTTTATTAGTGTCAATATTTGAGCATATTTAAAATAGGAAGCTTGAGAGTCAGAGGTTGGCTCTTACACTTACCTGTGTGTTTAAAAAGTACACAGTTAATGCTAATAAAAATTAAATCACCTTAGTGGCATTTATATCCATTGTATTGTATTGGCTTGAACAAACACTGTCTGAGGCTATCAGGCTGTGGAGGAGAGATGTCCTGCCACTGCTGCCCTGGGACGTCCATTCTCTGCCTGATTTTGTTCTGGTGAAGCAAGCAGTGTCTTACACGTGAGGCCATTTTGTATTCGGGTCATTTTGGTGGTGCTACGCTACTTTGCTGTAATCCTGGGAGATTAGGGGAGGCTGGGCACGTGCTGGTGCATTTAGAAAGGCGAGTGATTAGGGTTAGCTGGGTGGTTTTGTGAAAACTCTTTGTGCTGACGTGGACAAAGTAGAAACCCAGAGTTGGTGTTGTCCCTTGCAGAAGGCAGGCAGGACTGGGGCAGCCCCCACCACATCCCCCTGCAATGGCTGGGTGGTTTTCAGCAAGCTTGCCTGGGGTAGATGGGGTGAAGAAGTATGAAATCACCCCAGAAAATTACAATGGGTGTGCTGGGTTCAAAGGGAGGCCGAAGGGATTGCCTTGGAGATAAGGAAAAACTGCGGATAAACAGCCAAAGCATTTCTCTAGGTGGCAGCCTCCTAAAGGTGCCCTGCTAGATTTTGGCAGCCAGCTATTTTGCGTGGAAGTATGGAAAAATCTTTTGTGAGGATTGTTCTTTATTTGCAATGCAATTAAAGTGGGTCTCGGTGTAGTGGCGGCTTGCCAAGGGAGAAACTGTTTGAAAGTGTTTCCAAATGCAAGTTGCTACTTAGACTGAAGTCTCTGCATGTTCTTGTTTCTCTCCCACTTTTTTAAAACCATCGTTACTATCTCTGTCACAGAAAACGTGCCCAAGGGCAGAGTTACAAAATGGCAATGTTCATTTGTTTTAAAGGCAGGAGGCCTTCCACACTTGGAGGCACTCTCTCTGGAGAAGGGCAAGATCTGAGCATTCTCCTGCCACTGTTTCATTCCCCTTGCCACAGTAACCTGTGGTTTCCCACTCGGCTCTGAAAATGGACTGCGGCCTGGACAGGTCTGGGACAGGAGGCACATCCAGGTCCTGCAGCACATAGTGAGGATCCTGATAAAAGCCTACCTGATAACACAGGGCTCGGGGAACTGCAGGGTTTGGGGTTTTTTTGGTGGTGTTTTTTGTTGTTGTTGTTGTGGGTTGTTTGTTTTTTTTTTTTGTGGCTTTTCTTGGGGCTGACAATACATGTGCAGTGCAGCGGTTCAGGAGCAAAATGAAGTGTTCAAGTAATATGCATAGTTACGCAGTTTTTGGTATTGCTGGCTCAGCACACCATGAGTTAAGTGAAAATTATACTTAACCTTTTATTTGCTCTTTTTTTTGTGTGTTTCTGTAAACTTAGACTGTTCTGTTACAGTTTCCTGAGCATTGCCACACACTAAGCTTGGAAAATGAGGTGCATTTAGCCAATTTATGGCCTGACATATGTTAATTAACATTAATTACCTGCTTGAATAGTCCATTTAGCACTTATTATTAAAAAGTGGCTTGTCTACAGAAGGGGATTTTCCTTCAGAGTGAGATGTTTTGTTCTAACTTGCTTCAGATGAAGTCAGGATGGGGTATACTGTGCTTCTGCATGGCTGTACCAGTTCCCGATGTTCCAGTTGTGCTTGTGGGATATGACTGCACCATTGATAGGCACCAACTCCTTCCCCATGTGTATTTGACATTTATTTGACAACAGCTTAGCTTCCCAAGCAAACCATCATGTTTCCAAGCATTTTTTGCTGGTGGTAGGTAGAGCTTTTGCTTGTCCATTTGAGGCAGCAGAGAAAGAGCCATGCTTCTCAGCTTGCAAGGAACTGCAGGGACATCTGGAGCCCTGTGGTAATGTGACCCCAGCCCCTGTTTGGGATGGAGGGGTGGGAAAAGCTCAGGTGTGCAAGGCTGAAGGGGGTTTTTAGGAGTTGCTGGGGCACACTGTGGTGCGCTGCAGGGAGGGTGTCTTCAGCTCTTTGTGGTCGAGGATGACGGACCTTGAGGCTCCCACAGCCTTTGAGAGGAGGCTCCTGCTGGAGTGGAGCGTGGTCTGCAGCCACAGCAGGTTATGTCTTGCTGTATTCATCAGTTACGTTACCTGGGTTATCTTCGGGGCAATGTGTTGGGCAAGGGTTGTCACAGATCATTGGTCTAAAACCTGTGAGATGAGAGGATTAAAAACCAGAGAGCACTTGTTCAATTTCCAAATACCAATACTAAAAAAATAAATAAAAAAAATCCATTCCTCAATTTCCTATCCTCCAATTTCTCATTCCTTCTTGGGAGACTCCTGGGATGTCAGGTCCTACTTCACCTTCTCCATTCTTCCGTTTTTTACACCAGTGGGAGGGCTTGCATGGTGTGCCTCTGTAGGAGATGGAGGGCTGGCTGGTAGCTGTGCAGGACATGTGGCACAGAGTAGCTGCATTTCAGCTGGGGATACAGCTTGGAGACAATTAGGCTACAGGACTGATGAAAAGCAATTTCAGGGCAATGTAAGGAGTTGGGAACAAGTGAGTGATTGCATTAGCACTCTGCCTCATCCCTGTTGTGAAACAGCTAGGGAGCTGCCTTCCAGTGGGGCTGAGGAGCATTGCAGTGTTACCAGTGGTTCCTCCTGATGCTGTGTGTGGCTGTGAGGTCCAGGAGGAGCCCCTCTTACTCTGCAAAACCAGAGTCCTTTCTCTGAGCCCCGTCATCCTTGCACGTTTTTTCAAGAGCTGATATGCTCATAATGCTCCTATTTATTTGAGGTAATGTAAGGGAGGTCAGGAGTTAACAACATTGATGTCTTGTCAATAACTCTGTGTGTGTGTGTGTTCTACCTGGACTTCACTTACTGGGGGCATTTTCTTTATCTCTACACTGGTACCTATTAAAAATAAAGGCTATTTAAATACTTTTTCTAGTCTCAAACACCTTTGTAAGATTTCACTGACAGAGAAATGCCTTTCTGGGGATTTGTACGGGTAAAGAAATGCCTTGTGAAAATTAACTCCTTTAAAAGACATGCTAACAATTGAATGGATTGCTTGCTCTATTGCAATGTGCTGCGTACTATAGAGCTGAATTATGGAATGGTGGGTTCTCACTTGAACGTGTTCATTTGGCAAGGTATTATTTTGCTTTTCTTAGTTATTTTTTCCCTGATGGTGAAGTTGCCACTCGCTACGTGTAAAGGGATGTGGAAGGGCTGTGCATGCTGGGACAGAAGGGGAGAGGCAGCCCAGAGGAACTGATGGAGGAATGTCCACTCGAAGCAAGGAAGATAATATGCAGCACTGACAGTGTGTTGTCAGGACCTTTGCAGTGTGTGTCTCCACTTTTGGGGGGCAGGTGGCTGCCAGCAGTGGGTGTGGGGCTCTACCTGTGCAACCCAGGGCTGCTGTACACCTGAGTGCTGCCGACAGTCAGGTGCGTTTCCAGGGGGTGAGTCACTGGATCACACCATTTCTGCATCCCTTCACCCACTGCCCATGCTGAGGTGAAGGGTGGATCTCTGCTGATGTCTCCACACCAAAATCCAGTTGAGAGCTTCAGAATGAGGGCAGGAGGCAGGAGTACTGTCAAAGGACCCATTTTTCTCCTTTGATGCCTGCCTCTCAGGCTGCCTTCACACTCTGTTGTGCTACGGGTCTGCCTGGGGGCTGCTCATAACCCAGCCCTCAGCCTTGCGGTGTCTTCAGGCCAGCCTGCCTCCCCATCCCTGGTTTTCCAAGATCTTCGTCTCTCTCTAGGGAGCAGTGGAGGCCATGGCAATCCCGGGACTCAGTCCTAGGAAAAAGTTTTCAGTAGGTTTACTGGCTCCTGAGACACGTGAGCAGAAAAGGGCAAGTCCGGGCTGCTTGCCAGCACTTGAACATGGAAGTAACATCTGCTTATCCCAACCCCAGAGGAGTGGGAGACAGCAGATAAGTCGGAAGACTGATGAGGACAGATGACGGTCTGCTGTGGGAGGACAGATGACGGTCTGCTGTGGGAGGACAGATAGAGGAGCACCCAAAAACATCGGCATATGTCTGCTTGGGCTTTGCTCTGCCTCCTGGCTGCTGTGACTGCTCACTTTGGAGTGGGAATGAAAACTGGTTTGCATGGATGCAGCCCAGTTTATGACAGTGCAACTTTCATGTGTAGCTGAAGTAAGGAGGGCAGGGACTGATTCTCATCCCTGCTAAAGGCCACGTTAAAGCAGCATCGAGGCTGCAGCATCATACATTTGCATTAGTGCAAGACAGACTCAAACCAGCAGTGTTTAAAATCCCAATTGCAACTGAGCCTGGGTTCCCTGTGAGGACTGAGCATGATCAGGAAATGTTAGTAATACTGTTACACTTGAGTAAACAAAGCTTTATTTAAAAATGTATTTATTACCTAATAATACTCTAATACAAGCTACTCTCCTAGTCTAGACAGCCAGTACCTCTGAATTTGTAGACAATTTGCCCTTATAACTTAGTTTTTTCTCACATTGTACCATGTTGGTTTCTCCACTTTTTCCAAAATAGGATACGGAAGAATAAATGTATTATTTCAAAGAAATAATTTTAGGATATAGGCTGAATTCCAGGGCCATATTTGTTTTAACTAGAATGTGGACTGAATTATCTTGATATATACTCAGGTTTTAGTCCTCTTAAATCCTACCGTATTTGTTTGGGTTTTTTCTCTCCATACTATCTCTTTAAATACCTATTTCAGCTCTCCAAAGATAGATTGTAACCAAGTTAACCCCATTTGCTCACACGAAATTTGCAATGTACATTTAAATGCGAGACTTAATCCAGATCAAAAGTTTCTGACTTTGTGTGAACCCCAATCTTGTGTAAATATATTTGCTAGTACTTCATGAAGGATTTATCAGTTTCATATATTAAGTTCTGGATATGCTTAATACGAAAAATTTGGCATCTGATAAGTGAGAACAGTGCTCAAGAAAGAATGTCTTTTTGCGAGACTCACAGGCTCCCACATTAACACCTTTTTTGCTGATTGATTTTGTGCTGAGAGCAGTGTTGTTTCCTGAAAGCCTATAACCTACTGTTTGTTTTGAAAACTGCTGTGGACCTTGACTAATTTTCAGAGAATGTTTTTTTTTTTCCAAGAATTCGTAGGAGAAGGTGACACCAGTTCAAGTCATGTCGTGAGATGCTTGTAAGCTGAGACATGTAGAGCTGCTGTCCCTGTTTTTGTGCAACACAACCTATTGTGCTTAACAGTTTCACTGGTTGTGGGAGCCCAAAACCATTTGTTTGAGATGTCAGGTTTCAGAGTGAATGGTGCTTCTTTAAGTATCCATCAAGACCTGCAATGGGAGGCTGCTGATCCTACAATGCCTTTGTAGAAGAACAACATTTGGCACCGATAATGATCATGATCGTGCCACTGAGGAGCTGTGAAAACTGACGCATTTTGTGACTTTTGTTCAAGCAGCTTCTGCTTTTACTTAGCCTCAGCCATATATCTGTCCCAAGTAAGTGGGCCACGTCTAAAACCTTTGATGTACAAATGGAAGCCATGTCAGAGTTCTGTATGAATTCGGCCAGAGGTTTTCCGTCTAGTTTGTGCAGCAGCCAAAAGCTCTGAACCTAATACTGTGTTCATCATGATGTTGACACTGTGAAATAAGTTGAGACTTATTTCTTGCCCCATTGCTCTTACATCCTGATTAATGCACAGCAAGAATACTTCTGATCAAAATTTGCTGGAAGGTTTGCATGCTTTGGGTAGGAGAGAAATCTTTTATGAAGAACTGTTCTTTATAAAGCCATGGGCAAGGGAGCTGTGTGCTTAAGAAGGTATTTGAAAATCAATAGTGAGGTCATTTTCCATACAAAAAGGAGGGGAAGTGTATAGGACATAAGGTAGTGGCATACGGGGCTGGGAGGAGGAAGGATTCTATGAGCTAGCAGTGGGGGGAGTAAATCAACCTGATGTATGTTCATAGACATCTGATGTCTACTGGGCCTAGTGGGGTAGCTCAAAGCAGGTGGAAGAAGCATACTGTTTACCTAATTAGAAACATAAATAAAATCTTTCCAACATTTTTCTAAATTAAAATGCATTTGAAGCATATGTCAGACTTCTCACATCCAGGAAAGATCTCTTAAAACCCTACCGTTTCTCAGGGAGGCTGTTTCTAGCCCACCTTCTTCAGGGCTCTGCCAGGTAACAAGTCTTCCTGTTTAAAAGATGGAGTGGGATGTGCCTTAGCAGCTGGAAATGTTAGGGTTCTCTCTGAGCGCACCTGTACTCCTTTTTAATCAGTGGGAAAAGGCTCTATTGTTTGAGACTACAGACCAGGGAATTGGAACAACCAAAGAAAATTATCATGGCTGAAATCATTGAAGATAGGATTTCACATCTGTGTATTTATTGAGGAGTCGGTGATGATGGGAAGCAGGGCCTGGGATGCAGTTACAGTCAGAGCACCTCCATATCTCCAGTGTATTTTAAGACATCGAGGAGACAAAGATGATGCTAATTGCAAGAGAAACTACTGTACTGCTTTGTATTATGTGTGAAATGAAGGGGGAATAACGCTGATTGAATGACCTATTTTGACTTTCTCAGTATAATATGTTTAATGTTTTAGTCTTTTTCTGGACAGTGAATTATAATTTTATCAAATCCTGCTGGAAATGAATGTTGCTGGGCAGAGTATTTTATCCTCACAGTTTTAACTGCAAAGTTACATCTTGCTTCTTGACTTGGTGGATGGAGTTTTCTCTTTCAGCTGGAAAGGGCTTTTGCCATGCAACACAGTGACAGTAGTCCTTTTTGCTTTATACAAAATATGGACCTGTCAGGAAGAATATAAAATAGGGCACTGAAGGAGTCTAATTTAGAAGGAGAAAGGGCATAAATCTCCACCTCTCTCTGATGACAGAAGGCCAAAGTACAGCAAAAGCATTTCCCTGCTTGTAAAATGCCAGATGCCAAATGTAAAATACCAGAGAAGTTGTTCTGTTAAAGGCACAGCTATATCTAACCTCCTTAGAAGCTTTTCAGTTTTGTTTTTAGTACGTAAGGGGATTCTTAGATGACGAAGCAGCTCTGTTAGGGTCTTCTCTGCTTATTGTGCTGTTACAGAAATGGTTTACTGTTTTGGACCAGTGTCAGGCAGAATAATACTGAATAAGTCCCAGATGAATGTGGGTGGTGAAAAAAGAAAAATAATTTCAAATAAAGAGGGGTATTATCAACTGAACAGCCAGTGTTGATCCTATGGTGCTCAAAAAATGAAAGCACGAAAGAGTCTTTTTTAAAAAAAAAAAAAAAAAAAGATGTGAAATCTTAGCTGAAAAGTCTGTTCTGACCAGAGTTTGATACCTTACTTCAACTTACAGCTAATTGGCATTGGTGCAGCAGTGCTGTGAAGCATTGAGAGGGAGAACAGAAGTAGAAACAAGCCTCCAAAACTTGAGAGGATCTTCAGATTCTTTGTCCATTTTGGACAGCATGACCTGTAGCATCACTTGGAGCTGCTGGATCCAAGAGTATAAATAGTGAAAAGAACACTGATTTGGCCAGGATAAAATGTTCGTTTTGGGTTTTTCCAACAGCCATGTCAGGACTTAACCATGGGAAAAGCTTCTCACACGTCATTTTTATTCAGGCTTGTACTAAGCATGTGGAGTGGCAATGTTCTTTAATTGAAGGAAAGAAATGAGGGGAAAAGTAGTAAATTGAGAAATAGTGTGTTTTTGGTGTCCTCTCAGCCTGAAGGAAAAACAATTTGCTTGAACATTATGATAGGAGTTGTTAGAGAAATTAAGTGTAGATCTCCTTCAATTGTAGTTGAATCATGACATCTTACTGAATTGTTCCAGTTTTGAGTGCCTGCTTTCTGGTTTGACATTTTTGTTGGATGGTTGTTGGTTGTGTTTGGTTTTGGTTTTTGTTTGTTTGCTTGTTTAAAAAAAACCAGCTCTGCATGGCCTGAGGGAGAGCTGATAGTTTCCTTATTTTTTACAGGAAACTGTATCAAGTATCAAACTACCAATTCTTCCAGGTGGTTACAGACCGGGAGGGCCAGCAGCTTTCTCCCTAGAAGTACCATGATAGAGTGGGTGGGTTTGAGCAATTCCAGTTGATGGGTTTTTCCTGTTTTCTAAGAGCTGCCAAGATTTCGCATGGCTTGACCACTAGCTGCAGATCACTGGAGTATCTCTGTGGATAGTTCTCACTGTTCAGTGAAGTGCCAAGCAGAAGTACGACTAAATAAGAGCGTTCTTTATTTACACAAAAATCTACACTGAAAAATTGTTTTAATATAAAAGGCAAGTGCTCAGGAAGTACAAAATGTCAGAAATAAAGTTGCTTCTAATACCTGAAATTACTTCTCATGTTGGCTATGACACTGTCATTACTAGGGAGCTCACACACTATATCCGCCCCCAGTCTTCTTGTCAGGTTGGATGCTTCAAGTGGTACTCAAGGTTTCAGCTCATCCCCCATGCTCTCTGTGTGGGCCCTGTGCCATATTTGTTGTGCTTAGCTCTGAGTAAAGAAATACACCCTTCCCAGTATGTCATTTGCCCCCCACTGTCTGTAGGCTTCCCTGATGAACACTGTCCCAGCCCCGTATCTTCTTGTCCCCTCCCCAAGGTTCTTACCTTCTGTTCTCTCACCCCAGCCTCCTTTCCTGCAGTTCCCAGTCCTGCTCCATGCATCCCTCTTTCTTTTTCCTATGATCTTCCACCCCTCTTTATGTCCTCTCTTGATTTCCATATCTGTTCTGCTTGTCCAGCTTGTCTGGTTTTTTGTCCAGCTCCCTATTTCACATTTCTCCCTGCCTCAGGATTACATATTTCCTGTGTCTTGCCTATCCTGGACCACTTATCCTGTTTCTAATCCCAGTTCAGTTCAGGTTTGCAAAGTTATTAGTGATGGTGAACAAACAGTGTTTTATAGTAGGAAGTGTTGGACAATAAGAGGTGTAGGTGGGGCTCACGGCACCACCTATAATTTAGAACACTGTTTATATTTTTAACTAATCCACCCTTAGGTAAGCAGTCCTGGTGCTGTCAGTGTGCAAATCCTTAGCCATTTGGATAATCCTGTTCCTTCTGCTGATACCAAATACTGAGAGGTTGTTCATTTGTGTAGGAGATGGAGGGTCCTGCCTTTAGAAAGGCTTGGATCTCTTACTGCTGCATGGCCTGACCTTGACATCAAACAGTGTCTGAGATTGTACAGTTCATAGGGTTACTGAGCTGTCTCTAAAATATTTAATGGTATGTGTAGTAATTGCTCTTATTTCCATTATGAGGGGCTGTTCCGTTTTTCTTCCCTATCGATGAGAAGAGAGGAGACATACAAGTTCCTCACTGACAGTATATAAGGCATAGAAGTGTACAGTGCATAGTCACACCATATTCTGCACCCTCTAGTAGGGACCCTCTGACTTGGATTTAGACTGGAAAATATAAAGACACAGCTGACTTTTCCTGATATAGCTCCATGGTTTTCTTGTATCTTCTGCCTCTGCTGCTAACTTTGTGCCTAGTTGTGAGTAGTTCTTGTAAAATGCCTTGACGTCTAGGTGGGAAGCTGATCACAGTTTTTTGTTATCAGAAGAAACTCATACTGCATTGTTGCTTAAAATTGCAAGGTGTTGTCTTGGAGTGTGGGAGAATGGACACCTTTACTGCTTTCACTGGATGTGACTTAGCTTCTATCATAGTCAGTTGGCATCTTCTAATGGACTTGGTGCTACCTAGACCAAGTAATTTAATGGTGTGAATAACCTTTTATTGACCTGTTGCAAAGCTTATGCATAGAGTGTGTAGTTATGAGTCCCTTGTTCCTTTGTGATAAAGTTCAAAACTTTAATCAGTAGCAGTGTGGCCTGTCCTCTTTCCATTGCAGTAAAGGGTATGCTAACACACATTGCAGCAAATAGTGCAAAGGCAAATCTAACATGTCCTGCTTTTTCTCCTGCAAGAAAATCTGCATTTTGTTCTCCACCACTGCTCCACAAGCCATTTTGGCAGCTTGGTGGGCTGAGGGATTCACTTGTGGTGCCTGATGCCTTTCAGGTGCAGCGCTTCAGTTTCCTAGGCTGTTGATAAAAGCTGTTCAGTCACAGCTCTCTGGGTCACAATGTATGGGGATTTTTTGATGGTTGTGATGACCTTGCAGGGGGAATTAGAGTGGATGTAATGTTCCCAAGAATTGGAGACGCCTGTGCCATTGAACTGGTGCACATTGCTGAATCAATTACTAGCATTGGTAGAATTTTGCTTTAGGGGAACCTTGCAGCTACATCACAGTCTTGTTATTAATAGATTATTGTTAATTGGTTTTAATACAGAGCCAGATATTTTTCAGGGAGAAGGGACCTCAAATAGTTGGTCTCTGTGAGGAATTTTCCCATTATGCAACACCGTTGCAGCGCATGCCCTGGCACTGTATCTTGCTTTTGTTTTTGGGAAATTTTTATTAGCTCCTGTGTGGAAATACATGTTTGGTATAGAATGGTCATCCTCAGACGTGGAACTGTGGTATGGTACCTTGACCTCCTCCAAAGCCATCGGTGACAACCAAAACTCTCAGCATGGAGATCTTCTAAATTTTTTGTAATGTGTTGAATCACGATAAGGGGATTCAGGCTGCTGTGAAATAAGCCCACGGTGAGCTTTTGCAGAAGTACTTCCCAATGAACCCATGCAGCCCCCGATCTAAATCCATGTCACCAGCCTCTCCTGCACCTGTCGCAGTCAGTTAACTGTGTTTGCAATGGACTGTCGAAGTGTTGCGTTTAATTCAAGTGCGGGTAGAGTTTTCCTCGAAATGCCTGTGTAGTGTTAAGCCAGTTAGGAGTTACAAATGTAAATATGTTTACACAAAAAAAAAGAGGAATGCATGAAAGCTGGCATCGCTTAAGCAGCCAAAAGCAGTGTGATTATATGCCAGAGGGACACTGAAAATGTAGGTTGCCAGAGTGGGCTTCCAGAAGTAAATCCCAACCAGAAGTGCTTGCAGTCCCTGCCTTCAGATGCACTGTCTGCTACATCTGCTGAGGCGACATGGGGGAGAGGGCTCAGGAGTCCATGGGCATCCTTGTAGAGTTTTATTGGGAAGTTTGAAATGCTGAAGAGAAACGTCGGCTGTATCTGAACAGGTCCTTGTTTCAGGTTTTCCCAGGCAGTAGCAATACATCTGGCAATCAAGTGATTTCTAATGTTAGTGTTTCATAACTGAAAGTTGGGCATTTTTCACAAGCTGTCCTATTTTGGGTTGTGAGCACCGGCACACGCACACCCCTCGCACACCCCCCACACGCTCCCCCAGCACATTGTTTACTTCCTCTGTAAGTTCTGGGACATTCAGTACTAAGGAGCATGATACGCTTGCATAAACACCCCAGCCAGATTTATCTCTCAAGCCTATCTTTCCTTTCCCATCTTGGAAAGTGATTAATCTGCAGCACACATTTTGTTCTTTGATTGCAGGGCATTATTCTATAATCATTTACAGTTTTGTAGAGCCGTAGCAGTGACTTGATGGAGTATTTCTGTCATGTAGCCGGCACTGTTGGCTGAAGCTTTAGCCACATAATGCAGAGGGAGCATTATCGTGAGTCTCTGTGTCATGTTAAAAGAGTTTTGTCTTTACCTTGTGTGCTTTCTGCACATTTAAAAGTATTCAAATGTAAAGTTTTTTATATCAAATTTAAAGGGCAGGTAAGTGTGTACAGCAATACATGCTGGGGGCTGGTTTTTAGGTTTTAGGAACAGTGTCAGTACTTACAGCATGCTGGCTGCCAGCTGAGGTTTTCCTTTGCATTTATGGAGAGTGGAGGAGTTTAAATGACTTTTGTTTTCCATGCTGCAGCTCATGTGTTGGAGCCTGCATCAGTTAGAATTGGGCGACTCATGTAGATACAATAATTGTACATATTTCTTAGTGTGGAAAACAAAAAAAGTGAAGGTGAGTCAGAAAATCTGTCCTGTATGTACTGCATCAAAGCTTTTCTATGTGCCCTTTGTGTATTTTGTTTGTTTTCCAGTATTCAAGGAAAGGAGGCAAGAGAGGTAACAACCTTGAGTTGTTACTGTGGGGTTGAGATAAGGCTGTTGAGCAGAGTTTTTTTTTTTGATTCAAGTGTCCATGCTGTAAACCACTTATTTCAACAGAATGGTATGAAAAGTAGGTAGAAAAAATTCAAAGAAAACCATACAACTTCGGCTTCTGACATGTTGGTAAGTTTCTTTTTTGCAATATATATGCACCTTTCTGTCCTACAGAGGAAGAGTTTTTAATGGTCCAGAAGCGGCTGGGCTTTGACTAGTCACCCATGTCAGTGAGCATCTTTTTCCAAAGACTCTTAGAAATCTGGCTCACACCATGTTGGACAAAGCACTTTTCTGTCACCTTATGACAAATCAAAGTCCTGTAGTTAAAAGACAGAAGCCACAACACCAAGGTACTGTATGCAGAGATCAGGAAAAACTGAGGGCACTGCAGGTACAGCATGTCTGTTGAATGAGATGTCCGGAGGATCCCGTGCCAGAAGACAAGACAACAAAATCTTCCAACAGCTTTCCTTGTCAGTCTGATCTTGAGGGCAGGGTAAAGGAGGGGGCTTTCCTCTGTCTACAAATCCATCAGTTGTTTTAAATGGGCAGATGTCAGAAGAGTACCCTGCTCTGCTTTGGGGACCTGAGAATGCTGGGCCAGGAGGAGCACCAGCTTCAATTCTCCAGCAGCGGGCTTTGGAACAGGGAGAACAGGCAGCACAGACCAGTAGTAACAGGTAATGGCCCCCTGATTTACTGATGTATAGGAGTATCTTGAGCATCTGATCACAGATTTCGTTTTTCCATCCTAGAAGTGTAAATGCCTGAATTCTAAATTAAGGGGAACTTTAAAGCAATGAGAAGAAAGACTAAGGCTCTTTTGAAGCAGCAGCTGTTTAGGAAAACTACCAAATTATGTAAGGAAATGAGAGATTCAGAGTATGTGCATTTATAGAGGTATCCAACCATTTATAGAGGTTGTGCTCAAACCCAAGATTAAGGTAGCTGTCCTGTGGTTGTTGGAAGGAAACACTTCACCTGGGATTGTGAACTTGCACCATCTTCACTTCAGTGGGAAAAGGCCTTTGCTTGGGTTGTGTTTGAGGATGGAGCTGGGTAAATAATATTTTTCTGTGGTTGAAAATTAGTAGCAATGGTAAGAATCTTGGCAATTTTTCTTAGCATCTGAGAAAGACCAAAATTACACAGACTGGTGTCAGACACTTCCCTCACTGAGTGTTCCCCTGCAACTAAATGGAGCTGCTGCTCGTCTTCTGATGTGACTTCAGTTGTGCAGCTGATTTTAAGCACTGGTAAATGAGTGGGAGTGACTTCTAATAGGAGGCAGAATGGAGTACAGTGCTGCCAAAATGCAGCCTCACAGCGTTAGTGCTTGTGCCCTTCTGGGTGGGTTGTGATCCAGCTTCAAGACTTGAATAATTTGTGTCCATTGCCCGGCAGTTGGAGCTTCCTCTTGCTGTGCTTGGATGCATGCCATGGGGTCATGGAGTCTGGGTTCAGCTTTGCTCACCCCAAATCCCTTATCACTTAAAAATTATTTGTAGAAGTTGTATTTGTTTTCCTTTAACAGCGAGAGATGAAACCCTTTAATCTTTGTTGTTTATATTACTGTCCACAGAAAGATTTCTAGGACATGCTGGGTTCAGTACAAAGGAGCTTCACACTGAAAAGTTGAGGCCCCATTCCATCAGGCAGAAAGGAGCCTTTGCCTCAGTGTGGGTTAATTATTTAATAGCCAGCTGAGTAGGCAGGATGATCATGTACAAGAAATGAGGCTGCTCAACTCTGTCCAGAATAATGTTTCGGGGAGTTAGGGGTGCTTTTGCTTAGCCCTCCAGAACTGTCAGAGCTAGTGTCATGCTGAAGTTATGAATCATGCAAAAGCTCAGGGAGGAAAAGAAGCTTTGGGCTTGAACACTTTCAATTTTGGAAGAATACATGCACTGAGAGCAAGATCCTCATGAGTGGAATGTGTGCTTCTAAGGGAGGTTTTGGATAAGGACCAGGTGCTGGGAACATCTGTTGGAATATCCCAATCACTTGCAGAGCTTCTGCTTGGAGCTCATCTAAAAACTTAGTGTGACCAGGCAGGTGTCTGTTCCTGTATACAGCCCCCTCAGCTCTGTAATTGTGGTGTTAACACTTTACCTCTGCACTTGCCTGGTGCCAGGGTGGATGAAAACAAAGTGTGTTTGCTTGAGGAAGACCCTTTTCCAAGCTGGGCATTTTATCTTCTTACAGTGCAGCTGAAAAACAGGTGTGGTGTTCTTCACCCAAGGAGTTTGTTTCTAGACAGGGTAAGATCCACCACTGCTAAGTGTAGCTGTTGCGCAGCTGCACAATTTTTTCCCTAAAATGTGAGGCATCAGAGATGAAGTCCTGTTTATAGGTCATCCACAAGGGAAACTGGATGTTAAATTCTAAACTTCTAACTGGAGTAATATTTTACTTCTTAATTTCATGCTAGAGGTCTTGAAAGCACCTCCTGTGCAATGTAAAACTGGGCCCAGAGAAAGGAAATGAAATCAGAAATGGAGAAAAGTTATTTTAATCATAAATAGTTGTGGTAGAAAGGTAGATGTTTATATGTGCAATAGTACAGTACCTACTGTGTGTATTTTAGGAGAGCTTGAGAATAGCAGCTGCACTGAAATACTTGACAGTGAAGTCAAATATAGTTTAGGTTAAAAAAAAAAAAGTCTCTGGGGAGGGTGGATTTTGCAGCCTGAAACCTGTCAGTGTTATCTGTGCCGCGTGGCACAGAACAGCCTGTGACTCTGGCGCTTGTTTGCGAACGTGCAGTTCCCGTAATGGGATACGTCCCCCTCCTATCAGTGTGGTATTGTGCCTGGGTAAACCTCCCCGCCTCCCAAATTTTCCCGAGAACCACATTAGGCTGACAGCCTTGTTTCTCCGGAGGCTTCCTTTTCTGAGGTGTCGCTGATTTTGCAGCCGATGGACCTGTTGAGTTTTAGATCTACAGAGCTCAGAAGAAGCAAAGCTGCAGCTAGAGCTCTTGCTAATGTGCTGAGGTCAAAAGGATCAAAACCTAAATTAAGTTTGTCCCTGAAATTTGGCTGTGAATCACAAATTCAGGAAGTTGTACATGAAAATCGGTCTGGGTAGTGTTTCTTTCTTAAGAGATCTTCAGCTAAAAATAATGTATTGTGCTATAGTTATAAATAATATGGGTTGGGTTTTTTTTTCTTCCCCTGTCTAATTAAATTGTTACTCTTGCCACAACGAAAGGAAAGGGAAAAGATAATAACATGAATCTGGTTGAACAAGTACGTAACTTGCAGGTTTCAGCTAGAATGTTTGCAGCTGCAGCTGGTGCTGAACCTTACACTCATGCATTTAATTGTCAAAATGAAAATAGGGTGCTCTGGAGAGATCAACAGTGGTTTCTGTGTGTCCATCATTTGGGAAAACCCTTTTGAAAGCTCACCCAAAGTGGGTTTCTCCTGCACTGTCAAAAAAGAGAACAAAAGAATTTTTTTTTCTTCTTTCCTTTCCCCACTCCCCCCCCCTTTGCAGGTAGCTGCAGTGGATTTTGTAAAATTGTGGTTGAACTGCATGGTAGGGTGTTTTGGTGGACTCTGGTGTCCTATTAAAGTGACAAACAGGGGTCACAGATAGCTCTGCCATTTTAGAGTGACACTTTGGCAGGTTTGCTGCAGGTAAATAGTGGATAAAGCTGGTAAAAAGACCTTTTCTGCATCTTGGCCATGGTACTGAGATTCTCTTTGAAAGCCAAGTGGGCAACCTGGCCATGGCCATCTGCCTACTGAACAGTAGGGACGGCCAGCAGCCTGGCAAGACAGTATTTATCACATCTATTGCTGCTGCTGCATTAGTGTCCAGGAAAGTTTTGTGTATTTTGCTGCTTAGGCTTGTCAGTGGCTGCTGGGGCCTTTTAACAGTGTTCAGGGTTTGTGGTAGATTCTGGGGGCCATGGGAGAGGGCATTAACAAGGTTGGGCTCCTTGGAGAGCAGCAATAATGGCCAGTGAAAGCAGTAATCCCAGAAGCCTAAGGGGATAATGACAGGCAATAACATGGCTGCCAAACTTTAAGCTTAATCACAACATCTTTCAGGTGTTCAGAGAGTTATTTTTCTCAAAGAAGGCCATGGTGAGGGAAAAAGAAGGGTTATACAAAGCAGGGTACCACAGAGAAGCTGGCCTGTGTGGGTGATAGAGCTGGGCACAGGCTCAGAGATTTATTGCGCTGAAATTTGCTGTCACTCAAAAAAAAGAAAAAAAGGCAGTGAGGCAGCTGCGTTATTTCACTGGCAGTGATGCAATGCCGGTGACACACCAGGACGGGACGGACCAGCACGCTCTGTGACAGCACAGCATGTACATGGTGTCACCCGAGCTGCACCCCACCAGCCAACAGCTTCGACTAAGTGCCAGCACTTCGTCCACTGCTTCATTTTCAAGCCAATATTTATACATAACAGCTGGAAGCATGGTTTTGGAAGTAACACATAGTGACTCCACATGTACAATTTCCAAAACACCCCCTTTGCTCCTCCTATTTGCTGTGCTTTAGGGGATTTGAGACTTTTTTTCTAAATTTATTTTATTACAGTGCAGTCAAGGCATTTACTGATTTCTCATTCACTTGTCAACTGCTTGGCAAGAGGGAAAATCTCATAGGAAAACACCATGGTTTTTGATAAGGTTGTAAACAGAAAGCAGAAAAGCAGAAATCCTGGTGTTTGTTTTAATGTTTACTGCATCATCCTGAAGTTTTCTGCTGCCCCCCCAGACGTTAGTGATGGCACAGGCAAAAAGAATATTGTCATATTGAAAAGAAAGACCCAAAAAGAAGAAACTTAAGCATTCTTTGAAGAAAAAAATTGCAAAGGGGATGAGGAAGAAAGCTGGTGAATAAGTGTGTGTGTGTTTGTTTAAGGAATTGAATGGGTAGCAAATACTTTTCTGTGTGTGTGGAAAATATGAGTTGGCTTTTGCAATAGCATTTTATGGGAAGAAAGATCAAGGGTTCAGGAGATGAAATACTTATTCATAAAATGTAGGGAGCAAAGACAAGCTACTTGTTGTGCTTCTGCCCATTTGCTGTAAGTCCAATCTAGCTGAATCATTTCTAGGAATGGAGTGGGAACTGGATTTCCAGCCTCCTCTCTATCCTTGGCTTCTCTCCTGCATGGCTGCCACTGATTAGTACTTGTTGTACTGAGCTTTATGTGGAGGGTATGTTCCTGTCCACTTCACTGCTAAAGCTTTTACCACCTTGGGATCTAAGCACAATCCACTTGAACCTGGATTAAAAGAGCCAATTTGTTTTATGGAGGCTTTTTAACAGCTATCAGGTGGAAGCTGACCCGGGTAGGATTTTGACCTGATGCTGGAGAAACGAAAGGCCCTTCCCCACTACTGGTCTATTGCCACGCTCTGTGGGTGGTTTCTGACACAAGCAAACCCAACCCAAGCATTTTCTGTGGTGTTTGAGGTCTTCCAAAAGGCTGAAGATGTATGATCTGCCACATGAAGCTGCAGGTGTAACATTTATTAGTTAGGTGAATGTGATATTTTATTTGTGTATCTGAAGAAAATCGGGGTTAGGCTGCACAGGCTGGTTGCCTGAAGGTTTTTGCTGTCTGCTCCCCCATTATGTGCTGCCCAGATGATTTCAGCTCTGGTCAGCTGCTGTGCTGTGCATATAGGTGTATGCCAGGTCAGTACAGCAACCTGGGCTAGACTGCCATGCTGTCCTGTGCCCAGCATTATTTAATCTGGCACCTTCCCAGCTCACCTTAAACATTGCTGCGTGCCTAAAGTTAGTGTGGCTCAGCAAGGCTGTGCCACAGAGGGGCCTGGTGGTGGTTTTCCCCTCTTTTCAATAAGTGTAATGGGAGGGGGACTTAAAATAGCTGTTCAGGATTTTTTTGAGAACTTTGAGAAAGTGTGAGCCCCTGTGCTTTCCATGGGTTTCAGGGCAAGCTGATGCCACATCCGAGAACTGAAGTTTGTCTGCCTGTCAGGAGGCAAAGGGGCTGGGCTGGTGCCTTACAGGGTGAATTTGAATCGATTTGGTTAAAAAAAAGTGGCTGTAGTTATCTTGGTGATTAATATAAATAATTTTGGTTGTTAACTAGCAAGTTTTAGTATTCTGTATTTTTTAACTTTGAATATGAGTCAGCAGTGCCCTGGCAGCCAGGAGGACCAGCTGTGTCCAGGGGGACATCAGGCAAAGCATCACCAGCTGGTTGAGGGACGGGATTGTCCAGCTCTGCTCTGCACTGATGCAGCCTCATCTTGAATATTGTGTGTAGTTTTGGGCACCAAAATATAAGAAAGATATAAAGCTATTAGAGAGTGTCCAAAGGAGGGCGCTGAGGTGAAGGACCTTGAGGGGAAGCCATATGAGGAGTGGCTGAGGTCACTTGGTCTGTTCAGCCTGGAGAAGAGGAGACTGAGGGGAGAACTCATTGCAGTCTACAACTTCCTCATGACAGGAATAGGAGAGGCAGGCACTGATCTCTGTGGTGACTAGTGACAGGACACAAGGGAATGGCCTGAAGTTGTGTCAGGGGAGGTTTAGGTTGTATATTAGAAAAAGGTTCTTCACCCAGAGGGTGGTTGGGCACTGGAACAGGCTCCCAGGGCAGTGGTCACAGCACCAAGCCTGACAGAGTTCAAGAAGTGTTGGGGTGATACTCTCAGGCAAGGTGTGACTTTTGGGGATGGTCCTGTGCAGGGCCAGGAGCTGGACTCAATGATCCTTGTGGGTCCCTTTCCACTCAGCATATTCTGTGATTGTGTGATTCTTTTTCTCCCAGAAGAAGGAATTGTTTTTTTAATGGTGGTCTTGGTGCAACGTGCCAATTTTATTTTAGCAGCAAGTGAAGGAGCTTCCTAGAGGAAAAAGGTTCTTGGTAAGATTGTCACCTCTGCATTCTGCAATTACCTTGCATTTAATGAATGGGTTGGGGGGCTAACCAAATTCATTAAAAGCAATTTGTTTACCTAAACAAAACCTATGAGAAAATGTCACGGCTGAAAGAATTCAAAAGCCTCTAAATGATTCTATGGGGAGGAAGGAAAGTTTTTTCACTGTTGTTGTTTTTAATCTTAAGCGTGATTCCCCTTCACCCCTGGCTTTTCTAGCACTGCACCCATTTGTGCGTGTGTACTTGTATGGTTATCAGCCCAAGTGTGGTTCCAGGCCCCTCAGACCAGCAGCCTTGCCCTGCCTTATGGCTCTGAAAGGGCTCAGAAAAGCCGGAAAGATCCCGACAATTTACAGTTACCACCCTGTTTTTATTACATGCCTCTTGCAGGCTCCTCTGCTGAGGCAATGCTGTGCCAAATAAAAGACTATTCTCCTGGTTTGGAGCAGCTGTTGTACCTCGGGGGTAACCCTGCCGCCAATGGCTGTGGGGGAGGACGGGGGGGGGGGGGGGGGGGGGGTGCGGGCAGGCCAGGCAGAGCAGCTTTATTTGGGATGCTGTCAGCTTTCCATCCCCTCTGCTGGGGTTTCCCCACTTCTGCTAGGGGCAACCAAAACCAAAGGGGCTGTACTCCACAGCATGCTATTGCAAACACAGATAGGGGCACACAGAGGGCCAGCTCACTCCTGTATGTACTGCTGCATTGTGGTGGTGCATGAAATACCCACTCCCATTACCTGTTCCACAGGCACTTCCTTCCCTTGCTGGCTGCCTCCTGGCTAGCCCTGTCATACAAGTATTTTGGCAACCATAAGTTCAGCAAGGTTAGGGGAGCACTCACTAATGCTGAGGGTCTGGCTGTTGCTGCAGGGGGTGTTGGATTGTAAAGAGGAGATGATGACCAGCCTTTTAGGATGTGAGGACAGAGACGCTGGGCTAGCTCACTCCCCCTGCAGTTCCTCACATGGCCAGGTTTCTTCTCCAAAGCCAAGAAAATACTTCTCCCTGCCCTTACTGCTCATCACAGTGAACTTGAGTCCTTCCCTGCTAAAAACAGGATGCATTAATATTAAAATTGACCAAATTAATACCAGGATGCTTATGATGGCAAAATGGTAATCGGTGGCTGCTATCTCTTTCCTTCTCATGGGCAAATGCTCCCCACCCTTTGCTGCTTGGACAACATGGCTGCAGTGTGTAAAACACATCAGTGCTGCTACACTGGAATTAGGGTGGATTCTTGGGATGTGAGTGCTGTGTCCATCAGGACTTCTGCAACCTTTTGGGAGACCCAATGGTAGGGACTTCCCATCTTCCTCAGGAATTCCCATTTTCGCATGAGGAGATGTCCTAGTCAGGGCCTAGAGAGCCATAAAGGGAAGATTGTAAATGTATGGGATATTTCAATCAGATAGCATGTCTGTGTTTAAAATACCTCTTGGCTGCAAGAACTTGCCTTTCATATCTCATGCTGTCATTTAAAGGAATAAATAGCAAGAAATGGGACTGAATTGTTTTTTAAGTATCTTAAAGGTAGCCAAGATTTAGATGCTCCCAGAACCTCTGTCAAAAAGAAATTAAATTCTTTTCATCTAGTGTATTAAGAGGATCAAAACCAACCTGTCTTTTAGGAACCTTCTGCCTCTTCTTCCCCAACCACCTGGGGAAAGCATACTCTTTCTTTACAGTGCTGGGACACAGTTGTCCAGCCTTCCCACCTTTGCCGCCTCCACTCAGTACTTTATTGAGGGAGTTGTGTTTATTCTTTTCAGCCTGACAGTTCATTTCAAATTAGTGCTGTGTTTCCACATAGAGTCAACTTAGATCCTTCATTATTATCTGTAATATGTGAAACAATTAAGATTGTTCAGCTTTTTGCAAGATGAGCAAAATCCAAAAATGCTCATCTCTCTCCATGCCCTCTTCCACGTTGTGCAATTGTTTTGCTCAGAGCCTGCACATTTTGGGAGCTTTTTTGACTTCTTTGTATGTTGGGCCAGCAAAATTTTAATCCTAAAGGTTGAGAGGCAACTGCCTACGTGATCTTGCGAGCATTACCAGGTATGGGGTGAGCTTGCCAAGTCATTTGAAGATGGAGTATGTTGTCATGGTCTCGCAGGGTGTGATTTACAGCTGTCCTCCCTCAGGCGGGAGACACTGGGATCAGTCAAAGCCAAGTGACCCAAAGGCTCTGTTCATTGCAGTGTGCAGGCAGGTAACTCAAAAACCTGAACATTTCCTTTGCAATATCTTAAAAAGTTCATTCTGTTGTAGGCAGTTAGGTATATTCAGAACATACATAGTGTGTATTTTCTGCATAATTTTCCTGTAGCAAATATTAGTCAGTTGCAGTTATCGTAGGATCCTCATTTTGATCAGGATACTTCTCAGTGACCTCTCCATACCAGGATGAAGGGGTATTGGTAATTGTATCAGTGCATAATATGTTAGGTGAACTAATTCCTGCTCAACAGAAATAATTTCAGAATTCACATTTAACAGAAGAGGCTTGAAAAGAGTTTTGCAAATCCCTTGCTTATTTTAGATACTTCTCAGTGGTTATGTTTATTTGCTCTCAAGTAAACTTTCCCTTTTCTTTGTCCCCAGTGATCATTTTTGTGTGGGGCTGTTTTATTAGCCCTATGAGTATGGTAGTCACAGTTTGTTGCCCGACAGCAGTTACTTGGATTCTAAATAGAAAAAAAGGGAAAATTAATTTGTAATTGCATACTTGTCATTTTGATTTTGTCCAAATACAGATGCAGGATTATGCCAGAGAAGTCTTACATGTAGCTAATATTCCATATATTTTTGGTTTAATGCAGGATGTTCTTCTGTGTCTTCTGACTCAGAAAGGAGGGAATGGAAGTTGAGTTAGTGTCATAATATGACATTAATTTTGAACTACAATTCTGATTTTCTACAGACTCTTAATGAACAGTGTGAACAACTTTCCAAGACAATAAAAGAACGTACTGAGAATTTTTTTTCCCCCATTTACTCTGTTTAGACATCATTTTATGAACTCTTGCTTTAGCATGACGGTTGTTCTTTCAGAGTCAGTGTGGCTGGGTATGGGGAGAGGTTTTAGGCTGTGCTTAAACAAGTTCTGTCCAATAAATTGGACACCTTCCCAAAGTATTCTGTTCTCAAGACGGGAAGGGAGAAGGTAAGAGGACATCACTGTGATGTAGGACAGTTCTGCAATCAAGTAATTTCCAGTCTGGCTCGGCATGTTGTTCAAAAGTAACTCAGACCTTCAGTGTGTTACGACAAGCCGTCCGAAATTGATACCATATTTTACATCTTTTTAGAGACTGACCTTTCCTCACTTGGGAAACATAAAGGAGCTCATCTACTTACCCAGCAGTTCTTTCTGAGTGTGTGTTAATTTCCTTTTTGTTGGCCTGAAATTTTAACTCTGGAAACAAAGGCAAATGCAGAAGATTTTAAAGAACTGTTTCTTGAACTTTAAAAGTTCCCTTGAATAGACTGGGCACTTTTAAATGTCTCCTTATTTACAGTTGGTTTTTGTTGGGTTGTTTTGGTTTGGTTTGGTTGGTTGTTTTTTTTTTTCCCCTCTTTTCCTTTCTGGAATTCCTGACTCAGATGAAGGAGATTTCCAGTATTACTATGCCTGAAATTGCTGGAAATTTATCTGTGATTTCTGCGATACTTTAACAAAAAGGGTCACAAAAAAACCCCAACCCTATGTCAAAGTTGTATTTCTTTCATATTGTATTGTTAATCTAATGATTTAAGTGTAATCTTAAAGCACTTGATAATCAGATAGAGTACACAAACTCTCTTTGTTGAATCTTGTGAATTGCATTGCATTTCTCAGTCACTGGCATCTGAATAAGGATAACAGGGCAAACACAGAGAAATAACTTTCCATCTTCCTTTGCATGAAGGACGGGTGGCAATTGTAACCTTGTACCCTGAACCCTCTCCTCTAGGGACTTGTTATGATAAATTTGCAAGGTGCTCCTTATTTTATGGGGTTTTTTTAGAAATTACAAGCAGTGAAGTAGAACTGAGTCTCAGATCTGCTCTATTTTATCAGAGTTATTATCTGTGGTTTAAATGTGTTAAACAGCAATGAAGGAGATGCTTGTGTTCATTACTTGGTTGCCTCTCTCAAAGCTTTGGTCAAAAGTTCTGGGGAGCAAGTTAGATTTTTCTTAACAAAAGCACATTGCTTATAAAATTGAAGAGATTACTATCTTTTCTCATCAGCAATTTTTCTCAGAACTTACAATGGACTGGATAATTGAGTTCTTTCTCTAACAAGGTTGACAGAGTTGAGATGAGAGCTTGGCGTTTTTTTCCCAGAGCACTCTGAGCCTTGGTAGTGAAACACTTTCTGGGAATCAAAGTCAGGGTTCTAGGAGGCTTTCAGGATCCCTGAGAGCTGCTGGGGACCTCAGCTGTCTTTTTGATGTGCATGCACCATGCAGTGTGTTGTACCCATATTTATGGGTTTCTAAGCACTCTGTGTCACAACTCTGATGTGCAGAAAATTGAACTCTTGACTGATTTATGTGAACTTTTAGCTGTGATCTCCAAGCAAAGTGTTCAGTGGAGGGTTGAGATCTTCATGTAGCTGGTCTAGCAGCTTTTGGAACATAGTCAACCTTTGCCTTTATTAGCAGATTGGTAATTATTGCCTTATGGTACCTTTCACGTGGTATTTGGTAATTCATTTTCGGTGGGAGGACCTGTTAGGCACAGCCTGAGTCTGCTATTGTCTCATTGTACCCATTGCTTTAGCTACACTGGAGGACATCCCCCAACCCAGACCACATGCTCTGACACATCCCTTCTAACTTCAGTGGCTTCTCCAAGTACTTTGAGTGTCTGGACTTTTCACTGCTTTACCTTTTTCTGATGTTCTCAAAATTTCCTGGCTTCCAGGGCTCTTGATTTTCCCCATCTTTCAGTAATTCACATTAGAGGTAAGTGAGCAGTGGTTGTTATAGGCTGTGGACTCAGGTTCCTAGTCTCAAAAGAATTACATTCGTCAAAGAAAACAAAAACCGTGCTTCCCTTGCAGTACAGCAAAATGGCTGAGCTGAGCAATTCTTCTCATTAGGTCTGTGACTTGCTTCACTCCCTCACATACAATTATACACGGAGAGAAAAACTCCCATTGGATATTTTTGTGCACATCATCCAAGCTTGAGGACTTGGTCTAGAAAGATTAAACTCGTGTTCTGTGTTTGCTGCCAAGATGCTACAATCCACTGGAGATAAAATTAATTCTTTTTTTGCTGAGTGAGAATTCAAAGCTATTTATTAATAAGGAAAAGCAAGTGCCAGATCTTCCTCCTTGTCTCATAGGTATGGGCATGTGAAGGGTACTGGTCCTGCTTCTGACCCTCCATTCCCCTTTTCCAAGGGACATTTTGTACAAATCACCACTAGAATCATCAGATTTCTGAAACCAGGTGTGACAGATTAGGCTTTAATTTAAATGCCTTTTAATTTAAAGTCATTCATGCTTTTCGGTGTTTCAATTTGTACAGTAATGAGGAGATTTTCAGGTATAATAGAAGAATTGGTGTCTCAACTCCTGTTGGCTTTTACTGGGTAGGATATGAAGAGAAAACTTCCCGTGCTGCTGTCCTTGAAACATCTCTCTGTAAATGTCTAACATTTTGTGATGAGTTGGTCTTTCTCTCCAGGAGTCTTTGAAGCCAGTATTTTCCTGAACTTCTTACCAGAATTACCAAGCAAAGCTTTATATTCAAATATTTAAAAGATTGTAATTGCTTTAATTAAAAAAAAACATGCACATACCTGTATTTGATTTATATTACAAGTACCTGTATTATCAGGTTGTATTTGCCAGAGTAAATACCTGAAAGGTTTTAAGAACCTCATTATGTTGAAGCTTATGGACTGAGCTGGCCTGTTTCTCAGGTTCCACAAGGTTTTGTCCTATCTTCCTATGTGTGTGCGTGTTTATATGGGCGTATATGTGCCCTTGCATTTACCCTACCAAAAAGCAAGCAGCCTGAAGAGCTGTAATCATCCTTGGTGGGAATAAATACGCATTGCCTGGTTTTCTGGAACTGTTGCAAACGCTGGTGAAATTGCCTTGAATTGCAGGAAGAGGTCTGGTTTGCTCCCACCTAAGCAGTCTCAGTCTCTCCTGTGCAAACTAAAGCGAAGTGGGAAAGCTTTGCTGCAAGTGAAAACCAGGCTTGGAGCACACACTGCCAGGTGAGAATCACTGGCACGAGTTAGCGGTGTGCAGGTGATCTTCAAGATTTCTACCTTGAAATTTCATTTTATTTTTTTCCCCTTGGTGGAGTTGTATTGGTTGCTTCTGCTCCCACTTAAAAATACATGTGGGGAGAAAACATTAGGTAGGTGACAGTAAGGGATTTTCTGCACACTATTCTGTACGTATTTTAATGCACACTGTCAAACAATATATCATAACACCTATATACTTTAGCATATATTTCTGCAACTGTATGTAATGGTTCATCAAAATACCTCGTGCCAAGAGGAGTTTCGACTCGTGTCCCCAGACGAGTTGGGGACCAGTGTGAGCCAAACTCCTTTCAGGAGCCAAGGTCAAGGAAGGCATTCTTGAACTAAGCCTAACATCATGAAATCTCAGGAATTCAGAAGTTAAGTTTCACTGAGAAGTAAACCATGTAAATGTAATAACGGGAAATATTTTTTTTCCCCAGAACAATACAACAGTCCAGTTGTATGTGCCTTAAATATGAAAATAGCAAGGGAGGCTCTAAGTAACAGAGGTTACTTAGGAGGAGAGGGAAGGGAGGGGGAAGGTGAGAGTCTCTTTTTTTCTCACCTCTGCCCAAGGAACAGCGCTGTAATGGAGGGTCTCACTGGATGTGTGAGGGTGTTTGGAAGATACACATGTAAAATCTGGAAAGAGCTTTCAGTTTTGGGTGCAAAAAAGCCATGTCTGTGAAAGTGGTCTTGGGAAGAAGCAGAGCAAACAACACTATCATAATGCGTCTTCTCTTCCTTGGCGTGCAGTTGTCACGAGAGATTTGTAACTCTTTTCTTGGTTCATTGTTCCCCAGCTAGTGTGTACTCTCCATTCAGTAGTGCCAGAATTAAGATGAAGCCTGCCCGTCTCAATAAGGCGGCTTTGTTGTCCAAATGGCAGCACTTGTATAGAAATTGGATTGACTCCAGCAGAGCTTGCACGATACACTGCAAAACTGTTGTCATATGATCCTTTTTATTACTAAGAAAAAGCCTGTTCTCAAAAAAGCCAGACTAGTCCTCTTTTTTTCTGCTTTGTTAGGGAGGGGGAAAAATCACCAGAAAATTCTTTCTATTAATAGTAGACTGCAAATTTGAAAACTATACCTAATGTTTGAGTATAATAAAGAGATTGGTTTAAGCAAAGTGACATTAATGTAGAAATATGATAGAGCCCAATCTACTTCATTTTATGTATCAGGAGCCTTGATTAATCAACTCACAAATCTAAGTAAGCGTGTACCGTTTAACCTTAGCAAGAGAGGATGGGAGGTGATGGCACAACGAGGAAGGGAGAGATGTTGGAGTGATGCAAAGTACTGCTGTTGTTTCCTAAAAGTACGTTTCTCCCACCTACTTGCATTTCCACAAGATGTGGAAAATAGGCAGCTTGCTCTGAACAAACAGTTGGAATGAGTGACGATTTCTTGTTACTTTGAATTCATATAGCACCTAGTACTGTGAGTCCCTCATCCAGGCCAACCACAAGGGAGGATGAATCCTTATGAGAAAGACATTAACTGCTAATGTCTGCTGGTGCTACTAATGGAAATTACTATTTCAACTCGAAGTATTTTATTCTCTAAGAACTTTTTTCCTCCATTATGGAATAAAGCATCTGTAAATAGAACACTTCTTATCAACTAGGGTCCAGGTGCTGCATTTGAAAAGAGAATTTTCTTCCCTTTCTTCTCTTTTTTTTCCCAGTCACGTGCAGAAAATAGGTGAACACATTTTGTTACGATTATTGATACTATTTGTTAACCACAAAATTTTATTTACAAAATTGTTTGTTAACACTAGGGTAACGCGATGAGGAATTGCCTTAGGTCTAGATGAGTTTTATAAAGCAACTTTTTTTGTATATTTAATTTATTAACGCACTTTTGTCTTGATAGGAAGACTCATTTTGCAGTGCTTTGTGATTTATTAACCGTTTCTTCTTTAGCTTGTCTTTTGCAAAAATGTGATAATATTTGTACAAGTGTTGGTAGCTAGAAAATTTGAGTTCCTAGCACATATAGAGTAGAATTAATAGATTTCAAAGCTGGAGGGACCCATTATGCTTATTGTCTGACATACAGGACATCAAATTTCATCAATAATTCCTGCATCAAGGACATAAATTCCAGCTGAGCTGGAGGGTGCTTTAAAGGTATCCAGTTCTGATTTAAAGACTTACGATAATAAAGCTTTTGGAATTTTTTTTCCAATGATTAGTTACCTTCTTTTTTTTTTATTTTAGTTATAAGAAGTTTTGTACTGCTTTTCATCTCTGAATTTGTCAAGCCACTGGATTTTTTTGTATTCCATTTTCGTGTCCTAGCTTCAGCTGATGTGTGATATCAGAGACCTTCACTTAGTGAAGGTACATAAGACCAGGTGACCTCTCAGTCTTCTTTTAGATAATCTAAATCAATTGGCTCCTCCTGCCCACCTGAGAGGTGTATCTTTTAGGACTTTACTCTGGTAGTCCTTTATTCTTCTTAATATAATTTATGTAAGTATTGCTCATTATGGTTAGGTTTTTTTTCTATTATGAACACTAAGCTTTTTGAAATAATGGGATTCTGTAAAACCCTACTTATTGTTCCATCAAGCACTAGTTCCATGTCCATCTGAAAGTACTATGAAGTATTATCTTTGTTTGGTAGTTGTGGAGGCAACTATTTGTGCAATGAGTGACTGAGGAACTGTCTATTTTTAAATGTTCCAGGACTTGGGAGGGTTATATGCTAGATAGGTGTGCCAGGTGATGGAGACATGTATGTCACACCTTAGGGGGACAGGAGCTCTACTCTGCTCTTTCCTCACCTCCTGAAATGTGCTTCATAGTATTTGAGTCTCTTTGCTTGCTCCACAGCTCCGTTGGTAGCATCTGCCTTTGTAACCGAAGTCTCCATTAGAGTTCACTTCTGTGAGAAACTTTCTTGTGCTAATAATTTGCTTAGGCTATGTCAGGATTTTTGGGGTTTTTGTTTCTTTTTTTTTCCTTCTTCTAATTGAATTTAGTTTGTGGATTTTTGTTTGCTTGGCGTTTTAATTGACTATATTTCTGATGTCAGAGTTCCAAAATCCCCACTTCCTTCTGTAGACCTCTCTGTAGGAAAAGATTTCTTTACCTACCCAGGTATGCAAAGTGTTTTGTTTTGATTTAAGTGGAAATAATGTGGGTCTTCCCTTCTGTATTCTTGATTCATTTCCCTATTCTGTTCTGCATGTGATGAAGAATTTAGCCTTTTGTAGATGGCAGGGACTGCAGCTCTCCTGAAACCACTGGAGCTCCAGCCTCCATTTTCTGCTGCTCTTTGCTTGCCTGTTACTTTTCACTGCAGTTTGCAGGGGGAAGTAGCACTGAAACTACCACTTCTTGAAGAGAAGAAACTGTGAGCAGTGGTGCCACGGAACCACTTGCAAGAGGCTACAAGCCTTATTACCAAAGGTCATCAGCATGTTGGAAACCTTTTCTACCTGCATGGAGGTGTAAAAAAAGTGAGAGGAGACAGAGTATAGTATAATGTGATTTTTTTTCAGACGTTGTGAGAGGGAGCTGCTATTTGTGTCATGCGTGGCATCTGTTCCTTGAAGGTTAGCCATGGAGAGGGTGGTGCTTGTATCCGCAGGTGGTTATGGCACTGTCTGCATGCAGGGAAAGGTACAGACGTCTTCTCTCACTGGCAGGCCACTGGAAGCTCCATGACAATTTTGATTTGCTTCCGTGTAAATCCACATCCACAGCTTTCCAAGTACATGGCACAGTGGAGGTTACTATGGGTCACTTAGCAGTTTCCACGTTTGGTGAGGCTGCTGTGTAGCGCTTATTAATGGGAAGGGAATATAACAGGTAAGCCAAGTAAATGGATTAGCCGTAAGCAGTCCTATTGTTGGCACTGCCTGGAGATGGGTTGTGAACCAGGCAGGCATGTCTTGCAAGCGATATTCTTTCATCCCCCGATTACAGAAGAGCAACATAAATAGAGTGGCCTCCACTGAAATGATTCCTTGAGGAAAGAGGCATTTAAAGCCAGGGGTGGTTACGGGTACTTGGAGCAAAGTGTTCAGCCAGCCTACCGTTTCCAAGAAGGAAGGGAGGGGGAGAGGGGAAGGCGATTAAGCCAAGTTGTCTCCCTGTCGGTCTCTGTCTGAATGCCTGAAATGTTAGGGACAAATGGTTCCTTTGAGGCATGCAGCACTGCTGTTGTCTTTAGGACCTTCATGGAGCAGCTTTTACCTTTAACTATTTTAAGTGGTTGGCTACTGTTGGCTTGAGGGGGAGTTACAGAAGGAAGGTCACTTCAGAGGGTGTCTTTGTATTTTATTAACAGGAATGGTTGGGGAGGGGTAGAAGCAGTGTTCACTTCCAGTGGACATATTTAGAGAAAGCATTTACTCCTTCACAGAGATTGATAATAAAAATCATGGTTTGTGCCTATAGTCCCTCTCCAAGAAGGGTATATGACTTTTGAGTCTTCTCTGCCCTAAACACAAAAAAACATGGGTTGCCCCTGCCAACTGGGCTGGCAAGATGCCCACCCCATGCTGTACAGTGGCAGCCAGGGGTTGTGTGGGATGGGAATGCTGGCTTGCTGGTGTTTGTCCCCTGGCTCTGGAGGGTGACCTCTCCTTTCTCCCGTTCTGTGGCTTGCTTTTCAGCAGAGTAGGTAGCACAGATTAGTTCTCACTTATTTACGGCATGGTATGGTAAATAAGTGGTATGGTAAATAAAACCATACCACAGATTGGTGGTGTGGTTTTGGTGTCTCCCCCCTCCCCAACCTGGCAAGGTTTACAGTATTGCACGTGTTTAACGGTGCAGCTTGCTGGGATCAAAGGAGTTTAGGAGGCTTAGGGTTGGATATTTATGCATTCATTTATTACCTACTGTTGTCATCCATATTATCTAAAATTACTCTAACTGTAAAGCTCAGGCAAAACAGTTGCCTCCTCACTGCAGTGTTCCTTACTGTGCCTGCTGCACTCCAGGCTTCTTTCAGAGTGAAGCAGTGTTAACTGGGACTGCCTCCAACCATCAGCTCCTTCGGGCCCTACTGCAATGGCTGTGTGTGTCCATGGTGCTCTCTCCAAGCAAGGGAGGAGGGGGTTCTCCACATCACAGCTCACATCTGGTGCGTTGAATCGTACTCTCAAGGAACTCGCTCCACTGCCCATCTTTCCCATTATAGCACTTATGTACCACTCAGCTGTCACAGGTATCTAAATCTGGTCTCTTTATGTCAGAAAAAGACTCTTTCTAAGTCCCATCATCAGTCCAGGATTTCTACCTGGGTATAAACAAGCCCTTTAAGGTGGGCTGAAGGGGACTTTAAATACACAAGAGGTATTGGGCAGTTCCTGTTCCACCCTCGCTCTCCCCAACTGCACTCTCTCTCCTTTTTTTCCCCCCTCTATTTTATTAAGCTAATGGGATTTTTAGCTGATAGCAGGTCTTTGATGAACATAGAAGTACGTTTTCTACTGTGTGCATTAAAGCCCCCTGTCTTCAATGCAGGCTACGTTGTTTAAAGTGTCCTGCTGTTTCTGCCAGGTGGAGTTGCAGGAATTAACATAGTTTTATTACCTAGAAACAATCTTTCACTATCTGCAGGCAAAAAAACTGGGAGATAAAATGAAGTCAGGCACTTTGTGTCTGGAGACTAAGGCTGTTGAGAGAACGTGTTAAGTGTTAAAGGACTGCAGGAACAGCTTCCCTCTGAGACGTGTCCGCTCTCCAGTGTAAACCCCATTCTGCAAACACTTGGCCATAGGCATTTGAATCAGCTGAGGGAACTAGGGAGAAGCGCAGATCCAGTAAATATGCATATATGGGATCTGCTCTTCCTCTCTTCTGGCTCACCTTCCATTGGTATCTATTGTCAGGGATACCATCAGGATCTGTGACAGATCCGTTTCCCCATGTAAGTGTAACAAGTTTTGCCATTTCTTCAAGGGCATATCTATCTTTTGATGTTTCTCCCACTGAGTAATAGGATTGAAAGTCACAGCAGTGACTGAAGCCAAGTCAGAGAAAGATCTGTCTTCTGACATCTCAGTGTCCCAGACCTGGCACGATGGGCTGCCTGCAGCATTGTCCTGACACTTAGAGGTCCCACTGGTGTGTTGTTGGAGAATGTGTGTTCCACAGCCACTGCTGTGGGAGGTAACAAGCTCCTTCAGCAACTCATGTTCATGAAACTCCTTAAGAAAGCTCTCTGTTGGTGCAAGGGAGGTGGAACCAGGCTAGGTGTTTTCTGATTCAGCTGTTTGCACAGACAGACTTTAAAGTCAAAGAGAACCATGTAGCCACGTACTGTATCAATTTATCCAAAACCTCCTATATCAGATTGGTATGTGTTGGAAGTACAACAGTCTTTTAGAAAAAAATTGACTTTAAGCAATTGGTCTAATAGGATTACTTATTTTCTGATGTGCTTGATTTTAAATCTTCGTAAATCTCCACATGGCTCATTTCCCCCTCAAAATTAATGCTGGGCTTTTTTTCTATGTGAAATAGTCTACAGTTATACCAAACAGAATTAGTATTTAGCATAGCATGGAAATAATGTAATTTGAGTATGTCCAATTTTCATTTGAGTTTTTTATTTAAAGGATTTCTATTAATGCAGATCTTAAAACATCATGCAACATTGTTAGCAAATCGAGGCATAAAATGACTATACTGCTGAGCTCCCTGCAATTCTCCAGTGAGGCTGAGGACCTTTCTTGGTGCATTGCATCAGGTCAGAGGAACTACTTCAGATGCATTCTTCTGCTGCCATTTCTATGATTGCTTCCACCATAGGAATGATAAAGTGATATTTCACATGACTTTGTTCTTTTGGCATTTCTTCACAGAGAACTTTGCAAAGCTGCAAAGATCCATTTGAACTCCACTTCAAGCATTGAGGGTATCAAAGAGTGGGTACATACCATCAGTTTTGGCCTCATTTTACATGAAGAATGGATGAGTTTCATTTCAGGAATGTTAATTGAGCCATTTGAGTTCAGGTATGAACTCTTTGCATAACTGCATTTCATTGAGGGAGTGAATTCACGTGACCCTTTCCTGTCCCTCCTCACTTGTGTCGTTTCATTTTTTCACCACAGCCCTGCTCCTGGTTTATTCCATAATCTAGATTATAGCCAAGGGCAAGACCTACATAAGCATATGGTGCACATTGCACATTGCATTATCTGAAGTCATGAGGGTGTGATTAATGGGCTTAGGGTTTTAATTTGCCCCGTCTTACTCTTGTGTCTCTTCCCAGTGAGGTTGCAAAGTCTGACCAGTGACTGCAACATGCGTGAACCAAGTGGTGAGGTGATTCTAATTTCCTTGAAGTACTGGGCAGCTGCTGGAGGTGAACGTCTGCTGTAAGGAGAGAGGATGATCTTGCTTCAAACTGGCCAACCTGGTTTAAATGGCACTGTTTTGTCAGATCCTAGTGTCTCAGGGCAGCTCAATCTCTGCCTTCTGAGCTACACTGGAGAGAGCGGGAGACCTAATTAATGGGTTACATAAAACAACGTTTCAGGTGTTGCTTGGCCTTGTGGAGTGGTGTAGATGATGCAAGTTTGTTGGGGGGAACCGCTTCCAGTGTACTTTCTATGATGGGGTTCAACAAATGTGCAGGTCCTGTGAAAGAGGAGCACATATGAGCTGGACCAGAAGTCTGATCTGCCTGTGAATTTGTGATCTGGAATTTGAAGGTTGTACCTTCATCATCGAATTTCGTGCATAAAATGATTTGTTGGTGCAATACTTGGCTGCCCAGGAAAAATATGGTAGGCATCTGTCGCAGCAAGAGGCTCTGGCTGGCCTGGCAACTCGCCATGCTACAGGGGCTGGGGCTTTACCATGTGGTGTGGCACAGCGGAAGAGGATGAGTAGATCAAAGCAGCAGGTGCAGAGGCTCCTGTATTTACATTATATTCAAACTGAGCAATTTATTCCAGACCAGATTTAATCTAGTCCTTTGGACCACATGTCCCCCCAACATTTGTGGGTTGAATTGACAGATTAGTAGAAGGACTGCTTGTTTCAGATCCTTCAATCTCCATTAAACGATATCAAGGCATTTGTTGCATCCCTGGACCTGAATTTCCTATTAAGCTTTTTTTTGAAAGGAATTTCATTTGGGCCCAGCAGAGCCACCGTGTGAACAAGGCCAGCTTGCAAATGGGAGAGATGGTCATGAGGATTGCTTCAGAACTGCTTTGGACCACTCACTCCTGTGGATACAGATGGGGTGATCCTAGCTGGAGATTTAAGAAGCCCAGGTTTCAAGAAGCCCAGGTTTCCTTTGCATCTGTGGCACCAATTGGTGCCCCGTGGCTTGTGGGAAACCACTGTACCTCAGACCTCCCCATCTGCTTCAAGTAGGGTGATGTGCATTCTCAAGGTGAAAACTACTTCATCACAGCTGAATACATCCTGGCTGCTGGGGTTCTTGTAAATACTGCGTGTGTGTTGTGATGGGGGATGGGGACCTTGCACCTCATTCATCTTGCATGTTGCTGCCTTTGTTACTTTTGCAACAAACCCCACACTTCATTCATAAAATAATCTTTAACATGTAGCAATGGGACATGCTTGTCAAAATGTTGCTTGCTGTCAACCATACTACCTTGATGATATTTCAGACTTGTGTTTACTTGTATAACACATCTTAGAAGGAAAATGAGGTGAAGTTTCAGTTTACAGCCAGCTTGCTTAAGGTAGTGAAATTAACTTTAGAGATACAGAAATTGAAGTTGGATCCCTTTTATGCATGGTGTGGTGTTCAAACAAACTAAATTAGAAGCTTTGTTTGTGGACTGATACTCAGAATTCCAAGTTTTTATTTATCTTGGAAAGATCTAATGGTTTGCTTTTAGTAATAACAGTTCTGCTAATTTTTATGGTAGGCAGTCAGATGTTGTTGGCTTAGATATCTGTGTCCTTCAGAACTGCTGTTTTAATTTTTGGATTTGGAACAAACCCAGCATCCTAAGTTAAAAGCAAAACTTTTCTCAGCAGGTTTAAGCAAAAAGGAAAGCGATTGTATCACAGAATATATGCACTTAACAGCTGAGGTTTTTGATTCCATGGTTACAACAACAAAACAAAAAAGCCTCACGCATATAGCCAGTTGGTGATTTTATTGTTCGAGTTGGATGGCCGTTCTTAAAATGAATTTTAATGGACAAGAAAGAAAGAAAGAATGTGGTGCTGTACTTGTGCAACTGGAGTTTGTGAAATAGGATTGGAAAAATATGCAGAATAATTGGGCACATCCTGTACTTAGTGAATCACCAAGCTAGTGCAATAAACATTGCTGCGTTCGGAAATTTAGATCTATACCTTGCTTTTGCCAAGAACAATGGGTATTGCTTGGGATCGTGGGCTGTCTGAACTGTGCCTCATGCAACGTATTTTTTTTCTTTGCATATTTTGTGTTCTGAGGTAATTTTTGGTTTCATAAAATAGGCATTGATCCAGTTCTATGACACCTTGCATTTGCTTAGACTGACTCGGTGGAACCGAGTAGACAAACCAGGAACTGTAAATGGCAGGACCTCTGTAGACATCGGTATTGGTAAACAGAAAAAGTTCCTGAGCAGCGAACTATGCAGTCTAATCCACATCTTCCTTCAGAGAAACAGTCTTTTGTCTTCAAAAGTAAAAACAAAAGCTACAGACACTTGATAGTTTCAACCTTGTTTGCCAGATAAGAGGGATAAACTCGTGAACATGTTTAAGAAATTACTAAGTTTTCAGAAAACAGGCTGTTATTTAAGGGACGTGGGAACCATTACGAAGCCAGAAACAAGTACAAAATCCCAGTCTGCTCTTGAATACACATGTGGCTCTTGCAAATTATGAGAGCTGCACATGCACAGCCTTAATGGGATTTTGATGGAAACCATCCAGGGATGGAGTCTGGCTCCTGGTGAAATTAGGACTGCTGTCTGGCTAGGACTGAAGTTTGGGTTTCAGGCAAACTGATGGAGATGTTTTCTTCCCTCAAGGAAATATGTGTTTAGTCGTCAGCCAGAAAGACAGGATGGCTCGTATGCAAGGTTTTGGTGTGTTGCTTAGTGTTAGCTCTGGACTTCTTCCATCTTCTTTACTTACCCAAAAACATGATAGTCCATTTAAGGAGAAACGTTACTGTTTTTCCCAGTAGCAGAGGGAGTGAACTGGGTGTACACTGAATGCCGTGCTTCCGTTGTTTCACCCTGTTAGGACAGCAGCCATCCAGGAGGTGCTAACATCATGCATTTCTGGTACCATTGAGTTGAATGGCAGAATTTATGTTTTCAGTCAAACCAACCAGTAGTTTCTTCAAGTGTCTGCAAACATGGATTGATAAGTCCACAAAGGATCTTTTACAGTTCTGCTCCATCTGAGGAACAAGAGCTAAGAACGTAGGAATAGGTTGGAAAAGTCTCACTAGCCCCAGAGTAGTATTTCTGTTCAAAGTAGTGGGACAGACAGAAAGAAATGGTATTACCAAAATTTCTATGTTAGCAGAATTTTTAGAGGCTAAACTTTAAAAGCATAACCTTTTTTATTAAAGATGTAAGCTCTCTTGGGGGAAGAGAGAGATGGATTGAACCAGCAGAAAGCATCCTCTGGTCTTCTCACCCTCCTGGATAAATACCATTAAAGGTTCAGGACATTCCTGGGGAGGGGAAATCAGTTTTCTGCACTCCTCAGTTCAATGCAGATGCAGCCATGGCCATACAGTAGGTGACTCATTCTGTGGCCATCTCTTTTATGATAAAACTGTTATGTGCTACATCAACCATTCAGACATTTTGTTTTCTAATTTTCTACCCCCGGTTCCCATCAATATGAATAATGATGCTTTTAGCAGAGTGGTGGAAATGCTCCCTGAGACATACTACCAGGGTAGGACGTGCTGTTGGTTGATGCCGTGGATAGTATTAGGGATACAGGGACATAATTGGCTTGAACTTCTGCTCACCTCTAGACTTAAATCCAAAGCTTTTTTATCAAGTTCAGATAAGGTCTCCACCTCTATTTGACTCCCATTCGAGCTCTGTCCTTCTGTGTAGTTCCTGGTGGTGTCTCCTCCTTTCTGTTTGGGGTTTCAGGTGGGAGTGCCAGCCTGTTGTGGATGCAACAGTTGAACCCTGGCCTACAAAACCCAGCCAGCTCAGATGATAAGGAAAGGCAGTTTATTACTCCAAGAGCTGCCTTTCCCACATCAAGTAGATTTGCATCAGGCAATTGCATGAATCAGATCTTGATCTTTATTACCACAAAATACAGCAAGGAGAATCCCATTTCTGAAAGTCTTTCTACTGTACACAAATCCAGATGTAAACCCTGCTCTGTGCACAGCAAACGAGACTCGTATGTATTTTATTAATGTAAGTGTAATGTAATTATTCTCTTGTCCATCTGGCAGGTGGTGTTTTCATTAAGAAGTGAATAATCTAAGCTATAGGCTCTGTAGACGGGGATGAGTATGGAGGAGATTCAGGTCATCTGCTGTGGGACCATAAATAGAAGCTAACAAGGGAGCCCTTGCTGCCCTTGTCCACTAAAACTGAAAATCTGTTGCTTTTATTTTTCCTTTGTCAGACTGCTTAGAACCTGGTCTATTAGTGAAATCTTTTCACCATCAGCAGTTTAATTCCTCATTTATGGTAGTTGCTGGGGGCACAGTGTGGAAAAAACAGGTGTTATATAAGAGAGTGAAAATTAAGTCCTTATATAAACCACTATGCATAGGAAGGTAAGATTAAAATCAAGCTTCTGGAGGTGCCCTGTGTGTCTCTGGGTGTGAAGTACCGATTGAAAAACAAACTGGCATTACTTAAGGGTTTTTATTCATGTAGAAGGTCCTGATTAAAAAAAGCAAAACAAAACAAACACAGAAGAGCAACAAGCCTGAACCGTCCTCAAAAAAGTTTTGAGAGGAGTGGTATGTGGAGGTCTCTAAAGGAAATCTGGTTGCTCTCTGCCCATCTGTGTGGCATCTTCTGTTTTCCAGACAAAGTTTTCTGATGTCCACATGGAAACGGGAGCAATTTCCTCTTTCCATGTCCTAGCAAGACTTTTCTTGGCACAAGTGACAGCACAAGGCCTAGTTTGAGTTTTGCCCTGGAAAGATATAAATATCCTGGCCCTGTCCCAGGAACATTCAAGCAAGGATTAGGTTTTATTTTTTATCTGGTAACATTCAGGGAAACCTATCAGGTTGACCAGGCTGGGAGGGGTGTTCATTTAGTAAAGCTTATAAGTAAAGAAGAAAACCAAGCTTTAAAAAAATTATTATTATTTTTAGTCTATAATTTTAAATCTAGAAAGAGATGCTGAAATTGTGCTGAGCATCATTTGTTCATGTATAGTGTAGGCATCACCAGGCGGAAGGTTAGAGATTGTCAGTGCCCTTTTGTGAGGGTACAGATTTCCATTCAGATGGGCTTGTTCTTTCACAGAGGATCCTGCTGATTTTCCTTCCCAGTAAAGCTCAGGTTCAATTGCTGTTCAGCCAGGGTGGAGTGTGGAGGCCGTTGCACCACCACTTCCAAGGAAACACCTCCAAGGGTGCTCATTACCCTGGCTGCAGATAATGGGAAACTGAAAACAAACCTGAGCAACAGCCCCTTGAAAACAGCTTTAGAGGCTGGGTGCCAAACTGTTTAGTGCTGTCTGGAGGTGCTAGTGTGTTCTCTTCTCATTAAGGGTGCTGCTGAGCTTCTTTCTTTTGTAGGTACTGAGAATATTTGAAAGGAGATATTTAACTACGGCACAATTTACTCAATACAAGGTGCAGTGGGAGTAGGGACAGTAAATACAGCATCCCAGGCAAATGGTGAGCTAGAGCTTTGCCAGGCTATAGTAAAACATGGGTGAGCCTTTGTCAGACATGCTTTTTCCTCTCTATTTAAAGATGTTATTTATCCCCAAGACTTCATGAAGCGTTATCTGGAAAGGCTTGCTGTGCAGATCAGTCTTTACCCTAAGCTTTCTTTGATACACTCTGCTTAGGCAGGGTTTCTCAGTTTCTGCAGGAGTCAGTGATCTCAATGTATAACAGTTTTATGGTTTCAAGTGAGAATTCGCTTCTCTCAATGCATCAAGCTTCAGTCATTTGTATTTGTGTGTGAAGGTCAGTGGGCTTGTCAGATACCCAATTGTAAATCCTGTCACTAAATCAATTTCTTTTAATTAAAAAAAAAAAAATATGCTGCTCTTCAGAAGAAGTGCACCCTTTCATCTGGACAAAACCCATTCTATCCCAACACAAATATGATAGCCGTAAGCTCTCTGCTAGTCTGATGTTGGCTCTGTGTCTACTGGTACGTTGGAGGTTTGGAAATCTTGGTGGTCAGAGGGGGCTGTGTTTTCCCTTCCTTTGAAGAAAATGACTATTGTTACTACTTTGACATCATCTAACTTTTCATCATCAGAAGCAGAAAAAGTTAGTGTCAGAAAACCGGTAGCCACGCCAACTGGAGAGACATTCAAGCCCCCTCCTCGCTCCCCACAGCGCCTGCAGCAGAAGCACACAGAAATCTGTCACAAAGGCTAAGAGCAGGACAGGATTTTGCATTCATTTAGTAATTCCCTTGGGGTTATACTCTTAGATGACTTAATGACTTAGTGTATACCCTGTCTGGAAGATAAGCAGGCATAATTCATTGCAGGCAGGTCATTCATCCCTTGAGATAACCAGCAACTACACGCCATAGGGAGCAGGGAGATAAAGATACTATAGATCAGCAGTAGTTCAAGGTTTCAACCTCTCCACCTCCTTCTGTGACCCAGAAGTCATTTGCAGTTGATAATTCAGTCATTTGCTTTCTTTAGAGAGAAATACACTGTCAGTGGTTGGCTGAAGTGAGCACATTTTCCATTCTGCCTAATGCCGTTCAGCACAGCCACAGCATAGCTCTACATGGAAGTAGGCATCCTTGTGTTGCTTGGAGGCTTTATGGCTGTGTTAAATACTGGTTTTGAAAACTTACCATTAAGTTGATTCCTGCTTTTCTGGTGTTATTTAAATAGTGAATGTTGATCACATACTGCTCATGATGCTTGCACATTGTTAATTTTCAGTTTCAGTCCGAGTGAAGCTTTTAGCAGTCCGGTTTATGTGTTAGATCCAAACTGAGGCACAAAGAGAGAAAGAGTGTGTATATAACATAGTATATTGTATTTGTTGATTGTCTTGTAAAAATAGATTTGTTTTCAGTATCAACAGGTACATTTTAAAATTAAAGTCCCACAAAACTGTGCTGCTCCTAAGCTAACAAATATTAGAATCAAACGTATGACATGACTTCTCCCTAGTTAATATTCCCTCCTCCAAAAGTCTCTAGTCCATAAACAGCAATCTACATCTTGAGATTCCTTGCATTGCAAAGATAAATGATTGACTCAGTAGATACTTTATGATGACTAACTCTCAGTAAAACATTTTTCTCTTGTCTACACGCACAGCAAAAGAAATAACAAATACAAGGCTTTTGATATGGTCATATGATGGCCGTGATGTGAGTCACAGTCTGTGATGTTGCTTTATTTGAGGAGGAGGGATGGGAGAGAAGGAAGAGTCTATTTTTGTTTGTTTTCTAATTACTTGAGCTATTTTTTCTTTGACTCAGCAACTCTGAAGAGTACATACTGTACTACAGTAACTAGTAGTCAGGTCTGGGAAGTCCAACGATGGTGATGATAAAAGTAAATATCCTGCATTCTCTGAGGGATTAGGAGGAGATGGAGGAATTAGTTCATTATGGTTTGGTGTGGTGTCACAATCCCTCTCTGCATCAGTGTTATCCTGTATGTAATCTTTAGATCTGTATTTCTCAAGTGAAGTACTGAAAACAAACAAGAAATCAGAATAGTTTTATTTGCACCTTTTTTTCATTTACAAAATCTGTTTGTTTAGGTCATGAAAGTATTCACCTTGTACAAGAAACCACACTGCAAAGAAGATGAAGGAGTCTTGTTTTCAGGACTTCACTTCAGAAATGCTGTGCTTATGCCTTGTTTGGAGTGTGTCTTAAGAATGCGGTGGAAAGTGATTTTGATTGACATGAAATAATTTGATATGAAAAAATCTGCTTGACATGAAATACCCCATACCTTGTGATGCTTTCTTGTCAGCCTGCATGCTACACAGTAAGAGTTGTATTCATCATGGCACACCTTCTCTTAGTTGTCTCATTCAAAATGGTTTGAATCCCAACTTCCAGGCTGAGCCCTTACTACTTTTAAAGGTGTTAAGTTGCGTTTGTGATTTCACATAATGAAAACACTTAAGACTTTAATAAATTGCAGGCGATTCTGTCTACATGGGAAGAAGTGCAGCCTGTGGACTGCTTTGTGCAGGAATGAATGCTCACTTGTCATCTTCATATTCTGTGTCAAGCTGCTTCCTTAATGCAGGACATTCACGTGTCAGGATATGTTTAATACAAGACTTTCTAACTCCTTAGGAAAACAGCCTCACTTTAGTCAGAGTTGTTCATTAGAGTTAGTTGGGTATAAATTTTAACCAGGATGTGAATTTTAAGCAGGATATCCAGGCAGAAGGGTGACCACTGGGGAGCAAATTCCAGAGACAGTCTTTCAAAGATGCATGGCCTCTCAAGAACTGGGAACTGGAAACTGTTTCTTACTCTATCTCACAGGCTAAAAGCCCCGCAAAGTGCAGTCTTCCCCTTTGCAACATGCTCTTCTGAAAAGTCGCAAGTGAGGAGGAGGCTTTGTGGAAAGACAGTGGGGTTCTTGCATGGGTAGCAGCTCCCATCTGGCTCCTTTCCAGAAGCTGCTGTTACAGATTTTTAACGCTTTATTCCATGCTCTTGCGTCCGATGTTCATCACAGTACTGAAAAACCTAAATATACCTTCTTGATGCCTTCTTGCAGCCTTTAATTATGTGATAAAAACCACATCCATTTTAAATCCTGTTCTTCTTCCGGAGAGGGTGATCTGAGGATGGCATTTCTTGCAAAGAACCAGGACTTCACATTTGCTGTTGACAGCCTGCCCTCCTTCTCTGTTCCTTACCCTATTTTTTTTTCAGTTCTCTGTGATTGTAATTGCATTAAATATATTCGATAATGCAGAAGTAACCTATTTTGTGCACAGTTTAGCTGATTCTGCAGTTGCTTGTAGGGTTTCCTAGCAATGTTCTTCAGCTGCTCCTTGGCTTACAAAAGCCTCGTAAGTTAAGCATGGCCATCAAAACATGGCAAGGAAAGCTCCAGGTAATGAAGGAGGATGAGCCATACAGGTGTGAATGCGTTGGGCTGAGTGTTAGTAAGGCAAGCTGGAGGCCTGTGGAACAGATCAGGAGGACTAGAATAGATGTAACTAAACATATTAAACTATTGGAGGCCCTTTGTACAAGTTTGTTAATATCCAATGACATGGCCAGATATGTATGACCCCTGTAGGCTCAGCAGCTAATGTATGATACCTCTGGCATCTGTGGTACCTACTATAAAAAAAATAGATGAGCTGGGACCCATAACTATAAACACTGTCTGCAACCCTAACCCTGGTAGCAGATTGTTCTGTGCCTCATTAAAAAGGAGATAACACTGTCACAGGAGTCAGGGCTTCGTTTTGCCATGTTTGCTACATAATCAGTTAATTTTGCTTAATAGTGCATTGCACCGCAGATGTGCAAAAGGGCAGAGTCACTTCCTTTTCTGCATAAAACCTCTGCTCCGGTGCAGCTGCAATTTTAACAGTGTGTTAGCTGGCAAGCTGACCTTAGTTGCTGTCCCCACCTTACCCTTGCCCTGGGTTTTCCCAAAAGCCCTCTGGACAAGCTGCATGCTTGTGCAAGTTCAAGGTACAACTTCCTCGGACTAGAAGTGAGACACAGATGTGTGTGAGAGTGGTCATTCAATGTCTACTGTGCTTGTGCTTTTTGAAAAAAAAACAACTTATGTAAGGTGCTGTCAAGGACCTCTGCATGTTTCGTTGGAAAGTACTTTAGTGCCTGTCTTTCATCTAAGCATTACTTGGAATATGAAAGTTAGCATTACTGATTTCTAATGAGATGAATCTAAATATGTCTATCTTAACGTGGATCTTTACATTTTACTTTCCTTTAAGTGCAGCTTTTGGGAAGATAATTAACAAGTCAAATACGATAAGACGAAATATGTGGAGAAGCCAAGTTCAGACCCTTGTTTAGGGACAGATTATTAAACATCACAATCAAGGTTTTATAAGATCAGCGTATTACACAGTAATACGGCATATCCAACAATTAGTGCTAATCGTATACTGCTTAAGTTTGTAGTGAAACTGGGTATGTGTAAATGCTTTTCTTCAGATGAAAATTAATATGTTCAAAATAAGTATATTCTGTAATCACATATCCCAGTCTGAGAGTATTATAGTGATATAAAAATAACTGAGCTTATAAACTCTGTAGTATGGTGTGAACATCTTGTTTAAAACAAAGAAAAAAAAAGAATAAACATGCAAAAATTACTACTAGATGTCTGAAAGGCCCCTGTTTAGGAGACTAGGTAAACATGTAATTAAGTTCATCTGTCTTCAGAAAAGCAGGCAAGCACCTACTTAAATCTAAATGAGCTTAAGTTGTGTTTACTTCAAGAAATACTTAAGTATGTTTGTAGTTATCCACATAAAAGATTTTCGCCAATAAAGACTTGCATGCACACAAATGGAGAAAGGTGTTTCAAAACCTAGGTATGATTATAGGTGTAAGCAATGGGTTTGATTTAAGAAGAAGCTGAAGAAAATAAGTGCATAAATCTAATTGAAATTCAATGAGTTTGGATCATCTAATTGTCTTGGGTCCCTCTGAAAGCCTCGACCTCTTTTAAATGCTAACAAGTGAGGGAGGTGCTGGCCCTTACGAACTGATTTCATATTAGCACACCAACACCTCGCTGGATGTTTCTCCCCAGATGCTCAGTGTGAGAACAGAACCTTCTGCATATGGTTTCTCCAGTATTGCCAAATACCAGTGTCACTTTGAATATTTTTGAACTAAAAAACCCACATCAAAATGCCAGTGTGTTTACAAACTTCAGTATTAATCACCCAGGGAGATTTGCAGAAGACAAAGAGTGAGGTGGGAGGATGAAGGTTCAATTGCAGTGCTATGAAGTGATGAGCAGAAGAGCCTTTTGGAAGCTAGCAGGGTCCAGGTGAGATTCTTAATTCATAGGATTTTAATACATAGGATGATTAGATCTAAATTTTGAATTGTGCTCTTTCTCTGCTTTTGAAAGATGAACCAAAACTTTGGGAAAAAAAATCCTTGAATTTGGGGTGTTTGGTTTGATTTTGTCTAAAGCCATGGTTGTGACTTCCCAACAGGTGCTCTTATGCTCACTGAGGCACATTGCAGAGCATAGAGAGGAGAGCTGCTTCTGACAGACAAGTTTTCCACAGTGTAGTGTAAGCTGACCCTGAGAAAAATCTTTGGTTGTCCTGGTGCTCCCTCCTCTTCCCGCATTGTCTATGGCTTCTCTTTCTCCACCAACATCAGTTCTTCTGCTGTTCAGCATACCAGTTCAGAGGGCTGATCTGGCTAAAATCTCTATGAAGAAAAAGAATAAAGAAATGAGAAGAGGACTCTGGGGGGCTCGGTTTGCAGCAGTGCCACCCAACATGAGCCTGCACTCACACTGTGGTGGTGAAGCTGAGTGTAGGCAGGCAGCTTACTAGACAGAGGAACTGCTAAGAGTGGAAAATTATACACTGGGAGAAAATGAAAGGTATTTTTGTGTTGGACTGGTTACCACTCATGCAACCACCTAAGCATCTCCATAAAATCTAGGGGGCCAGTTCAGGGACAGGCCTGGGCATCAGGTCCGTGTTTCATAGCTGTAGCCATGCTGCTGTAAGCAGATGCGTTGGGACATGAAGATAAATGTCTTTAAAGAGGAAGAGGAAGGTTTGAGGGTGACTGAGGTTAGCTCTTAGGACAGTAGAACGAAAGTCTTGTGAGTGCACAGTGCTTGGCAAGGCCAGCCCTGATCTTCGAGCTGTGTGGCCTGTGGGGTCTGTGGCCATGGGCAGGCAGGGGTGCATGCTATTTCCAAATCGCAGGTTGTTCAAATCAAATGGTCTTGCGTAATGGGCACTATAGGATCTCTGGGATGCATTTTATTTTATCTTGTTTTATTTTTTATTAAAAATGAGTAACAGCAATATGCCCTTCTGAAGTTGGCACGCTTTTCCATTTGCTCTTCCACTTGTGTGTAGACAGATACAGTCAAAGTCATGCAGCAACCTGTCACGTGCAATTTGTATTCTTTGTTTGAGAAGCAGCCTATAGACAAAACTCATTTTCTTCTCCCTTTTGTGGCATTAAACTATTACTGAGGGGATTTTGGAGGCACGGATGGGTTAGGCACCTGATTTCTGCTGGCTTGAGTAGGCATCAAGGCATCCGCTACTGCCTCTGGAGACTGAAAATCTCCCCATAGGTTTTGGCTCACTGAAAGCTTCTTCATTTTGTTTGGAAGAGGATGAATAAGTCTTAAAATAAGGAGTCCGTGCTTTTGGGGGTGAAGGCCTTGTCTGTTTGTTTTTTTTCTTTTAATAGCTTCTTGTTTTCTGAGGTGCAAGTTGGGATTTTTCAGTGCTAATCGGATCAGGATCTCAGTTTGTGCTGGGCAGCCATTTCTGCACCCACTGCTTGAGGTGCTGGGGTGGGAACAGTAGGTTCTGCCTGTTTTGCTCCCGCACAGCACCTACAAAGTTTATCTGCTTTTAGACTTGTTTGCATCATTTCTTGAACAATGTATGCTGTGTGCATTGTTTGCTTTTCAGGGTTCTAGTCAAGCAGAAAGGCAACTTTTTGCACTTACTTTATGCCAAAAGCAATGTAAGTAGTATTTTCCCCTTGTTCATAGTTGGACTTAGTGATGAGCTTCACCATTTAGTAAAATAAGCTCAGGGTAAGGGTTTAAAAATTACTGTAGTTTAGGCATGCACTGAAATGTGCTTTTGCTTTACTGTGAAGTGCAGAAGGTACTGCAAAGGTATTCTGTAGGAAAGTGCAGCATGAAGGGTCTTCACCGGGATTGCTAATGACAGGTTACAGTAGCCTCACTGCTGCCTTTTTAGCTCACTGTTACAAATGTGTTCCATGAAGTCTCCATCCATAGCATTGCCAGCCTTCAATATGTAGCAGGAGAAGCAACACCACCGTTAACACCTTGACTCATGGAGTTGTGGGGTAAAGCTTGCACCTTCTCTGGGGTGGGCAGGGAAGTGGAGGAGGCTCACCTTGGAGCGAAGGCAGGCAGTGTTGATCCAACTAGCCCTGCCCTGAGGGCTGTATTGGAGATAGACAACTTCATCTTGTGGATAAGGCAGGAGACATAGCCTGATCCTGTGGGTGGGGATTAGAGCCAGAGGCTGATGAAGGAGCACACTGAATGAATTTATGTCTTGGCCATGCACCTTGCTGGATGGTGGCACCTTTTGGGAAGTGCTGGTTAGCCTCCCATCCCAACAGTCCTGTGCTACGCTTGTGGGATGTTTTGTGCCCCCCTCCAGGCTGTCTTTTCCTGCCCTCTGCACACAGCTAATGCTGCTGGACCTGGGGTGTTTCCTCAGCCCAGCCCCTTAGGCAAGCACTGGCCCAGCCTTTCCCCTCCATCCCACTAAACAGACAAGTTTCAGCATCCCCTTTCTCCTTCTGCAGCAGCCTGGGGAGTGAGCCCTTTCAGGGGCTGGGGTACCATCAAAGTGATGGGTACACAGCCTGAGCCCTGGCTGCACAGGCAGCCCCCTGACACAGCATGAGCACAGTCAGGTGACTGTGTTGTGGCTTGCATGCTTGCTCACATCCCCTTGGGTTCTGGTCTCTAATCCTGGCTTGAAATTTTATATTGACAGAGTTAATTCCTGACTGCTTCAGACTGCAGAAACTGGTCTCTGATAAGGCTGTGTTTAATAAGGATATTCGTGGTAAAGAGCTTTGTTGGCTAGACAGAGCTTTACCTTGCCGAGCTTTGCTCTGGCAGATGAGGAAGAGGTCCCCTCCCAGCACACTCCCTTCTTGCAGCCTGGCAGTGCGATGGAGTAGGAAACATGAGGGAGGCGATACCTCTTTCTTCCCTCCAAAAAAATAGCCACAAAATACCTTTACACAGTTGGCTGCAAGCAGCACATGGAGCCAGAGTAAATGTACTGCTTCAGTAAGCCTAAATTCTTAAGTAAATGCCAAAAATAAAGCAACCTGCCTTACTTTTTCCACCTTACATAGCAGTTTCCAACCACATCAAGTGAAAAGTCTGGGTAGGTGTATAGTGTTTATCATCACTGAGTAATACACATTACATTAGCTGGGACATTTATTTTGTTCCTGGCTACTGGTTTTAAAATAGTCTTAGTGAGGGCAGGAAAAATGATTTAAGTTTATATTGCCACCTAAGAGATAAGAGTGTGTTCCTAATTTGGGAAGAAAAGCTGGGAATGTAAGTAATACTTCCCCCCCCTTTCTACTACAACTGCAAGTGGGTTGAAAGGCAGATGGTGGAAGTGCAGAATCCAGCAGTGCAATGCTCTCTTTCTGTAAGATCATGTTGGAGTGGTTTCTGTACCTGCGTTCATCTGCAGCAATTGCATCCTCCAGTATTTGAAAGTTGTTTGCATAGCTGGCAGCAAAATTTTATGTCCAGAGCAGCAAAAAATTGCGAACAGTTTAGCATCCAGAATTCTACTGATACCAGTACGTGGTAAGGAATAGATTGAGGACATCCATGAAAGCAAGGTGAGAGGCAAAGTTCGAGTCTACCGGTTTTTTTTACAGACTCTGAAAGTCAGAAATATATCAAATACAGAACCAGAGGATATGTAAAAGCTAGCATAAGGGGAATGCTGGTGCAACTGGAAGTGCTGGACAAAGAAACCTTGTTACCTTGCAGTGCTTTAGCCTTTAATGCATTCATTTCAATCATAGGATGTTCAAATTTAGCCAAGAGTTGGCAGCCAGATGGACCGCGAGGCAGTTCACAGAGTGACTCAGTCTAGGCGAGCATGAAAAGTCATCCACATAAAGGTAACCTATTACAGTATTTTCACAGTTTTTTGTTTCCCTGGGTTTTCATATTTTTGTAGTAGTGCTTGGGATTTTTTTCATGGTAGTTTTCCAGTTCATCATTGCTTCCTGCCTTCTCTACCACCTGGTCATGCCTCTACCTCTGCAGAATGGGTATACAGGACTTCTGTTTTCCTGGTCCAGTGCCTGACTGCTGTTGGTGGCCAGGCAGTCTTGCCTTTTTGAGGAGCTGTCAGGCAAAAGTACAGTCAATGTAAAAATTGTGGCAGCATCCCTGTGTTTCCTCCCCACCTCCCCACTCTCCTTTTCTGGACGTATTAGCTTCATGGAGGACAGAGAAGCATCTGCGATGTGTGATTTAAGGCCCTTGTCCTGCTGCTCATTGCTTGGTGCGATCGTGTTTCTGTATTCAGACAAACTCTTCAGGAACAACTGTTTCACTTGACCTTTCTTTCTAGAAAGCTGTGGCCTTGAGGCTGTATCACATGGTGGTGGTGTTTTTTTCCTAAATGAGGAAGGTAGGAAAAGCACTGTGTTTATTTATGCTGGCTTTATTCAAGAGGGAGCTGAACAGTAAAGTTTCTCTTCTAAATGAAGGTAGACAGATTTCTCCTTTGGATTGAGATTTATGTTTGTTATCTTGTCATTTGATGCCTGTTAATTTGCTGTGGAAGCACCAGAGTGAGGAGGTAGTGATCTTTTCAGAAGTAAGAGAAATTTTAAAAAATGAAGGATTAAAGAGTTTACTCTCTGAGACTGAAATTACTGGTATTACGTGCCTTATCTGTTTTATTGATGGAGAAATCTTTATTGTTTGTTATAAGTAATTTATTTGATAAGGGCTCTTCCTTACCCTTTGTCCCCAGCCTGGTGTGCATCTCATGCTGGGGATGGAGAGGGTATATGGCCCAGTATTGGGATGGTTACTTCAGGAATGTGTGCAGTTGGTTTAGTATCAAAGTAGCCTTAAAAACAACCAGGCAGGGAAGGCAGTGGCTGCTGGTAAAATGACTTAGAGGAGTTGCCTCAGGAGGGTTTAAGATACAATGCCGAAGCTATTAATTGGGAAGATCTTACCTCCTCAGCTCGTTTCTTTTGCCAGTGTTAAGAACAAATAGATCAGGCAGAGAGGAAGCAGTTGTTCAAGAGCCACCTGCCTGTGAGTACGCAGGAATCTCAGCTTCTCAGCAGAACACATGGTGGCATGGGACTGAGCTAGGAGAGACATATATCCTCTTTTGTATCAGTTTCAGAAAACATTATGCTGCCTACTTTCTGTTAGTAGTAAACCATATTTTTACTGCAGTCCCAACCCTCAGTGGGCACATTTGGAGAGGGAGAAGGGATGCAGTTGTGCTGGGGAGTGCGTCTGGTGCAGCTTGCCACTCTTCTTGCAATGACTCTTTTCAATGAAAAATAGTCAGGCATTGGAACAGGCTGCTCAGGAAACTAGTGGAATCACCATTCCTGGAAGTGTTCAAAAACCATGTGGATGTGCCACGTGGGGACATGGTTTAGTTTGTTATTTATTGCCCACCTTACCCCATCAAATATCTTCACATTACTCCCGTTACTTGTTGCCCTGACTTTTGGTGTCCATTTTCCCATTCATACCCTTCTAGCAAAATATTTATCTGAGGCCTTTCACACACATAATAATCCTTAATTTAGATACAGGAGTTTTGAAGAAGTCCATATCCTCTGCTTTGGGTATGGTTTGTCCCTCTTGACTTTGACTTCTCTGTAACAGGAGTCTGTGTTGCAGAGGAATCTATGGCTATTGGGTTGCCTCCCACCTCTGCTAGCGGCATTACTTGAAGCAACAGCCTCTGAATTTAGGAGGCTTAAATGTGTCCTTTTCTGGATCTCTCCTACCACATGTCATTTTTTGTATGTGAAGTTGTTTATTTGGCTAGACGATGGCAGTCTCTGGCTTTTGCTATCTCTGCAGATGCATATGGTCCCGCTGATAGTCGTGCGTGTCTGCCTCAGATTTGCGGGCGACAGTGGCATGTGCAGAAAGAAATGGGTGGAGTTGGTCACACTGTACGGCCTGCAAGGCTCTGCAAAATCCCTATCTGTGGGAATTGCTAGTCAGCTCTTATCAGTCACGTCCCGATGCAGTGAGTTGTAGAAATCAAATTAGCAGACAAGTCAATTGCTTACGTCAGTCAGAAGTTTTGCAGTGGGGATGATGTTATAGCCCAGGGCCCCTCACTGGGTAGCCTTCCTGGGTTTGATTACAAGAGCTGTAACAGAACGAAAACCTGACAGTGCAGTTTCATTTCTGTCCTGCTTTTTGGTTTTTCTTCTTTCTTGCTCAAAACATTTTTTCTCACTGTCATTTGGGGCAAGCAGAGCAGAGAATCTGTCTTTGCTATAAAGGTAAAGAAAGCTCTGCCCTGTTATTTTATAAAACAAGTTGTTGTGACATACCACACTGTTCCTCACATCACTCAGTAGTTCATTAGTCTGTCACTGTGCAAGCATACTAAATGACAAGCCAAAAAACACAAGATACTACAACAGTCCATTAAAATCCATGAAAATATCCAGAAAATAGGATATCAAATATTCAAAATAAGGGATGTAAAAAGAAGCCATTTGCTGTAAATACTAATACCTGTAGCTGCATAAACATAATGAAGAAGTTCTGTGCACCACCAAGCTGCAGACTGCTGCTGGGAATCCCTGTAGTTATTTATTTCCAGAGAACTGCTGCCACTTTAGGAAAAGGTCTCCTTCAGAAGCTCCAGCCTGTCATGCGAGCCTCTTCTCCTAAACAAATACTGTGGCTAACTTGAAATTGGAGGCAAGATCAGTTACTTTCAAGCTCTCAGTGTCATGGAGCAACAAGACATGAAGTAACTCGTTTCTTCTGTCCAGGGCAAAAGCAATGGACCTTTGGCTTAATATTTTGGAGGGCTTTTATTTTTTTTTCCTGTACCGCTTTCCCTGGAGTATTAATGTCATATGTTGTTATATCCTCTAGTAATTCTTAACTTTCTTCGAGACTGAAAATGCCTGTATTAGCAAAGTGGGACCGAACTTCCCAAGCACAGGCAAAAGGCAAACATTTAAGGGCAAGCCTTCTGAATAAAAGCTTCAGAGCTCCCATCAGAACTTTCAATAACAAATCCCAAATTCAGTTTCATCCCACCTTTTGGATTAATATCTAGCCTTAAATGAAAAAAACTTATAGCAATAAGTTATAAATCCACCATGCCTTTAAGTGTATTTTTCAGAAGGTTAATTACCTTTGCTGCTAATACATACATGCTGTAGTTTTAGTTTCCAAATACTTGGGCTTTGTAAAGGCTTTGTCTGCTATTAATACAGTCCCCAGCCTCCTTTACCCAAATCTGTAATAAATTAGTTTTCAAGGCTTTTTTCTGTAGCGATTCTAAAAATAATTTCTTATTGGAATCCAATTGAATCCAAGGGAAGCAAGGTGATAATCAAATGATGTCACCCTCACATCTTACACTGCATCTCACAGCCTGCCAAAACTAGCAACTGTTGCTATGTACTCGGGGGAAGGTGATACTCCCAGCCTTTTCTTGGTGCTGGAAAGCTCTCCTTTCCAGTGCTTGTTAGGCCTCTGGAAGCTGCAGGCTTTTCATTTTGCCCTTGTGTGTTGGAGAAACACGGATCGTGTCCTGTAGGATTCTTTGATTTTTTCCTGTTCCTGAAGAAGACCATTTGTCAAAGCCACTGCAAATCTGGAGGACTGATGTGATTTAGCCCATCAAGTGCCTGTATTGCAGTGCTTGGGCTGCAGGGTGGAGACCTTGCTGCAGCATGTGTGGTGATGTTCAAGAATCTGTGCATAAAGACTGCGGCATGACACCATGACATTTCTCAGATAGTTTATTTCCTTTTTTTCAGTAGTGCCCTTGCAAACTTGGCTGATGGTGGGACTCATCCTCCAACTTTTCTCTGGGTACTTCCTGAATTCAAAAATACCCTACCAGGAGAGCAGGGCTCATTGTCATTTGACACGTGGGAGTCCAGAAGTTCCTCAATAGCAAACTCAATGCTGTTGTCAACAGTAGGTAGGTGATGTAGCAGGTTGTCTTTCTCTCCAGTAAAGGTCAGCATGAACTGGGGGATTCATTGTGTAGCAGATGACATTCTGTAGCAGAACATCACAGGGACTGGTTCTCAAAAAGACTAGAGCTATGGATCATTTTTTTTCCCTTGCTCTCCTAGCAAAACATGCTGTTGGTGTGTTCCAGATCTGTTGGTAAGATTAACAAGACTTCTTACTGGCAGTGTGTGCTCAAGAAAGGGTAGGAGTTCCTCCTGATGAGGATGTGGTGACTATTAATACTTGAAGGAGTTCAACTCAGGTGCTGTTACCTCCTTTCCACTGGCGCTGCTCCTCTGCGAGGCAGAGTCTTGGGTTTGCAGAGACCTCTCCAACGCACGCAGTGTCACGCTGACCTCTCTCAGTCCGGGACCAAGCAGACAGGTCTTACTCCTCTTCGTTGGCTGTGTTGTTTGCTTGAAGTTACCAAATGTTGTGCCTTCCTCTGGCTCTCCCAGCTGGCCCCTTCCCCAGCGGGAGGGGAGCTGCAGGTGTGGGGCTTCTCCTTCCCTTCTTTTGTTCCCAGATGATTTCTATGCACCTGGGACTCAGAGTGGAAACCTGGGAGTGAAACAAGACAAATGTTCCTAACACTCCATCCAGTTAGTGCCAGCGTGTCTTGGCAGCCACTCCCTGCCCTGTCTGCATTTAAAACTGATTGCTTACAGTTATTTGTCTTCATTTTGCTATAGTTGTTATCTAAACATGCAAGCTCTGTCTTTGTGTTTTTGGGCAGTGTAAGGGGGCTGGATTGCAGGCAGCCTGAGATACGATCCTGGTTTTATACAGGACTTTTTATTTCAAACATGCATGGCTGCAAATAGCATTGTACCCAGTTCCAGCAATGTCCTGATTCTGTGGAGGGAGTGGGGGGAGAGAAGGGGCACAGAAGAAGAAAGCACTCTGTGTTCACTGGCTGGTGTACCAGAGTGATGGGGTAGGGCTGAAGCATCGAGGCGTTTTATGGCATTATAATTCCCAGGGACTCTTTCCCAAGTATATATACTGTCCCAATACATAGCAGCAATCCAGAGCTAATTGACATGTAAGTGCCACAGGGGAGTAAAGTTATTTAAAGTTATTAAAGTTATTTTGTCTTGCACCAAGTGAAAAACCAAAAGTTATCTTGGAAGAGAGCAGAGGAGAAAAAAACCAGCAGATTACCCAACTATGACTCGTTCAGACTAGCTTGTGAAAGTATCTTGAGGTCGTCTTTCCTGAAAGCCTTTGAAATTCAAAGACTATGGACTTTTGTCTCTTTGCACTCTGATTCCTCCTTCTCCTGCTCCTCCTCCTCTTCCTAGCAGATTCTGCCGAACAGTTGCCCTTTTTTTCCACTTTTAAATACCCTGAATCACAGAGATGGCTCATTTTCTTCAATCAGGTCTAAAGCCTTAAGGACTGTGTTGAAGTAATAAAGAGAACAGCATGTACTAGATGCTAGAGCCAAAGGAGAGGGGGTGGGCAGAGGGAAGAGATGACCCTGCTTCCAGGCTTTGGTCCTAATCCTGCAAACTTTTTCTCATGTGAAGAGTCCTGCAGAGGTCAGCCAGACATTTTGCATGAACAGCGATTACATGCTATTTGACATCATGCTGAACTATGCTTAAAGTAGTTATAAAAACATGGCCAGAGTTTGTGATAAGGTGTGGATAGGGAGCTTTAGGCCAACTGGATGGGGAGTGTTCTGAAGACATGTGTGGGATTAATTAAATAAAAATTTTGCTTATTTGGCACACGTGACTGTGTACGACTAAACTCTAGAACTCAGAGAAAGTGTCTCCCTAAAGAAAATATATAAATGCTGGGCCACCACTGTCCGACGTGTACTCCCTGGCATTACCCTCAAGGAGGAAGGTTAGTCCAAGTGCACATGATCTTGCCAGGAATTATCTGCCCAGGTGGCCCAGCTCCCTGCATGCCAGTATCTTGTGCACTCCCATGTTTGGCACTGCTATCAGATCAGGAGGCAGTGTTCCGAACCACCCCGTGATCGTGTTGCATTTGTGATTACATTGTTGGCTCTTGCAGTGGGAACCATTTGTTAGGGCCTGGAGGCGCAAAGCAGCTCGCCTGGTGCAGCCCCAAGCCAGGGCTATTGCTGACAAACATGACCTTATGGAAACAAACTGAAATTTCACCCTATTTTGCCCTAATGCCTTAGGACTACATGTGGGGGTCTCTTAATACGGAAGGCCTTGTCAGATAGCTGTAGTTCGTTTCCTGGAGAATCAGATTCAGTCCTTACTGTTCTGCTGGACAGACACTTTCTAGCATATGCATATATTAAGGTACTTCACTAAAATGTGACTTGTAAGTGACATGGATTCCAAAGTGTCCAGCACTTCTGCAGCGTTAGAAAAAAGATGCTCCTCTGTACATATGGCTTTAAGGTTTCTTGCCATCCTGATTCAATTGCTTTTGACACACTTATTTAAGGGCAATGGGGTGAGCAGGACAACTCTTCACTGTGAGTTGAACAAGAAGAACCCAAGTGCTGCCTGCTCCAGCCCATGCAGGCAGAGTGCCACAGGGGCAACAGCTGATGAAGACAGCAGCTGCTGCAGATGCAGAAAAGGACAAGTACCCAGCTGTTCCCTCCTGCTGCCTTCCCCCTGTGTGGACAGCATAGCTGTTTGTCCTGCTGAATCCTTGTGTGGCAGTCACAATCCATCTCCTCGAAGACCCCCAGAGCATGTTGAAAGGCTGGGCTGCCTCCCAGCTTCTTCCTCCTTATTTATGTGTCACAGGAGGAGAAAACCTAGATGGAGATAGGTTGTCCAGGGTCATCCTGTTGTAGTTATGATGATGGCAACAATTCATAGCTGAAGCATTTGGTCTGTTAACCTTATAAACAGATGCCATTAAATACTGTATTTAGCTCCTCAGGGGAAGTAGCCTAGTTTCTTTTTTATTTTCCTTTTCTCATCCCTGTTTTAACATTAGTGACTCAGCTGTCACTCTCTTGCAGAAGGGCTGCTGGTGTTATAGCTGCGACTGGATGGAACCAAGAACCCATTTCTGCCAAAAATAATTAATGTGGTGCATTTTCGCCTCAAAAAGAGCCTACAAAACTATTAGAAGGTTTTCATTAACTTTTGCAAGCTTTGAAACTTGCCTGTGAACAAAATTGGAAATTTATTTATGTCTCCTCCTGTTTATCCTTGTCAACAAGGAAAAGTCCAGGAAAGACTGGTGCATATCTAACCCTACACATTCCTGTTCCAGCACACAAAGTAGTTCACCTGCATTTAGATACATGCAAAAAAGCCTTTGCAGGTGAGAATCTCACTTTGCAACAGGGCATGTGAGCAGATCCTGTGAACAGAATTAGTTTCCACTAGCTCTGAAAAAAAGCCAAACGGGAGACAAGTGCGGACTCTTCTATCTCATTAATTTTTTCATTCCTCACTTCTCTAATCTTAACTAGAAAGCAACCTGATTCATTCTGTTTTTCTAGATATCCCATCTCCTCCAAACTTTAATCAAAGGGGGAAAAAAAGGGGGGGGGGAGCGCAAAGCTAGTTAACCCATTTTATACTTTTTATATTTTGCATATCAGCTCATATTACAAAAGTATTAGCAGACCTATTTTAATGTATGCGCATCCATGTCTCTCAGGGTGCTTGGTAGTGGTGCTTCTCTGGGTGCTTCCCTTTCTGAAGGAGGGAAAATATCCCCGTAAGTATTTGCTTGCTCTTTTTGCCCTCATCTATTCAACTGCAACTTACAGGTGCTTGTTTCTTGTGTACTTTTGTTACGAAAATGATGCCTGGCATACTTAGGAGGCCTTGCATTCTTGAGCTATGAATGCTGTGAATAGTGTCATAAGAAAAAGGAGATGTACAAAGTCATCATCATTCTTTGCATTGTCCTTTAAAATTTGCCGTGTCTTGAACGTGTAGGTGTTGAAAAAGGGCTTATTTCAAGCACTGTAGTTCCACTAGCATAACTCAACATTTTCCCCCTAAAAGCAGGGGTGTCTGTGAAGTGACACCATCTCAGGGTAATGAGGGGTTGCCTCAGTACCTGTCCTGAAGGGCAAGGAAGGCAAGGTTGGTTTGTGCTAGCAAATGAAACTCAAACAAGTCTCTTGATTTTATTTTTCTTTATTGAAATAATGCTTCTTTGTCTGCCTATAAACTTCCAGATGCAAGTGTCTTCTACTTGTGCAGACCTTCCCATACTGGGAGCTCAACAGACTGCATCCTACAGGCTAGATAATTCTTGTTATAGTACCTGATGATGACCCTTGCTGCTAGCACAGTCCAGGTCCTAAAACCCATTGCCCCATGGCTCCGTAAAAATGTCCCAGTCTATGTACGGAGTGATACAAGGGCCCCAGCATGGCCTGAGTGTTGGCTTCAGTAGGGATTGCTTATGTGTATGGGATCAAATCGGAATATGAAAAGGCTCCTCCACTCATCATTCTGCTATTCAGGCTCTGGTGTGGGGGTGGGGCATGAACAAAGCATTGCCAAGTGCTGAAGCATTTTGACACAGCCTAGCTTTAGGCTCAACATTCAGCGTTTGTGATTGTGATTGTATTGATGACAGTGTATTTTCTCAAAGTAGGTAAAGAGTTTAAAAAAAAAACAAACCCACTTTCATACCTGTGCATTTACCTGGATTGTGAGGTTTCTGGGATGGTGCTGCCAGTTACATGTGAAACAGGAATGTCCTGCTTGCTGTAGCAAAGGGCTGATTCATTGGCAGCATAATAGGTGTCATATTCCCTTTTGTCAGCTCCTCAGGTATATTTTCCCCCTGCAGTAAACAGAAAATAAATTTTAAAAAATCCAGTAGAACCAGTAACATGCAAGTCATCTGAGTGAGGTGAGGTTCAATGAAAACTAACACAGCTCATAAATGGGGTTAGGTGAGGCTGGGATGAATCCAGAGGGTAGAGGGAGAGTTTGGTGTGAGTGAGGATGAACTCCCTGAAGCCGCCATGCCCTGGGAGATACCAAAGCAACCATGCCAAAGCAGCCACAGTCCTAAAAGCTTCCTGCCAGAGGGTGAGATCCACCTCCACCAGCGGAGAAGGTCAGGCACACTCAGAGGAGAACAGGAAGACAGGCTGGTGGGCTTATTCGTTGGAGGCGCCCATTTCTCCCAGCAAGTGCCAAGGTTGGCTGGTGTCACTAGCTCAGACATCAGGGTCTGACCTGGAGCTGCCCAGATTTTAAGTCTGTAAAAAAGCTTTTTCCATAGGCAGAAAAAAAGAATCAAATGCTGTCAATTTGGAGATTACAGCCAGGGCATCACAGTGTGGAAACTAAAGCCATGTGCCTTGGCGGTGAGTTTATGGGCAGAACTGGTTTTGGGACTGGGTGTCCTGATGCAGTGCATCAGTGGAAGTCAGATTAGAGAATGGTCTGGGAAAAGACTTCTGAAGTAAACCTGCCTCACTACTGTTCATGTAAAAATGCTGAGGAGATGGATACTGTTGTCCACCCATGTCATCTGGCACGGCATGAGCATTGTTTGTGTACACAGAAAGCAAGTCTGTACAATTTTTCAAATATGCTTCTAAAGTGCAGTGTTTCAAATACATTCCCCAGTGCAGAAGAAAAATGTAGGAAACTACAAGAAACCAAGAGGCTGGGAGGACCCATATGTTATTCTAAGGACAAAAGCAGAATGCACATCAGAATACATCAAAAGGAAAACTGATCACTTTCTCCTTTCAAAAGGCATTAATATTTTATAGCTGCCATTACATTTTGAAGAGTGCTCAGGTATTTATTGGTAATGCCATGACCCAGTCCGAAGTCGTGAAGGAGGAGATACCTGTTTTTCAAGTTATTCTGTTCACTTATCCCTCATCTCCTGATTCACACCCTGTCCACACCAGCGCTGCAGTAACTTGGTGAATATCTGGAGTCACAGTTGCGTGTTCCCACACTAACTGCCCTTTGTGAGGCTCCCAAGGGGTTTTTGCCCCTAAAAGCAGCAGGTCAGACATAGTGAGAGCTGCACTTAGGTGCATCCCCAGCTTCCGGCAGTGCTCAGGTCTGTGGAGCACGACCATTCCCTTTGCCACCTCAGCAACCAACTAAATGCATCATATTTTAAAATGCACCTTTTTTTTAAAATCTGATAGTATCTTATGGTTCAATAATAAAATAATTATGTGCTTAAAATAGCACAGGAGAGGGGTCTTGTTTCAGATTAGTCTACGCAGCAGAAATGCTGGGGATTGATTTGGAAGTTGCTCAAAGGCTTTCTCGTGAGAAGGTCTCTGGCGCTTGTGCTGGCTTTTGAAGGGCTTGCTCAGGCCTGATCAAACTCGGTCAGGCAACAACATACCAGATCTATTCCTCTCATCAGTCACGTGTTAGCCGTAACTGTCACCAGATTTGCAATTTAATGTGTGCAGGTCAACACTTCCAATTAATCCAGGCCGGGTGTTTAACAGTCTATCATTTCAGAGCTAGCACTTCACAGAGCTGCATGCAGGGCAGCCTTGCAGTTGGGGACATCAGGAGCCCTGGAGGGCTGCCTTCATGCACACGGATTTTACTCTTCTCCTACCACTGTGTGGTGGAAGGTATTGATGGTTTAGTTGCATTTCACAGGCTTAGGAAGTGTTTGAAAAACAACACAAGACTACAAAAACATTTCAAAAAATAAAGATTTATAATAGGTGATTCAGCAATGAGAGGCTTTTGTGATCTTCCACGGGAAGCTACTATTTTTAGTGAATTATTATAAGCAGTAGCATCACTCTCATTTATTTATAAAGGCATGAAAGAACGCCCATAACATGTTTCTAAATAGTCAGTGTATAGTAATGGCCATATGCTGAGAATGAGAAAAAATAGAATTGAGCATTTTGGTTTCCACAATGCTGCGTGAGAGTTGTGCTGGGATCTTTGAATCTAAGAAACAAAAAAGAGAGGGATTTTTTTTTTCCTTTTTTTCTAGTTCTTCTTTCTAGCAATACAAACCCAAAGCCTTGACAGTGAAAGTCTGCCTCACAGTAAAATTGTGTTGTTTTCATTGAGGCCTAGCTGAGTGACCACAGAGGTTTGGGAGGACTCTTCCGGTAGCTTCAGCATCTGGCAGATTGGGGCTGTCCTGACAGGGGTAGCTATTTTTATAGGAGTTACTGTACATATAGGGTTCAGGTTGATTAGTTGTGAATGCCTACACTTCTCTTGGGGCTCCGTGGCATGGAACAGGAGAAATGCAGTGATGCTGTGCTGAAGAGACTCCACAAGTAAACCATGGTGTCATTGCCAAAGTTTCTACAGTGGAAACACTTTAAATGCTGGGGCTTGCCATTGAGGAAAAAAAAAAAAAAGAAAAAGATATTATCTCCTGGCGATAGCACTCCTGAACAGAAATTAGAACTGGTTTGAACTGACTCTGCAAAGACCCAGCTATGCGTCCGTTGCAGCTTTTTTGCATTCAACTTTTTGGGTTTAAGTTCACTAAGTGGCAACATCTTTCACTTTCTTGCTGACTGCGTTTATGTCCCAGTCAAACTTGCGATAAGGTGCCTTGGGATTTTCACAAATTCAGCACCTTACAAGAGCAATGCCTCCAAGTGAATTCTTACTCTTAATTAAATCCCTTGATTGAAATCAATTGTGTTGAATTTTGGGCAGCTGTGATATGAAGCGGGTGGAAGGGAGTGAGAAAGGTGGCTATTTCACAAGGTGCCCTGACAACCTCTGAATGACAGTGTCTTCCTCCTGATTCCCAAATCCTATTTTAATGTGGAAAAGCATCACTATAGCATGCAGATGCTAACACTTAATTCTTTAGGGGGTTTCCTGTGGCAAAGAGTGCCAGGGTACATGGCTCCTGACACTTGGAGGAGTTGCTGGAGAGCCTGACCTTGTTCTTGCTCTGCAGCTGCATTAGTTAAAATATCAGCATTTTCCTCACTCTCTGCTTCCTGTCTCCCAACACCCAGTGGAAAAAAATAAACGACAACTGGCATGCTCTACTCACAGCAAAACAAATGTTATTTATTAGAGTCCTCATGTGGTCAGATCATGTCTGACTGTAAAATAACTGGAGATTTTTCTGCTAACTGGAAGCATGATGCTCTGAGGCAATTTCCAGGCAGTGTATATTTTCAGCTAGGTTTTATTTACGTCAGTGTAGTGATTTGCAATATCACTGTTTGCAAAGGGTAAGACAGTGGTTGTTTTAGCTAGAAGTTTTTTTTTCCTTTTTTTTTTTAGGAAAAGTTTTCAAGTTGTGACTCAATTCCCATGCTTTGAGATGATTTCGTGTTCAAAAAGGAGGACATAAGCCTCCTTGGCGGGCAGGTCACTTGTCGCCTGCCCTTGTGGCCAGAGCGGCTGGGACGGTGGGAAGTGCAATGTGCAAGTCAGGGAGGGTTTGTTTTTCCTCTGCTAATCACCCTCCCGTGTTGTAATTTGGCACGGGATGGAGGCAGATCTGTGTTCTGCTCTCCTATCTGAGCCAGCATATTTCAGAGGATAAATCTTTGCTGGACTTAATGTTCTCCCAAGGAGCTTAAATCTCTGAAGACTCTACTCTTCTGGGGTGGGGGATGGCGGGCAGAGATGCAGGTAGAGGGCTGATTACAATGGAGGCCACTTCTAGCTCTTCCCCTACCACCAAGATCAGAAAAATCCTTTGAAAAAAGGATGAGGAGGGGGAACCACAGAGCCACCTTTCAGATGCCAAGCTGACTTTCCCTCCCTACATCTGTGAGATTTTTTTCCCTTTTACTGCAGGAGGGCATGCCTGTGTAGGGCTGAGCCTGTGTCATCCCAGATATCCTTTCCAGGACTGTGAGGGCAGTGGCCTTTGCCAGCTGGGTGTGAAGGGAGTACCCTGTGGGACTCTGGTGCACTCTCGCCACCTCCTTCTGCTGAACATCTGGTGGGATTTTTGGGAACTGCCTTAGGAACTTGTAGATGATACCAAACATGAAGCATCAGAACCACTTGGGTGTCAGAAAATATTTCTCCTTCTGTGTGTAATTTTCTTAATGCTTTTTTTCTTCCTGCAACTTCCATAATTTAGGGAAAATATAACAATCTGGAATACATAATGCTTGGTTTAATATGGAAAAAGATGTATATCAGTACAACATGGCTGGATAGATATTGTAGGAGAGCTGTCTTTATGGTTTAGTTCTTGCTTTTTCTGCATCTGTGGAGTGTCCTCACTGCTTTTTTTAAATTATATACATTTTTCTAGTTTGCAAAGACTCAAGGAAAAGAGGAAGAAATTCTGAGACATCTTTGGGTTTGGGATTTCAAAGTTCCTTGAGAAGAGCAGCACTGCAGCCTTACAGAGCTAGGCAGAAAGGGACTGTATGGAACCAACAGACTGATACGTCCTAAAGATTGACTTGCCTAGGCTTGCCAATCCCTTTCACCAGGAATTTCTACATACATGCACACAATTGGTAACTTTAATTATTTATAATTTTGAAGCCACTGCATCTGTTTTCTTGTTTACTTGTAGTTGAATCTCCTTGAGGACTTTAAAGCAAACAAAATGTAAGACATGTAAAATGTGATTGTCCCGCTCTGCTCGGCAGTGGTGCTGCCTCACCTTGAATATTGTGTGCAGTTTTGGGCTCCACAATATAAGAAAGATATTAAGCTGTTAGAGAGCATCCAAAGGAGGACAACAAAGATGGTGAAGGGCCTTGAGGGGAAGCCATATGAGGAGCGGCTGAGGTCACTTGGTCTGTTCAGCCTGGAGAAGAGGAGACTGAGACCTCATTGTTGTCTTCAACATCTTCATGAGGGGAAGTGGAGGGACAGATACTGATCTCTTCTCTGTGGTGACCAGTGACAGGAAATGGCATGAAGCTGAGTCAGGGAGGTTTAGGTTGGATGTCAAGAAAAAGTTTTTCAGCCAGAGGGTGGTTGAGCACTGGAACAGATTCCCTAGGGAAGCGGTCACAGCACCAAGCCTTTCTTAGTTCAAGAAGGATTTGGATAACCTTCTCAGGCATACAGTGTGATTCTTGGGGTGTCCTGTGCAGGGCCAGGAGTTTGACTTGATGATCCTGATGGATCGCTTCCAACTCAGCATATTCTTGGAATCTACAAAAACTGGTTTGAAGCAAGTTTTGAGTTACTTCTGAAGAAGGCACAGACATTGGTATGGACAGGTGGGCAAAATATGTTGAATTATTCACAAACTCCAGTTTCAACAACAAACGAATGCAAAAAAGAAGTTGTTTGTTTCATTTTGCTTTTCTTAAAGAAATAATTTTTGGCGGAATTCATCTGTAAGGGTGTTCGTCCCAAAGGAGATTTGCGTGACAACATTTTCAGGAAGCTGGAAACTGAAATTCAAGTGAGCAAGCAGAGCCATGGAGAAGACAGACTCCCTCTGGTCAGCTAGAGTCTGATAAGCTGGAGTTATTTTCATGGCTTCTTTTCAGTGGTATTAGATCTGATGCCTTTCTCTACTGTGTGGCTGCCAGAAAATTTCATATGGGGAAATTAAAAACACTAAATATGTTAATACAGTATAAAATAAAGTCTGATTCTCCCAAGTGAGCATTATTAGCATTTATGGATCTGCAAATAGTGTTCGTTTTTCTCCCACCATGTCCTAGTATCCCACTTGTTAAAGAACTGCTTTTGATTTGTAACCCTAAATTTACAGTTTAGGAGCCCATATCTGAAATAACAAATTTGCCACTAACTACAAAACACTGAAAGAAAAACAGACCAGTGTGTAACTTGGACTCAGCAGCCACCAGCTGCACCTCATCTTGCTAGTCTTTAGTTGGCTTTTTTTATACAAAAAAAAAAAAAAAAGGGCGGGGACTTCTAAGAGTCAAGTTACACAACTCTCATTTTATTTTTAAAGTGAGTAGATTCCTTGTTGCGTTGTTGAGGATGATAAATTGATACCACATGTTGCTTCCAGACAAAAAGGACTCTGTACTGCAGTGGAAGCACTTGCAGCTGGTGTCTGAGTTAGTGGATGGACTCCACAAGGTAAACATGGCTTGGAAGAGGCTGGAACAGGCACAGAGAGGGGGAATTTTCTCCATTTTAAAGGCTCAAGCATTTGCTGCTGTTGCCTGACCGGGTCTGAGTGTTGAAATAACATGCAGTCCCAGCCTCCCTGGGAGACTGGTTCAGTTGTTTGTATCAAATGAAGGATACAGCACTTTGGAAATGTTTTGAGTGTCCTCTCTGTCAGCTTACCCATTTGTAGTCTTACCAAAATATCGAGAGAGACACATGGTAGGACATGTGTCTCTGGGGGGGTTTTTGGTAGCAAAATGTGGCTGAATCCCTTGAGGAGTATTAACTGAATAAAATGCGGTGCAGTGGATCAACATTTATTAAAGCTGAGATCAGCCTAAGCCAAGGTAGGACAGGAGCCCCACTTGCCTGTGGCACTGCACCACCCTCTGCTCGCACCAGTTTCGCTCTACCTCATGTGTGTTCCTTCGCCCTGCAACTTCCTTGTCTCCATGGACAGTCCCTCTTCCCTGCAGGACCACTTTTGAAGGGGACTGGGACCCAGCTGTTTGGCCTCAGGGCAGTATATGATGCTCTTGATGTTATCTGCAGGAACCTCAGTCTTCTGGCTCTTAGCAGAGCGAATGGCATTCTTCAAGACCAGTATAAATAGTAACACTAATAGAGGGAGGAGCTCATCATATTTCTTTTCAGCTCTGCTTATGTACAGTCCATATGTTGTACCCATCGGTGGTATCTGAGCTGTCTGCAGCCTGGCTAGCATCTATCCCATACATATGGTCTCCAGGACAGATGATGGAAGTTCCTTTATAGATCTTTTAAAGTTTCTCATTGCATTTTGGCATGGAAAAATGTGTTATGCTTCCATCATCGTGGCCTAATTCATCTCCCACATAACTCAAAGACATATCCCTATTATTTTCATCAGCAGTGGCTTCAAATGATGAACTGTATTTTCTTTGCTTCCTCACCTCCTTTGTGGTTTGTTGCATGGTCATATAATAGTAGTGCACATGGTTGTGAGCAGTGATTGTCCCAAGATATTTTCCTATAATTTAAGCAGATAGGAATATTTTTTGACAGCTCAGAAAACAGGTAGAAAATAAGGTTATTTCCATCCAGATTGCAGCCTGGTAGCACAGTGCAACAGCCTTTACTGATGTGAGTTGTCAATCCCTGTGGCTTCTGTAGCAAAACTTGCATGTGAACGGATAATAGGATCCAGCCTTAATTTGATTTGGCAGAGCATCCAACAGAAGGAAAAACCAAGAAACTCAGATACTGTTGCTGAAGAGGTTAGCGGGGGAGGCTACGTGAAAGAAGTGGGTTCTAAGGCAGTGTTTGAGCAGAGGGTGGATATGGGGTACACAAAAATAAATTGGCCCATAATTATGCTTAAGAAAACAATCTTCCTACAGAAGAAAAGCAAAGAAAAACAGAAGCAGGAGTGTAAGTGGCATAGTGCTTAATGTAAAGGAAAACAAACTGCTTGGATTTTTTATAACCACCAATTTTCAATGCAAAAGGATTATTACATTCTTTTATTACTTGTGGAAAACCAACACTGAGCAAAAAGATATAATAATAAGAAAATTACACATGTGCACATACGTATCCACACATGCAGGAGTCCTCATCCTGAGAGGTGCCTCAGTCTCACAGTTTTACAGTTTAGGATTTTTCATGGTTTTAGGCCAAATAGTTTCATACTATGGATACCACCGTCAGAAATAAGCTCTTTTATGAGAATACTACAGGCTGAAAACTGTTAGCTGCTGGCATTTTGGCTGAATATTTTTATATCTGAAGCTGTGTGCGGCACACTGTGTACGCCACCTTGGGTGTTTCTTTTCTGTGTTTTCTAAGATTTATTTTTCATTAGCAAGAGTCACGATGCTGTGAATTCTTATACCCAGCATTTTTAGGTGGGGAACAGCATGGTTTATATTGTTCTTATATGGCTCAGTGTGGTGGTCTAGCTCTGATTGTCCTCATCCTGCTGGCAGCTCTTTCTGAGAAGAGATCCTCACGCAGATGTTTTCACATGTGTTTGTCCATGAAAGTTACAGGGAATGGATGTGAGAGCTACCTGCATTGATGCAGTCCAAGCTGGAATATCAACAAAGGCTATTTAAAAAAAAGAAACAAAACCAAAAACAGTTCTTCAACCAGTTTTACAGGGAGAAACCTGAGGAAGTAAGCAATGGTGCCTAGTTATTAGAAGTCAGACTGTTGCCAGACTCAAAATATAGTTAAAATGTCATCAGTTAAACAATAAAAAGCTCTTTCCTTCTTTAGACTGAAGAGCTATTATGGTGTGACTCAATCCACCATATTCTGATGGGATGATAGTACCGCAGAAATGGACAAGTTTATAGCTGAGGCACTGACCCAAACTTCTCTTGAGCATGTCAGCAGAGTCTGATCTGCTGCTTTGTGTAAATTGTTTAAAACATAACAGTTGCTGTTTTGAACCATAGTCCATATGATTTCTCTTTTCATTAAGTGATAATCACAACCACGTCTGCTGTCTGCATGTGAGAAGAACTTCAGACGTGTTTTGCATTTCGCACTCTGACAAAAACCACAACACTCAACAGTGGGGAAAAAAAAGGCATTTTGTACTGAAAAGAATTATTTTTAAAAATGCTAGGCTGTGTTTCTGTGTACATCAAATATATCTCCAGTTTACTTATGTCAAGCATCCATTTATCCTAAGGATGCAAATGTTGAAGCACTTGTGAATGATTCGTTGATTGATTCATTCTTTGCCCATTTAAATCTGGAATTTCTTCGGTGTTTTGTAAATGAAGGACACTTTTCCTGGATAGTTTGATGATGCTATGGTCCTGTTTGTGTTTTTAAAGAATGTTGATAGGACAAATGTGATTTTATCCTTTTCATAGGTATAGCTGGTAATTGCCCAAATTTAACAAAAAAGAGCTCTGCAGCTCTTTAAACTTGGAGGAATAGCACAAGGCATTTTTCAAAGGAATGTGGGATAGCTCCAAAAATCTTTTTACTTCCTCATTGGAAAAAAGGTTTGTTTACCAAAACTGAAGCATTCACACTAACAAATACTATTTGCTTTCCCTTTCTTTGATCCATATTTTAAGCACAAGATCAGCAGGATGTGTGAAGTGGGATTTTCAGTTATTTTGGTTTAAATCTGGTGCCATTTTACTAGGGGTACTGTGGACTGGTTTTCTCACCTTTCTCATTCTGAGGTGATTATCATTGGTTTGAGGCAATGTGGTTTTTGAATGGTAGATGTTACTGACTAGTGCAAGCAGGTAGAATGCAAGAGCAGACTGTGTGCAGGCTCCTCGGAGAGTACTGTATTTTGTAGCATCCTGTACAGCATGGAATATCTGACTGTGTACAGCAGCTTTATACAACTCTGTATCCAGCAGCTTACAGGAACAGGGATATCATTGCATACTGTGTCACATCATGTTTTGAAGACTGTGAGGATACTATAGTGAGGGGACAGCTGGCCAGCTACTGAAGCACGGGCGTAATTCTGGTGCCTCTAATCAAGAGACAAAGTATATCTTAGTCATCACAGAGTGCCTGTGGGAGAGGAGCAACAGCACTTGCAGTTTACTCAAGAATTATTATAACAAGTATACAGCACATGTGCCCATGAAGAATTAAAAAGACATTTGCAGAGGCTGTGATGAGTGTGACTACCCCTCCAGCCAGATTTTTGCTGTTCCTTTTCAGTTTTTATTTCAAGGAACTTATGGCAAGATAACTGATAGCATAGAAGTTTGTCCTGAGTCAAAAGCAAGGGAGAAACATCTAGCTCTGTGCTGGCAAGAATAGAGCTGTGTCACACTCTTTTCCTTAGGATGCAGCTTTTAGGGGTGTAGAGGTGGGCACCAGGAATGCACAGCTAGTTCAAGCTCGGGGAGTGCTTTACGGCAGCATGCTGGCATGCCACAGTCACACTCCAGTCCTCCTGTATGCAGCACTCTAGAAGTCCATGGAGATATCCAGAAGGGTCCAATGCCTTCATTCATGTTGCTTTTTTCATGGGATGTTGGTTTAATGATTGAGGTTTGAGTCATAAAAGAAGTGGGGTGCTGGTCTTGATGTTTTGTTTTGTTCCTTTCCTGCAGAATTCGATCCGGCACAACTTGTCACTCCACAGCCGATTCGTCAGGGTGCAGAATGAAGGCACTGGGAAAAGCTCTTGGTGGATGATCAATCCAGATGGTGGAAAAGGTGGCAAGGCACCCCGGAGACGTGCTGTGTCCATGGACAACAGCAACAAGTACACCAAGAGCAGAGGGCGGGCGGCTAAGAAAAAGGCAGCCCTGCAGACTGCCCAGGAAACAAGTGAGGACAGCCCTTCTCAGCTCTCCAAGTGGCCAGGGAGTCCCACATCCCGCAGCAGTGACGAGCTGGATGCATGGACAGATTTTCGCTCCCGTACAAATTCAAATGCCAGTACGATCAGCGGCCGCTTGTCACCAATTTTGGCAAGCACTGAACTAGATGATGTTCAAGATGACGATGCTCCACTTTCTCCCATGCTGTACAGTAGTCCATCGAGCTTGTCCCCATCGGTAAACAAACCATGTACTGTGGAGTTGCCTAGGTTGACTGATATGGCTGGGACAATGAACTTGAATGATGGACTGACAGATAACCTCATGGATGATCTCTTGGACAATATAACACTCCCTCCCTCCCAGCAGTCACCCACTGGAGGGATAATGCAGAGAAGCTCCAGTTTTCCTTATGGTTCCAAAGGTTCAGGGCTGGGTTCCCCATCAAGTAGTTTCAACAACGCTGTGTTCGGGCCATCGTCCCTGAATTCCCTCCGCCAGTCGCCCATGCAGACAATTCAGGAGAACAAGCAGGCCACCTTCTCTTCCATTTCTCATTACAACAACCAGACGCTGCAGGATCTTCTTGCCTCTGATGCACTTAGTCACAGCGATGTCATGATGACACAGTCTGACCCACTCATGTCACAAGCCAGCACAGCTGTGTCTGCCCAGAATTCCCGCAGAAATATAATGCTCCGCAACGACCCTATGATGTCGTTTGCTGCACAGTCCAGCCAGGGTGGTCTGGTCAATCAGAACCTGTCACATCACCAGCACCAGTCCCACAACTCCTCTCTTAGTGGCAGCCGTGCCTTGTCCAATTCCATCAGTAACATAGGCTTAAGTGACTCCAGCAGCTTGGGATCCACCAAACATCAGCAGTCACCTGTCAATCAGTCTATGCAAACACTTTCTGACCCGCTGTCAGGCTCCTCTTTGTACTCTTCTAGTGTGAACCTCCCGGTCATGGGACATGAGAAATTCCCAAGTGACTTGGACTTGGATATTTTCAATGGGAGCCTGGAGTGTGACATGGAGTCCATTATCCGCAGTGAACTCATGGATGCCGATGGGCTGGATTTTAACTTTGATTCCCTCATCTCAGCTCAGAATGTTGTCAGTCTGAATGTGGGGAACTTCACTGGTGCTAAACAGGCTTCATCACAGAGTTGGGTGCCAGGCTGAAGGATCTTTGAGAGCAGGGAAAATGGGCAAACAGGTCAGTGCCCCATAGATGTGGTAAAGTAATTGGTTCCTTAGTTTTATTGGAGTTTGCACAAAACCCTTAATAGTTAGTGCACACTAATAATATTAATTTGGCCTGTGATGGCTTGCTCTGTGTTTGTATGCAACAGGCACGACCAAGAAACGTGGAGATGTGGAGGGAAACGAGGCTAAGCTATAAAAGCTGTTCAACTGCAACACTGTCAGGATGCATCTGATGCTTAGCGTCCTTCTTAATTTAGGCATGAGAAATGTTAATGACAAATCAGACAAACCAAGGTGGAATATTTGTGGGTTTTAGGAATCACAGAGCTCTAACTCATCTTCTTTGAAGTCGCAACAGATGGATTCTTTCTTGCAGCCAATGCCAGATGTAGCCAAGCTGTGTTACACAGGGATGGGGCGAGGGGCTCTGCAGTCAGTCCAACAGCGTTGCTGCAGGGGAGGAAGATGAGTGTCTTTGCAAGATCAGTGTACTCACTGCAGATTGGGTGTGTGGGACAGATCTAGACAGAATCAGAGTTGTACTGCTGCTGTGGTAGAGCAACGCTAGCAAAGTTGTTTGTTTCTTTGTTTGTTTAAATTGTACTTCTTGGGGGAAAAAAAAAAGGTAGCAAATGGAGGAATTATATGTTGGAATAGCAAAGGTGAGATCCTGGTCTCAGGAATGTCCTGGGTTTAATGTTTTAAGTAAGCAAAAATTGTTGCACTTCTTCCCCACTGAGGGGGGTAGATGTAATTTTCTTTTGGACTCCAGCAAGAGAATATCTGTAGGTTTGGGTTCTGGCATAGATGCTTTTTAAATGTTAGCCTCCTCAGATTAACTTTTTTTCCAGATTGATCCATTCTTTTCCATTGCTTATTTTCCACAACTGGGGGCATCTGAACTTGTAAACATTGTTTCTGTCATCCTTCTATGATTCTACAGGCTCCTGCCCATATCTCTGCCTGCTCACATGTACATAGTTCGTGACTCATAGGACAGGTGCCACACAAAGTGCCCTTTCTCCTTTATTTATTAGTATAAGGGAGTAGATATCAAAATACAGTAGGATAAAAGGTTAGCTATAAATTATTGAAAGTGTTCTATTAACTTCAAAATAGTATGTAGGGTATCTCAGTGGTGAAGTTATACAAGGCATTCATTCAGTTTGCAGCTTACTTCCAGCTTTCTTATTTTCCAGATGAAGGATGGAAAGAAGGAGTTGGTGTCATTTGACTTTACAATGCATAATTTGCCCCTTTCATCTTTAATTGTGTTTTTGGGCACTGTTTCACAGTTAGATGTTCAAGGGGAAGCTTTGTGGTAGGTGAGCAGCAGTGGTGAACCTCCTGAATGCTTTCCTGTTTCCTGTGTGTACGGAGGACCTCAGGAGACATGTACTGTGATCTGCTGTCTGTGAGGGAGAACAAGACTGCTCAGGCATTCTATATTCAGTCAATCTGCAAAGTTGCTGTGCTCTGATGGAGTGGTTGGTTTGCACAGTCCTTTCTGTTTCAGTAGAAGGATTTCCTCTGGTTCTTGCACATCTCACTCAAAGTGAGAGTGTTGCAGTGCACGGCCAGGAGACAGGCTGTGGAGATGGACTGTAGAGGACACCATGTCCTGCTGACCCTGTGTGAGATGGCAACTTGGCAAGTCAAGGGCCACAGCTGAATTTTGGGTTTTCTTTAGTTCCAGTGATGGAGAATTTAGGAAAGGAAAGGGAGAAAAAGAGAATTGTCTTGAGAACCAGGATGCAAAAATTTGCAGAAAGTCATGCTTTCTGACCAGTTCTCTCTTCCTCTATTTGGATTTAAAAACCTTCTTTGCATGATGTAAAAAAAAAAGGCCCTAGGAACTTTATTGCTATGAAACATCCAGCAGTACAATCTGTCAAATGGGGCCTGAAAAATAGATGTTATTGACAGTTTTGCTTGACACAGACAAGTAGGGCAGCCTCCTGCTTCCATAGCTTCATTTGCTATGTGTAGGTAGAAGCCGCCGCAGGGAGACTTGCCTAGGCAGCACAGAGACACACCAGCCCACCTCCTCACTGATGCTCACTGCTGCCTCTTCACCCCGGCCTCTGGCAGTCACAGAAAGCATAGCTGCCGTGATCCTTTTCAGGCTACTCCCTCCGAATAAAGGAACTGACACATCTGTGTGAGCCGAGTCTCATTGCAGAGGACAGATTTATTAACGAGACAGCTCTCCTCAGTGGATTACTGTCCAGTCATCTGTGGAAGCCTTTCTCCCTCTCTCTGACAAGTGGACCGGCTGCTGTGGGGTGCCTCTGGTATCAGGTGCAAGCGCAGATGATTTCTGCTGAGCTGGTTCATCATGCACCCTTCCTCATCTGTTAAGCAGCACTGTTTGAGAGTATCCCTCCCTACGAGCATCTCATATTTTGATAGGGACTCCTTGCATGACATCAGATGCAATCATTCTGAACTGCTCTTCTCCGTTACTTTCTCCGCTGTAGCAGTGGGAACCCCTGAATTAAAATCTTCTCTCAGCAATGTTCATGACCCCAGTAATGAATCTTACAGGCTCCGAAGACTGGGGAATGCTTTCAGCAAAACAGCCTGATGATTGCTCATATTAAATCCGTTTCAAAAGGGCAGCCAGGTGTGTTTTACAGGCAGGCAGAAGCAGTTACAATAGGTTATTGGCATACCTGAGAATAGTGAGTGCTGTGTCTTCTATGAAAAATAAGAGAAACGTTGGAGTAAGTTTTCAGGAAGAAAAGAAAGAAGGCAAATACATAGGTATTTAATTTATACATACTGTAGGTATAGGGGGAGGTTTACTTTGGAAGAAAATCAACTACAATTTCTTCATTGGGGAATTAAAAAAGCCCTGCAGGAGATGCCACCATTGCAAGTTAGTGTCTTTGCACATTTGCTGTACACAAGCCCATGCGTGGTCTCTGGAGAGAGCCCCACCCAATCCCACCATGCTGGCCTGTGCCTGTAAGGCTGGCCATGCCCAGCCTTTCAGAGGGCTCTCATTGAGGCATATAAATGAATTTGGGTTTGTTTTGGGTTTTTTCTCTTATAAGAAGAAAAAGAAAAAATCAGTATGTTTTTCTCTTGCTTTATGCACTCAGCCATAATTTTCTCCTCTTACACTGCCTGGGGCCTCTGTTCCTCTATCTCTACCTGCTTCTCAAGAGCACTGGATAATGCCCTCTGCCCACTCAGATAATCATCACCTAGGTATTTCAGCTTGTTTATCAATAAATAAAGACATCACTATTCCCTCACCTGTCTCTAGAATACCTTTTATTTTGAAACTATTGGGTCTTCTCCTAGTCTGGGGTTCTCACAACTCTGTACTTTGCTCTGGGGTCCTTCTCAGCTGACAAGTCCAAAAGGACTTGGTTTTTTCCAAAGAGTAGTCCCAACAGAATATCAGGGGAGACTATTCAGGACATTTGCTACTGCCTGGAAGGACAGAAGCTGGTGAACAATTACCACTTGGGCAAACATTTTGTCCAGCATTAAAACCCATCCAAGAAGTTGTTTACCTGGATTGTTTCAGTGATCCAGTTTATGGTGGCACCATGCAGAATGCCATCAATGCTGGCAGGGTTGGGCATGGGTGGAGAATGGCTTGGCACAAGCAGGGCAGGAACTTCTTGAGCTGGTGTCACCATCTGAAAAACTCATCTAAGCTACATCTGAGAGAGATTTCAAGTGCCATTTAGCAGGATGCCTCTGGGCTCTGTAACAGAGCTGTGCTGGAGTCACGTTGACTTGTTTGAAAATTACATGTAAAATACTTGACAGATCAGTTAAAGTCACTCATTTTCCCCTAGTATCATATGGGTCCCATGTCATCTTACTGCAGCAGTAGAGTGCTGCAAATAGCAACATCATGTAACGTTCACACAATTTGATGATTAACATCTCTGATTAAAAAAAATCTTAGGAAACCTAGCAAAATGCCTGTTGGTATTTCATTAGTCTATATCAGATTGAACTACTTGCCAATTTGTTAATTGGTGTTCAACCTGTTTCTGGGTACAATTCATACCAAAGATGAATAGGTCTGAGGATGACTTAGTATTTACAACACCATCTTAAAAGTGAAAATAGTTAGTCAAAGATCTCCATTTTGATGGAGTTTTGAATCAGAGAGTTCTGTACAATATGCCACAAAAAAGATGATTTTTGTTTTCTACCAGAAGTCCTATGCCCATGAAAGCTTTAATGCAGAAATCAGAATTGGTGGATGACTTGCCTGAGGACACTGACTGCCTCAGGACCATACTTGCCACTCTTACTATCAAAAATAAGGTCTTTAGGGGTGGGGCTGACAGGTTTCTTACACAGACCCAAGTTGGGGCTGGCTGCCTGTAAAATATCTAAAGGAAATTCAAGAGCAGGAAATTCTTCTGCTCCATTTCTAATGGGTTAGTGGTTAAAGTGGTGGTTCTTGTAACATTTAAGTGTTGTTTCTACCAGTGCAAGTTTTGAAAGGTGGTTTTGTGACTAGCTGAACACCACACATGCCAAGTTTGGTCTTTGAACAAAAATATCTATGTAGAAAATGTGTTTTGTGAGGAACGGGGATTCCTTTCACTCCAAGGAGGGCCTGCCCTGAGCAGGCTTCTCGGTCACCAAGCACACATCAGTGGCAGAGGACCAAACTCCATGCTCGTGGCTGCTGGGGAAGAGGAGAAGGGAAAGCGAGGCAAACCCCACTGGGGCTGCCTCCCGTGCAGGCCCACCGAAGCCCTTCGAAGCCCCTTGCACGCAGAGGCCAGTCCTGTGCTTGCAGGGATGATGTGGCTTTTGCTGTGTGAAGGCAGCAGGAGCTGACACAATGAATTGCTCACTCGTTCTGGGAGTAGAGCTTTTTGGGTTTGGTAGTTTTTTAGTCTGGGTTTATGTTTGGGGGTTTTATTAACCCAGGACAAAGGTCTGTAAAAGCCAGGATTGCCTCCACAAGTTTGTGTTGTGATTGTACAGCAGCTGAAGCCAGGACAGTGGTCTGATCCTGTGGTTTGGGTGTTCTTCTGTTGGTGTTTTATATAGATGTATTTTTTAGTACCTCATGCTTTGTCATGTGATTCAGCAGCAATAATTAGGCAGAAACTTGCTGTCCCTGCAGATGCCAAGATTACAGGATGACATACTCTCACCAGATGACAGCACAAACTGATATTTTTAGAACAGCCTGCATCAACTGGTCTCCCCAGTGCTTTCCTCCTTGGATCAGCAGTGCGCAGATTTTATTACAGAATGAGTCTTTGCAAATTGTCTTTCTCACGTGAAGGAGCCATAATGATTGTTTAGAGCTGCAGATCAGTGTTGGTCCCCAGATATGCTGTTGCCTGATAGCTGGGCTGGTTACAGGTGGTTTTTCTTTTTTTCTTTCCTTCTTCTGAGCCAGATTTTTAAATAGCCCCCATGATACCATATTTTCTTGAAGAAGTGCGTAATGAGAGATCCTTTTTAGAAGCATAGCGTCAGGCAGCTGAGGAAAGGTTGAGATCTTTTTTTCATAGCAATTCGGCACTCAGCCAAGGTGATGAACTGACAGCCAGAGAGGTTTGAGTCTTGTGTTGGTGACAGCCAAAAAGCACAGGTATAGTGTGGGTGGCAGGAGCACACGTATTTTAGTAGTATCGTACATTAATAGCAAGGCTTTCTGTCCTGGCCTGGGGAGGGAGGGTGAAGGAAGGATGCTCATGCAATGCCAGCCTCAGCTCCTGGTGCCTATGGTGAAGAACCTCCGGCAAGATGTTCCCATCAGCATGGTCCCTAACTGAGTCCCTGATGGTGTGGGAGACCCTGACCCTGTTAAATCAGGTACCTGTGGCAGAGTGGCGATAATGCTCTGCTCTGGTCCAGTCTTCGGGGGCTGTTTAATCAGCTTTTCCACTCAGATTACCACACAGGGTGGCAGTTGTTGGAGTCTGGCAGAGTGGACATCTGCTGAGCAGTAATCGGACAGAGACACAGCTCGGCTAACGGAAGCTGCTGTGCAGCCACGGTTGTCTGCCATTACTCCAGGAAAAAAGCCACTTTTCCCAGATGATGCTGTGGAGGATGGCTTGAGTTTACGCACCATTACAGCTGAGCTGAATATCTTGCCCATTGTTTTTCCCTTATGCTGCCTGCTTCTCCTGGCTTTTATAGGTAATTCATTTCCTACAAATGTAGATAAAATCTAGTTCTGAGGAAGGACCTTCTCTCTCTTGCCTTTTTTACCACTTGTAAGTCATGATAGTCCTGCCTTAAGTCAACATGGTGGAAATCCTCTGGTGTGAGCATTATTGGCCTGACATTTTCAATTTACTGCAGAGGAAAATGAGAAGACTCCATAGCAGGGAAGATGTTTTTAAAATAGGCTTGGCACCTGGCAAAGAAAAAGAAACTCTCTGTGAGGACGTTCAGACTAATGGATACATAGCATGTTTCCATAGTACTGTAAACCCATAATTCAGGATATTTCCAGCGATGCAGGTACCTTTTACTCTAAAATGTGACTCTCATTCTTCAGATTCAAAAGTGCAAGCAAAATCCTTCTCTGGTCTTGCACAGGTGCAGTAGTTACACATCCTTTCATGATATGCAGTAGTCATCTCCTTCCCAGTGTTCCCAAGTGTCTAAAGAAAGCACCGTTATTCCAGCTGATGGGCTTTAACAGAAGATGTATTTTGCAAGCATTTTTGGCCTTCTTCCTCTAGTCCAGCAACATCCTGCCTAAAATGTGCTGTGTTGAACACCCAGGCTGATGTTCTCAGTCAATGGCAGTGTCACCCATAACTGGCAGGATTTCTACCCCACTTCTCAGGCTCCTGAACAAAAGGCAGGAGATAAAACCTACCAAAAGGTTATCAAGTAAGAAGCCTGATGACCTTATGGAGAGAAGTAGTCCTGTGTCTAAACTCTTCTGTGTTGGCCAGGGCAGAGGATTGAACCCAGCCCGATGTAATGGTTCTCAACAGCAATTGGGTATCAGCAGTGCTTGTGCTCGGTGTTTCCTTTTCAAGTGTAAAATGGGTAGAAGGGACCTTACCCACCTTTGAGGGTAAAATGAACTGCCCAGAGGAGTAGTGGACTCTCCCATACTGGAAATATTTCATACTGGACTCTCCCATACTGGAAATTTTTCATACTTGACAGGGTCCTGAATAACCTAACCTGAGGCCTTGCCTCTTCAACAGAAAGTTGGACCAGATGATGCTGAGTCCTTTCCAGCCTTGTCTTTTCTACTAGACACTTATGGTTTATGTGCCTATGTGACTACCAGCACAGCAACACTTTAGCTCCAATTAAGTCCTAGTTCTGCACTGACGTTCTTCCTCTTTCCATTCTTCTCCCTCACTCTCTGCCCCCAATTCTGAGCTGGAAAAGATCTATTTTTACAAGTAGAACTTAAAGAGAAAATGTGAAGTTGCGACTGCCTGAAAGCTCAGGAAATAAAGCACATTAAGTTGCCAGTTCTTTTTCTGTCCTTTGGCTTCATCCCCTGACCTCAGTGTTGTCTCTCAGCAAAGAGCTATCCTAGTGCCGTATGTGCTAAGCCTGTAGGGTGTCACTGTGGCATACCTCCTGTGGCATCAGGATTCCTAATTTTTATTGTGCTTAAACAAAAGACCCTCATGCTGCAGTTTTGTCACTATAGAAGGACTGGCCAAGTAGTTATCATCCTCACTTGTTTCTAAACAAATACTATGTATTTTTCAGTCTTGAGCTGTGAAACCTCAGGCAGAATATTAACTGGTAACCACACATAGTCAAGTCTTGCTTTTTGAACCTCCCCCCATTTTGGAGTAGAAGCTCTACTGCTGGAGGCGATGACAAATTGAAGGGCAGAGGCACCAGAACGAATGCACATCTGTCACTGAAGAACACAAGTTTCCTTGAAAATGTTTGCATCCCAAGTGTCTGGACAGTAAAAGTAGTTACTGGGATTTCCTATCCCTGGAGAGTCATTGCAAAGTGGTACTCAGGGAAAACACTTGTTTTACAGATCTCTAAATGGTAATATTTTTCAAGATACAATCCACTCAACAAGCCTTCCAGCCAAATCAGGAGATCCTTGGTAGGCTGCCATCCGGAGGAGCTGTGTGTTGGTAGTGTAGTTTCTCATATCAAAATTATGTAAAGGAGCACATAACTTTTAGCAGAAAACTGCATGTGCTGATTGTTACAGTAGCTGTTTGTTACATTAGCCCACTGATAAACCAGGGCACGTTATCTGCGCCTCGCTCTGGGTAGCATCAATGCATCACCTTTCTGAAATTTCTGAAGAAATTTCCGGTGCTACATAATTGGCACCATTGGGAATCAAAGGAGAAAGCAAAAGGCAGCAAATGATCCTTCAGTGCCGCTCTGATGGTGCACAAGCTGGCATGGGGCTTGGTAGACGGCCGTCCAGTTAAGTGGTGAAGTGATGTGAGGCAGAGGCGAGGAAATGTTGCTGGAGGGAAATCACAACCAACAGCTTGGCCACAGAGTAAAGTGAGAGTAGCATTTGTAACCGGTCGGTAGCAAGGGTAGAGAATGGGAAAGCAGAGAAGAGGACAGAAGAAAGGGACGTCTCATCTCCTACAATCCTCATCTCCTAACTGTTTGCAAGCAATTATGCAAACCTTTTAGCAGGGCCTGTTGTAATAGGACAAGGAGTAATGGTTTTAAACTAAGAGAGGGTAGATTTGGATTAGATATAAGGAAGACGTTTTTTACAATAAGGGTGGTAAAACACCAGAAGCGGTTGCCCAGTAAGGTGGTGGATGCCCCATCCCTGGAAATGTTCTGGGCCACATTGGATGAAGCTATGAGCAAACTGATCTAGTTGAAAATGTTCCTGCTCACTGCAGGTGTGTTGGGCTAGATGATCTTTACAGTCCCTTCCAGCCCAAACCACTCTGTAATTCTATGATAAATGGAGATGTAACTGGAACACTTGCTTCCCTGCCTTGATAGTGTTCTCATTGCTACAAAGCAGCAGGCTGCTAACTCAGGGTAAACAGAGCCTTTTTGTGGTGAGACAGAAAGAAAGAGTCTGTGGGTCTATTACAGACTTTAACAGGGTAATTTGAAGACAGGCAGGTTAAGACTTTGATCTGTTTCTTTTCATTTTTTAATCCATTTGCAAAGTCCATATAAATAGAGCTGTGAAAATGGAACGTGGTTTGGTTTTGCTATGAGCAAATTTTGCCTCAACTGTGCGTCTGTCTCCTAAATGTTGTCACTGTCGAAGGACAGGTGTCCTCAAGAAAAAAATATCAGGCAGTGCCACTTTCACAAATGATGCTCATCTTCATTCATGCTCCAGTTTTTTCTCATCGCTTTTTTTCATAGTACAATATTCCACATAGATTTTTAACGTAAATGTTAAACAGTACTCTGGTACTTCATCAGGAGTTTCTGTACTTGTTTACTTTTAATTAACAACTTTATTCAAAGTCAGCAAGACTTCTCACACATGCCAAAGTTAAGCCCATGCTCAGCATAACTGGTGGATGCATGAGAGGGAGCTGACTTGCTGAGCTACAGCGTTTGGGACCCGAGCCTTGCCTTTGGAGGATGTTTTGCTTTGGAAAGTCACTAATTTCCAACCCCCTCTGGTGCTAAGGCTTTAAGAGGTAGAGAAAAGGACATGCACTTGTTTGAGCTGCATACAAGCCACTAGCCAGGTTTTACTGGGGGCTACCAGGCCTATCTGGGTATCTTCTGCTGACCTTGTTACGGCCATCAGGACACACTTACCAAATGGAGTCGTTGCCGGGCAGTCACATTAACGAACGGCCAGCATTAATTTGCCCTTTGAAAATGAAGAAATCAATATGTTGATCCAGTTGGAAATCCCTTTATTCACAAAACAGTCTACCCCAAACCCCTCCACATAATTAAGGCTAAAGCCAAATTTTGTTTGGGTGAAACATGCAATCTGTCTGCTCCCTAAGCTGTGCTGAATGAAGTTCTCCCCTAATGGCACAGGGAGCAGCTGTCACACTGTTGCTCTAATAACCATGAGCCAAAATGATTAAATTTCCATCAATCATTCAGCATTATCAGAATAGGCCATTTTAATAAAATGTTATCATGGGATCAGTGCCGGGCACCTTAGAAAGGAGACAGTCTTTGAATGATCCTCCTTGCAGGAGATGCCGGTCCAGATTAAACCAGCAGTTCCACCCCATTTTTCATGGGGCTGCCTGATAGCAGGATCTTTTGAGAGCAAAGACATTCCTCCAATCAACTCAATGGCTTTTAGGTTTCAGCCATTGTCCCATTGTTCTTGCACTGTATAAAAAAAAAATCATCAATTGTTCATTTTGGGGAAAATCCTTAACAGGTGATAAGTGGTGTGAGGGGCTAAGCCCTGTTTTCAGAAGCCATTTCAGAGCCAGAAGTTACATGGCAGCATGTCTACCAATTGGGCTTTCTGAAGACATGACAGGATTTCATGGGAACGTTTAAATGACCATACTTTCTGAAAGCCTACTTGATGCCTTCCTATATCTTTAAGCCACCTTTAAAACTCTGTTTCCTTGGTCCCCTTGGTTGAAATGTTCATCTGTTTTCAGTGTTTTACCTACTTACCGTGTCCCTTCATAGTCATCTCCATTCTGGATCCAAGGTATCTCTGCAGTGTCTCTCCCTCTGCAGGGAAGTTTCATGGCTACAGAATAAGATGGACCCTAACCCAGTTTTTAAAGCCAGGTGGACCCTGTCTGTTGATGGTGTATCATGTGAGCAGGAAGATGGAGAACTCCAAAGTCCACACTGAAATTCGTGGTTCCTCACTGCTTCTTTTGAACAGCTTCCTTCGCCCCTCTCCTGCAAGGCTGGCTGTCGATGTCAAACACTGACAGAAGATTTATCCAGCCTTTTGGTGATGCTGAGAAAGGGTGATCATGAAAAATGGAGAAAAGCTGGAGGATCCTTTCATATTTCACCTGCAAATACGCTTAACAAATAGACAATGCACTGGGTTTCTGTAAAACAGATTTGGCCACCATTCTTCTTTGGAGAGAGGGTTTTTTCTTCTCTTTTTTGGAGCAGCTAAACCAACAATAAAACTCTCAAACCTTGGCAAAGGAGAAGCATTTTGAGGCAGGGTCACAGTGCAACATATTCCTTGCTATATGTTTGAAGCTTCTGGGTGCCAACAAATCTAAATTGCTCATCAGTGTAAGCTGTTGTCGGGTTTGTATGTGTGCTTGGTTGCCTTTTTTGTTGTGCTTTTTTCCTGTATGCAGTAGTCTCACTGTCTTCTTTTTCTTTTTCCTCTCCAGGCCCTCAAACTGACACGAGATGTAGAGAGAGAACCCTTTGCCAAATCTGCTGTCAGCAAGTGGACAGTGATACTGTTTACAGCTTACAACCTTTGTGAACCCTGCATTGTTTTCCTAATGAAGCAGACTGTTAATAGGCCCCTTACTGGAGTGAAGATCCTACCTTTTTTTTTTTTACCTTTTTTTTTTCTTCCCCTCCTCTTTTCGTTGGAAATTGAACTCATTCTGAAGTATGCAAAATCTTCCTTTTCTGGGATGGCCAAGCACCTGCTGTGGAGACAATGTTCAGCACCATCCTGTTGAGAACACACTGTGTAGCCTTTTACAGTAGTTACTTGTCAATGAGTATGTGGTGTTTCAATATATTAATGGTTTATGGGATGTTTTAAGTTGGTTTTCTTTTTGGAGGTTTTCCCCATCTGCCCAGCCTCCCCCCTACAACCTCCAGTTTGATTTCCTTAGATTTTTGACCATTTTTGCTTTCTCGCCCTGGGGAATTTGAAGTACTGTGCACACGCAAGGAAATGATCATAACCCAGCACTGCTGAGGTGCCAGGGTTTTCTGAATATAGAGCATATGTTAGACCGATCAACTGGCTGAATTCCAGAGAGAGGGGGTGCGCGTACCCTGTTCACTTGTTGGGTTGGTTTGTTTGTTTCTTTTTTATTCTTTCCTTAAATTTAATGGTACGCCCCTGCCTTCTGTAAGTGTCAAACCAGAGCTGATTGCAAAACAAGGGAAGATAGTGGGTTTGCCTCTTGGTTCATGGGGATGGTCTGACAGCGGGTGCCGTTGCCCTCATGTGCACCAAGGCAGGAGCCTGTGTTCTGCCCAATGGAGCAGGCTCCCCTCCTGCCTTATGTTGGTAAGGCTGCCCCTACTGCCACAGTGAGCTGGTGAGGAGTTGTGGGCTGAGCTGCCAGACCAGGTGAACATAGCCACCTGTAGAGATGCATTTGAAAAAGCAAAAAGTAAAGGAAATGTAGCAGCTGGGCATCGGCAGGTGACTTGCAGTGACAATGCCGGGAGCTGAGGCACAGGTCACTGCAGGATGTGTTACTGCATCAGTGATCCTTTGTTGTTGTTGTTGTTTTAGACATATCCTTGATTATTTTTTCCTTCTCATTATGTATAATCCATTGTGGCAGAAGAAGCAGGAGTGGGAATGGCAAGGTGACAGTATCATACAAATGGCTTTTTCACATGAGCATAGATTGTATCAAGATAAATGACACTGAAAGACAAGGCAGTTTTATATATTTTGCTTCTAAGATTTTCTTTTATAAAATGAATAATAATTAATAATAATAATGAATAAAAGGTATGGTGCTGTATAGATCCTCTCTATAATCTGGAAATTTGATTACTTTTTATTAGTATCTTGGGGGGAAAGGGATACAAAAAAAAGAGGTACATAGGAACTCAATATGAAGAAGTTCTGAACAGGACAGTGTTCATAATTCTCCAAAGTGATATATGAAGTTTTTTTTCTTTGCATAAAAGCATTATGCATATAAATATATAAATATATTTTATTATGTACAGAAATGGATCATTATGCATGGATGTTAGGAAAACAAACTAGCATTTTAACCCAAAGTCTCAGTGCATGAGTTCCCTCTGACACGTGTCCCATGCAATGTGGAGTGACTCCCTCTTGCCACTGCCACCACACATGCACAGCCATGCACAGATGCGTGCATTTGTGGGCCCTTCCTCACTCCTTACTTTCCAGGTCCCTGAGGTGATACAGGTGAAACAACAGCTCCTAGTGTGATGGAAGTTTTGTTTTTGTACCGTAGCCTCCACGCTGTTCTCTCACAAAGAAGCACCTCTTGGTTTCTCCTCCCAGTTATGACTGTGTAGGCTCTGTGCAGTTGTGGTTAGCATAGCCCTGTAGCATATCAACTCTTCCAAGAAGCCAAGGGTTTATCATTTGCCTTTTAAAAAAACTTCTTTTTACACTGAGGTGGTCTGTTTGTCAGCGTGTGGCTTAGTTTATTGCGTTCATTGGAGTTGGCTGGTGCTCATTGCCCATCTCTATCAGAAGCCAGCCTCCCAGGATGCTTGTGTGGCACACCTGGGCACCTTGCTTATTGGAGTCCAGTTGCAAGCACCTTTTACTGAAATTGGGCTAGGGTTTGTCACTGGCCTCCTCTGAGCATGTACCGTTAGCTCTCAGCTTCCCAGTACACCCCAAAATGTGGGTCTATGCTGAAGGACCCCTCTAGTGCTTCTTTCCCTGAGGCTTCTTTGCAGCTGCCACCTTGCGGCTGGACTTGTGCCCTGGCCCCGTGGTTTTGGCCTCTAGCAGAGTTCACTCTGTGACTCCCCATGCTGGGGTGCAGCATTTGATCCCTGCATGATCCCTCTTCAGTAAGACCCGAGGAGCCTGCCCAAAGACCCACCAGCCAGGTCACTGACAGATCCAGTAAGACCTGACTTGATGGTATGGCCAAGGTGACCAAAACTCGTAATTTTTTTTGTCGTGGTACAGATTAAGTTCTTGTCAAAGGCAAGGGAAGGCCTGTTAGCTTAAACAAAGTGTGGGCAACTTCTGCTCTGTTCTGGCAGCCTAGCCTGCTTGAGTTCAAATGAGCTGGCTCCTGCTGTCAGAAATGAGAGGGAAAACTATGGCCTGCTCTGTTCAGAAAATGGAGAAATAACACCTGATTTAGAGACAGCCCATCAATGGCAAAGAAGTTTTTTTAAAAAAGTAACAAAACATTAGCAGCTGAAAGGCTTAACCTACCTCCCAGCAGTGTCAAGGAGAGCATTTCCATTGGTATGGCTGGAACACCTTGAGCCCCTGCTTTGGAGAACATCCCAGCACTTGCTGAAGAGGGTTGGACTTGGCCTTGGTTTGGTTTCTCTTGCTCATTTTTGGGGCCAAAATTTTCGAGTGAAAGTGCCTGGTGTCAGGCACTGAACACTGGGAACTCCAGTGTGGTCACAGAGGTTGAGCTGCTCTGCCCTCATCACTTCTTGAAGGAAGGGGAAGTGACAGGTCCCCCCAGGCCCAGGGGAAAGTCATCCTCCTCTACACCTGCTGAGGTGCCCAGCAAAGGTCCTTCACTCCAGAGGTGCTAAATAAATCTCACTGAATTCAGAGGGCCACTTACTTAGGTGTCAAAATACAGACTTGAATAGCTAATTTTGGGAACCTAAAAATTTGGCCTTTGAGTCTTTGAACATGTTTATGCCTAGAAGTTTTCATTGTGAAATCATGTAAAACAGATAAAGGTCATGGTCACAATTACGTGGTTTGAACACTTGGTCTAAACAAAAGGTCTAAAAAGGTGTTATTTATGCAGTTTCTAGTCACAGATTGGGGCTTGATTTAATGATTTTGTAAAAAAAATTTCTCTTGAGAATAATGGGATCGTTAAACACTGTTTTACTCTAGAAATTGTTGTGCCACCGCTTAAAAAAGTTACCTTTTAGGTTATGTATTTCTCTAAAATTATGTCATTGCTTGGCAATCAGTGTCCTGTAAGTGTTTCTAGTACGCTTCTAGAATTGCCAACAGATGCACAGGGGGACCAGATACATTTCGTTACTATGGGTTGGAAAAAATGGATTGTACATTTGGCTTCACATGTTTAACTTTTTTTTTAAAAAGTTGCATGATTGGAAAAAATATGTATACAGTATCTGTAAAACTGTTTTATCTGTTTCTGTTTCAAGCCATGTAAATTGGAAGAATATTAAATCCACAGCCTTATTGCGCATGGCCGTCTTTACATACTGAAGAGCTGAACAGTTTATACTTTTCATTTGGGCTATCTTGTACTTTCATTTGAAAGCAGACACTCTCACGTTGCAGTCTTACTGAGGATTTTTTATTTAAAAAAGAAAAAAAAAAAAAGAAAAAAGATGCTGCCCTGGAGGAATATATTACCTTACTACTCAGAGGTTGGAAGGAAGTTTGTTTTGGAGCAAAACCTGCCCCTTTCCAAACGAAGTAGAGACGCAGTGCTTACTCCACTTGGTGTTAGTAGATATTGCCTTGTGTATTCCATTTTAAATTGTAATCTAGTTTGTAAAAGAGATGGTGACGCATGTAAATAAAGCATAATGGATCTCTACATTGCACATTTGCCTTCCCTCTGTTTTATTGTGTCATGGACAGACGTGTAAACACAGGACCTGGAGAAGGGGTGATTTCCAAGCAGCAGGTGAGAACAGGTGTGGGGGGGTCTGGAGCTGGGGAGGGGTCCCGATCCTGCATCCGTTAGTATCTGTAAATCCATATTGACGTGGGCCTCTGTGCTTCAACCCTTCAGCCAAGCTAGCATAGTTTTGGTGGTCAAATAACCCCCGGTGGGATCATTTACTGCTGCTAAAAAAATCACAAAGTTCACTTGATTTTGGGGATGGGGGGGTTGTCCCCTGGGGTGGCAGCTATACCCTGCAGCTTGCAGACGAGTTCGCCTGACCTGGGAGACAACCAGAGCAACTGCAGACCTGTCAGAGAAGAGTTACAAACCCACCCCTACCCCTCCCTCCCCCACTGTGGGCTTGGCTGGGTTTCAAGCTGTCTTTGAAAAATGCTTGGAGTACTTAAAACCACCCGTTAGGGATTTGGGATAAGAAAACCAACAGCCTGACTCGGCAAAAAGCTATACTGAGGGCTCTGGCCAAGGCACTAGGGAGCATGCTCAGAAACATGAGACGTGGGCAAAAAATCTTCTCCCACCCTGATGGGAAGCCCCAGATGTATATGGAGTTTTGGAGTTGTTTTTCAGGAGCAAATTATATTTTCAAGAAAGAGCAGCCTTTCCTCATGGGAGAGAAGGGTTTCAAATTACTCCAGGGGGACAGCCTCCATGTCCATGCAGAGCCCACAGGAATGCTGTGCTGTAGTGCAGCAATAAAGAACAGCTTGGGGATATCCCTTGTTTAAGAAAGCAAGAGCTATTCAGGCTTTGTCCTAACTAGAGATAGCCTGAAATATTACAAGATCCAGTCAGAGAATACTCTTTGACCAGGATGAAGTGCGTGTTAGCCTTCCCAGAGTGAGAGCACACTTGTCCTGCAGCAACTGCAGCTTCTCCTCAGAAATTGAGCTGTTTTGCTTGGCTTTTTTTCTGAAGACTTCTCCAACAAGGCTCTGTCAGGAAAGGACCCATGTCCTCTGCCTCTTTGGCATTGTCCCACTGGTATTTGGCATAAAAGATGAGAACATTTGGCCCAGTGAGGTGCCAGGTCAAGCTCTGACCTGAATTTAGGCAGGGGCAGCAGCAGCAGCAATGATGAGCTGATCAAATTCTTTGTGAGTTTTGTGCTGAACCTACTTGGTTGTGTTGTGCAATGCCTTAGCTGTGACCTTCAGTTCACCTGGCCTTGGAATAGATCATTCTTATCTTTCAGAGTACTTTCAAAATAAGTCCAAACATTTTAAAACTTCTCCAAGTTGTCCCAGAAGACAAAAGATTTTTCAAGTTGCTTCTGAGGCTGGTGAGGCAACCAAGAGCTATTTTAGGAGCTCCTCACCACATATGCTGAGTTGCGAGTTCAACCAGCCCAGGGAAAACAGTATTTTACAGCTCTTGTTTGGCTAGTGCTGCCAAGGAAGTTAGGGGTGCTTTCAAGAAGTTTTAGATAAGCAAATCTGAGACGCTACCTCTTTTACTGGTGGAGTCACCCTGACTGGAATCTCCCTGTTCAAAAGGAAGTCTTCTCGGATGATGTGGAGCCCAAGCCAGATGGAGTAGATACTGCTCTTGCTGGTGCACAGATTCATCCCACTGCCAGCGGCTTCTGTATTGTGTCATGGCATCTCTGTTTGCCCAACTCAGCCCACAGAGCTTTTTTTCCCACTGGCTCTGCCTGTGAAATTTTTAAAAATGAAAATATATTTATCATATAAACACAAAACATAGAAAATTCCATTAGAACAAAAAAAAAAATTAAGCTTTTTTTTTCTTAACTGCTATTTAAATCTTTAAGAAATTTTGGAATTATCTGAAAAAATTCAGTCTTCAGTTTGGAATTTTTACTTTTGCACCTGGATTTTCTTTTCATACTCATAACATGAGCAGTTTTGCATATGCCAAAACATTTACTTATTAGAACAAAGCGTTTCCTGCTTTTATTGTTTGATGGTTTGATGACATACCAAGAAGCAATTTAATCTAGAAAATGAGATAAAATGTCCCAATTCAGTAGAGCAATTGGCCTCAATGAGGGTAACTGTTGTAACATTCTTTTAATTTTACATTATACCATGCAAGTTTAATGTCTGTATCCTATGAATGATATCTGGAGAAATGGGGGGAAACCAGTAAAAATAAATGTGTGCTGGTTTAAAGGTAAACCGGCAGGGGAAATGAACTCAACTCAAAAGAGAGACTATAAGTCAGCATAACAATTTAATAAAATAATACAATAAGTACGATTATACAGACAAACAATTGGTTTTAACCCACAAAACCCAAATGTACAACCCAGCACCCTGGGGCATGAACAGAGTGGTGTTCTTTGGGCCCCCTGAGTCCAAAGTAAAAGGAGAGGGGAAAACTTGTTGGTGAGAGTGCTGTTGCAGTCTGATCAAGAGTGGTGGTTGCAGTCTGGTTGAAAAGTGGTGGTCTGCAGTTTGGTTGAGAGCGGTGATCTGCAGTCTTCCTCTGGATCCCACGAGTGATTAAAAAAGTTCCAAGACTCCAAGATTATATATTCTCCAGTTCAGGCAGCAATGCCCAGTACTTCCCTCAGGGCGGGGAGTTCCACAAAGGGTGTGAGGACAAGGGAGGCACCCTCCTATCTTGAAGGCCTCTTAACACCTAGTTCATAGCCTGAGGAGTCAGGCTGCTCTGGGCAGAGGGTGTAAATAGTCTATTGATAACAGTTTCTGGGAAATGGCATGGAAGGCTATAGAATACACAGTTTTGGGTTACACCCATACAGTGATGAACTAGTCCCAGCTGTTCTAACTAGGACAAAATGATCTCTCATAAAAAGTATTTCCAACTTCTGAGACAAATGTAATCCTGATCAGGACTCCCTTCCCTCAATTTTCACTCTTTTTGAGGTGATACTTTGAAACTTTGGTTTTCCTGAAATTCAAAGCACAAAGCAGTTCCCAAGTTGTTGCTTCTCTCTGGAGATTAGCCTTGCAGCAGTGCTTATCATCTGTGCATGCTGCCCTGCAATGGGCATTGAGGCTGCTGATAGCACCTGTGGAGCCTGACCCCACATGAATGTCAGGCTTTGGCTCTATTTCATGCTCTGGAGGCCTCCATAAGCCCTGAAAGATCCCATAGCTGGTCCAGCAATGTCCAAGGTGAGAGAACGGAGAGGACATCAGTGGGAGCAAAGCAGATGCCAGCACCCTGCTCTGTTGTGTGATAACCTCTCTGAAGCTTCATCTGCTGCACGGACAATGGTTCCTTCTTCTGTTTGTAACCACGTTGGAAAAGGATGACATTGGTTAGAAAGTGCTAATCAAGAAATACAGATATACACTACCTCTGCCCTCCAAAGCAAGAGATGGAGAAAAACTGTGCATTGGCACAGCCACCTCAGAGGTCCTCACTGGGGAGCAGGAGGGAAAGGTCCAGCCTTTCCAAGCCTCTGCTGTGAATGACTGACCTGGTATCTGTCTTGCATTTGTTGTTTCAGTAGAAAACTCATACTTCACTAACCCTTTACCTTAAATCTCTATGGCCTCCTCATACTTAAGGTTATCCAGGTTTGTACACCATTAACTAGTTCATGGGTGAATGTTGTGGAAAAAAGTCACTACTTAGAAAGCAATTCATAAAAGACATACAGTAATAGTAATTTTTAAAAAAGTAGTCCTTTTACTCATTAAATGAAATCCAATGACATTCTCACTTCTCTTGAGAGTCATACTTGCGATATCAAACTCTGTTACCAATCTCAGCGTGCATCTCTTAGGCAAAATTTATGGCGAGTCTGTCTCATTTATACAGAAGTTTTGCTATGCACTGTCACTCAGCCTAGCAGACTCCCATGAAAAAGCCACAGTTTAAGTAATAATTCTACTGTGCCTGAGCAGTGATAAAATTATAGTGGCTTTCAGAGCTGGGAGATATCAAAATCTCTTCCTGGAGAAGGCAGCTACCTTTGCATGTCTGCTCTGAAGCTTCTGCCTCCGGAGAACATAGCAGAGGGGAAGGTCAGGCACAGATATACAGGGGGTCTTAACTTTGCAGTCGAGTTGCGTTTGCTCTGAAGTCCAGGTGAGGTGGGCTGCAGTGTTATCCCCAAAGGGTCAGTGCTGACCACCTTACCACAGAGCAGAAGGGGTTATGTGGGAAGTTACCCTGGAGTAACACAAATGCAAAGCCTCACTTCCCTTTTCCTCACCCATAACTAGCACTTCAGGGTGAGCCCATTTCACTCTGTTTTTCACTAAAGGACTTCAAGGTGACAAGTTGTCTGCAGAAAGTGTCCTGAATTGCTGGGTCTTCAGGGACATGGCTGAGATTCTACTGCTACATTTCCAGCCTCTTAAGTCTCCTGCCTGAATATCTTTGCTTTTTCACAATCACCTCACCTTCCCTTGCCAAAGCTTTGTTCTCTTATTAAGAAAGGGCCTTAGAGACGATGACATGATGTTGCTGTTAGCAGGAGCCTCTAGTGGTTTGGTTTTCCTGCACAAATGCATGTGTGAGGAGCAGGGGGGTGGCCAGCTCCCACCTTACCTATCTTATGGACCATGCATCTGAGCGGACATCTCTGTCTGTGCACAGAAAATGTCAAGAGATAAGAGCACACAGGAATGGAAAATAAAACAGCATGTGAAAAGGGCTTAATAAATGACTCTGCCATGAGGGCACCTGAACTACTCCTTCATTCCCTTCAATCATTCTTCCATTCATATCTGAAGTCACCAGTACTTTCCATTGCTGTCAGCAATGATCTTTCTATCTTTTGATCCCCATGAATCTTTCTTTGGAACGAAATCTTTTTTTTCTTCTTTTTTTTTTTCCTTTTCCCATTCTCTGATTTTTTTTGCATTCCTTGTTTTTCTAAGGCCAGTTATTAAAATGTTTGTGGGGTCAATTATGTACGTTGTGGATACGATTATTTTTTATAATGCTTTTGTTTAAGCAAGAAGCCCAGGTAACACAGTTACCTGGTAAGAGCTCATTGCCATTACAAGTCACACCACTCCAGCTACACCAACAAGAAACACATTTGAGTCTGAACACGCAGTTTGCTGCTCTAGCTGCATCAGCCACCTTTTCCTAACATAGGCTAAACCCTGAACATAGTTGCGGGCAGAATAGTAGTAAGTTTGCAGCCAATGTGGTCTGGTGGCTGTATTCAAAGGTCTGCTAAGATCAGGAGATGCAAAGCTGAAAGTGCAAATGGTTTGTAGACTTCTTACTAAGTATGGTTGCTCAAAGGGACAAGAGCATGCCACTTCAGAGCAAACTGCTACAGCCATAGGAATGGGAAAAAATTAATGCCTTGCTCTTTTTAAAAGTGTCTCTCTTTGTTCATGCTCTATCAAGTCTTTCTGTGAGAAATGGATGTTGTGAGGTAGCTTTGTACAGCCTAGGTGCAGCCTAGAACAACCAGCCACAGAGTTGACTGTGGTGTCTGCCCTCTGGCAGTGCTGGCATTCATGACCTGCAGTACTTCCCTGGGCTGTAATCTGCAAAATAAAATTGAAAAACTCTGATTCTTTCTATTTCAGTAAGTCAAGAATCTGCAAACTTTCCCTCTTGGAGGTTAACAGAATTTGAACATTTCTTGCTGATCACCTCATCCATAAGGTAACAAAAGGCTTATCTGTTTCTTTTCCACTACAATTGACAGTCCTCTGTAGGCACATGTTCAGCATTTCAAGACTAACTTAAAGGTCAAATTTACCATATGGGCAGATTGGATGAGCTCATGGTTGAGGAAAGACCATCTAAAGGTGACTTGTCTAACATAGCTGTACAGACACACACATATACACACACAAAGCCCCCACACATTTCTTTTTGGTCTAACCTTGTCTCAGCCGTGACCCATGTTCCAAGAGTCTCAGGATGAAGCTGTACTAGAAATGTCAGAAGTGCATTGAATTTGGCACCTGAAATATAATAATAAGGGTCTGACAAAGGAAATATTTCAAGAAACAGATAGAGCAGATTTTCATTACTCTGACCCCTTTTACCTGAAATCTGAAGTATGCCAAACTGCTGAAGTACCTTGTTTGTGTTTAAGCAGTTAACTCCAAAATTTTGTATCCAGACATCGGGGAGTGCTACACCAGAGAAAGTGTACAGACTCCTACACCTCTCTGCACATGTCCATGTTCAGCAGGTGCTGCAACAGCCAGTAACAGCACCTGAAACAAACCCCCCACACATGCAAACAATGGCCTGTAACAACACCTGGGCATGTGCTAAGTCTTGCTCAGAGCACAGCTACCAGTGAAAGTACTGCACCTGCTCGGCTTCTTCACACAAAATTGATGTACAAAACTCAAAGTACGATAAAACTGCAGGCACAGGTGAAAGTATGAAATGAGTAGGGAAGGTGCATAACTTTCCCCAATTAAAATTTGTGTCTTCAGCAGCATCCCCTGCACCCTATTTGGTAGGCCGTTATGGGATGCAGACTCTCCTGTTGGGAAATTATTATCAGCTGAAAGTCCTTTTCCCCCAGGAATTTCTCCTCTGTGTTCCACAGACTTTTTTTGGGTTGTCAGTTTTCAGCCCATCCTCCTTTCACCTGGCAGAAAAAACACAGGTGTTTGGCCACAGAGGAGGAATTTGGAGGTAGCGACTGTTTTTTCGCCAAGATACTTCAACAACTATCAGCTCTCTCGTGTGTGTTTCCAAAAGTAGAACTTACATGCTATCTCCTCTCCTAACTGTCCTGTTCTCCTCCTGTGAGCCTAATCTCATGCCAGACTTGTCCCCCTGGTCCCACTGTCACCTGCCCCACCCAGCTTGGCTGGATGCCCATGGCCACAGGGACTTGGAAACTCGAAAGTTGGCAGCAGCCTTTGCTGGTGTGCCAGCCAGCCCAGCAGCCGGAGGACACGTGCCCCACACCCAAAGCAAGGCCCTCATGCAGAATGAGGAGTGCCACCATGTGCCAACGTGAGGAACTGGAAGGGAATATCATCCAGGTGAGATTCAATAGACAAAGGTGCTGTGCTAAGGAAAGAGATCAGCTGCGCAAACACCAAGTGGGGTGCAAGCAGAAGCCCTCAATAAAGGGCACTGTGGGTAGTAATGAGCTAGAAACTGTTTGAGCTCCTGCTGTGGTGCTGTGGCACTGGGGCAGTCTTGGGTGTTTGAGCCAGTCGGAAGACCAAAATGAGCAGAATCAGGGAGAATGGGGACCTATGGGAGAAGGCTGATTTTATTAGAACAATTTGAGAGGGGACACAAAATACCTTTACATTAGAGAATGTAGAAGATTACTTAAAAAAACCCACCCTTCATGCCCACTAAAGAGAGGACATAGCTGTGTTTCATCTGCAACAAATCTAGGTTATGTTTTCTTAGCTATAAGGATAATTAACACATTTCCTAGAGGTGTGGACTTTCCTTCACTAAGGGTGTTTTTGGGAGCAAAACGTTTGCCTGGATTTTCCTTGGCCCTGTCTCAGAGCAGGAGGATGATCTCCTGAGGTCCCTTCTAACCCCATGCTCCTATGATGGGTCTTAAAAGACTTAGAACAGCTTTAAAAAAACAAGGCCAAAAAAAAAAAAAAAAGAAAAAAGGTGCAGAGACTTCTGCCCTTTCCTGCCTGAGGCACAGGTCTCTATGTACAGTAGCAAATTGTTATCTTTTCTCCCAGTTTGAGTGTAACAGGTATTGAGTAATGTTGTCCCAGTGTGGTGACACATGAGCCAGGGTGTGGCTCAGACCCCAGAGAGGTAATGATGTAGTACAGCCATAGGGTCCTAGAATCAGAAAATAATCTAAGTTGGAACGAACCTGTCAGGATCACTGAGTCCAACTCTTTGCCTTGCACAGGACACCATGTGCCTGAGAGTGTTGTCCAAATGCTTCTTGAACTCAGACAGGCTAGTGTTTGGTTTTCTTCTGTTCTCTAGTGTCTCCCTTTGCCCCCAGAGAAACTGCACATTGTTCTGATTCGTTCTCCAGACACATCTCACTGCAAACAAGTTGCTCTCTCCTGTTCCTGGCAAGATGTGAAGCTCTGAGAAGATGTCCTGTCCCATAGGTTTTGTTTTACTAATGACGACAGTGCAGAAAGTTCTCCTTTTCCCCGTGCTCCAGCAACTGTCTATCCCTCTCATGGCTGGATGTCTGCACATCTGAAGGACTGGAAGTATAAATAGAGATGAAAATACAGATATTCCTGCAGTGGGTCAGGTTTATTTCAGAGGTGGCCTGCTTCCCCTGCTGAGGGCATGTGTTGGCTCTTCTAGAAGGGATGATGGACTAGCCCCTCTGACTGTGAGCAGCAGGACTGGCATGGGCAGGGACATGGGAGACACGTCAGGGAGAGGCAACTTTGGGCTAGCACTTGCTTATCAGAAAACCCAGGCTCATGTGAAAGATGCAGCCTGAAGCCATTTGGAGTGTCCCCATCACTGCCATCAGGCTACCAAGGCTGGTGTCTGGGAGGGTGTCCCTCTGGGTCAAGAGTAGTCAGACAGCCCATGCTAGCAACCCTGGGCAAAGCTCAGGTACCTGAGCAAGCATGTGATGGGCTGTGCCAGAGAACAGCAGGGATGTTTATGGCAGGATCAGCCTCCTCTCCTGCTGGCAAAACAAAATGACAGCTGCCTCCTTGCCCTGCAATGGGACTGTCAGTAACCTCGCACAATGGAGTCCCAGCATAGTCAGTCAGTAAATTGTACCAGACTTGGGCTCCCAGACAGAAAAAACAAACCCCTGCCCGTTTGATGTTTACATTAGATGTTTATTTTACAGTTCATTTCACAATCCGTTTCTCTTTTCCCTTTGCTGCGAGGTGATTTATGGTGCTGCAGATCCTATCTGCCTGCCCCGCCCAGGGCACAGACCTGGAGAAAAATCTGCCAGGGGTCTATCCCTGTTGTTGTTGCTCTTTTGTCTACAACTGCCCTTACCTATGAGTAAAACTAAAGCAGTTTCTTCCAAACAACCATAAATTAGTCTCTTGCTACATTATGCTTGTGTTGGTGTTTTGAGGGATGGGTGGCACAGGGTCTCTGAGAAAATAAGCAAACAAACAAGGTGAAAGGGGCTGTCCTAAGTTTCCATCTGTCTGACTACTGTCCTGGTCTGACTGGTGGGGTGTAGAGTACTCCTGGCACACCGTGGAACTGTAGACCCTGCAGCCCATCCCCTGTGCCTCCATGATGAGGAGATGCCATTCCTGGCTGTGGGGCAAGTCTCTGAGCTGTTGGGATGGTCCATGACTGCAGGAGATGGCTGGTCCCTGCCTGCCCTGCACCATAAGGGACTGTCAGGGGCTGCTGGGATTAACAGGGATTACTTGCTCCATGGTACATTTAAATGCTGATTTTCATGCTGCTATGTCTTAGCAGAATTTGGGGAGGTAGTTTGGGCTCACTGGTTTAATCAGGTCCTTTCCTCCACAGCTGAACATGCAAAAAAGATATGCTGCATTTTACTGAGAAAATAGGAGATTTGATCTGAAGATATGGTGAGAAATCCCTGAGTATTACTTGACCTTCCTTGCTGTCTGTGAAGGTGAAGGATTCAACTCTTCCTTGTGCAGAGCCAGATGCTCCCTGTGAATAACTGGACCCAACCTAAAAGCAGGAGGAAGTGTATATAAAAAAACAGAGGTGTGGTAATGACACTATCAGGCTTCATGAGCATTGTGTAATCTTTGTATGCATGCTCCCCAGTTGTGGCTAAGTCACTCCTTAAAAACAATGACAAAATTCTAATAAGTTGATTAGCTAAAGGTGTTTGTTCTTTTTCCCCAGGAAAATTATATTCACCTCAAGCAAATGTGTATTTTTGTGGACTGAATGCTCATGTGACAGACATAGTGGCTTGATATCCAAGTCAAAAGAAGTTTTTGAAAGAAGTTTTCTCTTCTAATTTTTTTTATCACCACTAATTGCCCTGATGTTGGCAACATGTCTGGATGGTAAAAAACAGAACACTTTCTTAGGGCACTGTGAACCTATGATTACCCAAATTAATAGCTAAATAAGTGTCTCCCTGTAAACTTGTTTAGCAATTTACACCTTTCAAATTGCAGTTGTTCCAAGTGGGGAGTTTAGTGTTAAGAAATTGTTTTCATGTTCAACTTGTTGCAAACTAGAAGTCTAGTAAAAGGGAATTGATTTGGCAATACATGTATTTGAGCTCTAGGACACTGGTCCAAATTTAGTCTATTCCTACACTGGTAACAGTTCTTAAAGGCAATATGAAAATACCTATTTTTTCCTCCTTTCCTACCAAAAGCATATGTACTTTTATTTAACCGTGGAATCATTCTTTCTTACCAGTAATAATTCTCCAGGCATTGGAGACTGATGTTGGAAATAGAGAAAGAAAATGGTCAGGGAAGTACGAACTTCTCTGCTTTCGTGCACATGACTAAATACTTAAAAGGAAGATCTGCTACATTTCACTATTTTATGTCAATAACACCTCTAAACAGTACATTAAAAAATAATAAACCAACACTCTGAGTATAAAAATTGACCCCAGGTTAGCTAAAATTATATCTGATAAGCCCCAGTAAAGCTTAAACCATTTGCACCAGTACTGTGAAGCTGAGGTAGGCATTGTGGGTTTCTTTTCCTCTAATTGAAACTGTACATTTTAGAAAAGAAAGCAAGGCTGACACTGCTCAGCAGCCTGGTAGAAAGACATTCCTGAAAGCTTATAAGGAAGTCAAAGGTAGAATTGAAAAGCTGAGGGGTGGCAGCACTAGGTAGGGCAAAGACAATTTCTGCAGAGTGATCAGGAGGTGCATTTCGTAAGAGAGAAACCTTCTCCTGGATAATTTTTCATAGCTAGCAACCATGCCTTGCAGTTTCTGTCTTGCAACACAAGTTTTATGCGGAGATTGTGTCTCCCTACCTGACCTGCATGCCCTGAAAGAGGGTCATGAAGCCTCAGGGAAAAATATGGCCCCTGGGGAGTCCTGAGGATACCTCCTTGGTTGCCTCTTGTCCCCCAAAGGCCATGACTGATGGGTCTGCAGAAGGGACAGCCCAGTATTGCAGAGGTGAAGTGGGGAGTCTGACATTACAGAGATGGCAAAGGTGCCCAGGCTTTGCAGAGGTGCCATGTGGACCCCAAAAACTGCTTCTTATGCCTGGTGTACTCTCTGCCCAAGAACCATTGCAGAACACATGCAAACCTGCCTTCATGTGGAGCAAAAGTGGAGGGATTGTCCCTCTCAGCTCCTGCCAGCCTCCCCGTCCAGACCAAATTCAAAATCCCAAAGGAAAAGATTCAACTGGTGTGTTGCAATATCCTTCCTCTGTCTGTTTTTGCCAACCCTGTTTCTCAGTCTCTTGGCTAAGATCAAGTATGGTATCTCAAGGACACCCCAGCTCCAGAGGGGAAGAGGAGAGATGCAAACAGTTTTGAAAGCACTTGTTTACATTATTTTGTAACTCCTTCGGAATCGTAAATGAAGTACAGCCACCCATGAAATGAAAATAACCCTAGGAAAGCAGTTAGTAAAGGAATTGTCAATATATGCAATGAAAATTGAAATATGGTAAATATAAGTCTACTAAAAAGAATAGAGATATAGCTGCTGAGGTCTGTGTTTCTGTGGTTTGTAAGTCAACTTTAGTGCCCATTGAGTATGTCTAGTTCCCAGTTTCTGAACAGTTTTACTCCTGAAGCTCTGCTCCTTGCAGGAGGCTCTGTAGGTTTGGGTCTCCACAGTTCTTTTCTATAAAAATTCTGGCAGTTCATGAGGAATGGTTTTCTAGCACTTTACTCTATTACAGCTCCCAGGAATGCAGTGTAGGACTAAGAAAAATCTATGATATCTTTTCAGTGCAGTTTGTATTTAGCAGCATGATACCTGCAATACTTATACTGGTAAACCTTCCCCTAAAAGTGCGTGCCAGACACAGGGCATAAGCACAGGGCTCTCCCAACCTTGTCTTAGGAAGGTACCCAGTGTGACAGTGACAGGGCAACCAGCAGCTGCATCCCAGGGAAGGGCAGCTTCGTGCGAGATTGGCTGCTTGGGAATCTGCCACGGAACAAGCCGTGAGAGCTATGGATCATGGGCATGCAGACCAGACGTAAAGGAGCAAGCTGCTGGCATAAAAAGAGTTCCTGCTCTTTATTTGGCATTCAGAAATGGCCTATGAAGGGATGTATCAGAGATCTGTGGAGCACTACTTTTTTGTGCTGATTGCAGGGGACTGCATTAATAGGGCTGCTGAATGTTGACGAGGGCTGCTATAGTGAGAGAAGCCAACTGATATGATAAGAAATGTATTTTTGTGTCATGTTTCAAGCCATATAATACTATTGGGTGGGGGTGGGGTGAACAGGAGCAAGAGTTGGGTTAAAAGATGTCCTTTATGTCAGAAAAATCTACTTGAACTCACTTTCCTGTAGTTTAAATGAGAAACTTTGTTAAATTAGTCCTGATAAAGCGCTAACTGCATGAATTATTGTTCACAGGCAGAAAAAGTGCAAATGTCTATCACAATTCTGCCCATGCATCCTTCTGGTTTTGGGGTGGGATTTTTATGACCCCCCATAGGACTGTACTCTAGGCCTTTCCCAAATAATAGAATCAATTGTAAGAATCTGCATGTGAGGATTCTGCATTACCACTAACCCAGGAACAGGGATGCCAACTTGCTTTCATTGTGGATGATTTGATTAATCTTTTATTGAGTCTGTGAAAGGCTATTGAACTGACTCAGACACCTTTTCTGTTTGTCAAAGACACAAGGTGGTTTTTTCATCCAGTTCCTCCCTTTTCCCTCTGAGTTCAGAAAGCCTGCAATTATGGGCAGTTTTCAAGGATGGCAGCTTTTGCTAACAGCCAGGACTTGCTGGGGCACAGAGTGGAAGAGCCGAATTGCACTTGGACCAGAATGAAAGTTATTTCAAATGGTGCCACTCAACCCCCCAGGGCTGGGACCTCCCCTCGTTTCTGGATGTGTATGCTTGGAGGCCAGGATTTGGCCTTGGAGCAGGCATAGCCCATCATTCCAGCTGTAATCAGTTTCTCCTCTGCCATGGGGAACAGACACCCAGTGAACCCATATGCAATTCCACGTACTCTGCTGGCACTTCCAACTTCTCTGGCTGTGCCTACAAGTGCAAACCAGGAAAGGGTAACATTTGCATGAAAACTCGCAGGAACTGAGTGATCACAGAGATCCTCACATCCTGCCATGCTTGACCAAAAGCAGGTAAGGGTTTCAAGAGCTTCTGTACAGGGAGCGTCTGACCTTGTATGACTTGCTTGTGTAGAAAACCAAGCTTGAACAAATCTTGAGCAGACCTGAGTGCCTTTGCAGAAGATGAAATTTCTTCACTTGTCTCCTGTTCCCTGGAGCCCTTCAGAGTGGGGTCTAGGTCTTTTCATTATTTTTTTCAAGTGCCCACTCAAAGCCTTACCTGAAGCGCTTTAATGTAAGGTGTATTTTCATCAAGAGGCTATGGCAGCATTAGCATGTGGTAACACTAGGTGAGGAGAATAAAAAGGGCATTGCTGGAGAAAAGGGAAAGGCATCTTATACGAGCTCTGGTCTTCTCGGTGAACCTCAGGACCTTCCATTAGAAGATGGTGACCTGTTCCTAAAATTTTACTGTGATGAAGCAGCTTCCTTTTGTAGGACTCACCAATCTGCTCTGATGTAGCTCATTCTACATTCAGACCTAGGTGTCCTGGTGAGTGCTTCATGGTGTCACACTTGTCTCTGGATGGGATCTGCCTCTGGCACTGCAGTCAGCTCTGCCCTCTCAGCCTCCAATCTAGATAGTTAGCTGATTTTTACAACAGTGCAGTATGCTTGTGGAGGCAGGGGGATTTTTACTCCTTGCAGAGGCAATTCTGGATCTTTCTGGCAGCTTTCTGTGTTGGCTCACAGGGTTGTTAATGTTGTTAATGGTTGTAAAATTATTGCACCCTTTCCTAATATCAGTTGACTTTGGCCTTGCTACCCTTTACACTTTAGCATTTCACAAAGACTTTAAATGTTGGCAATGAGAGCTGGGTATGAACTAATCTGGGCAGCAAGTTACAGGTTGCTTCACTTAAGCTTTTCCATGTGTTGACTTCAGAATCCTAGTTTCTATGGGACTCCAACGTATGTAATTGTGAGAGTTCATTTTTCCCCCTGCACTTGAGACTTAGCTTGAAAAATTAGTTCCTCTGAAAGCCAGTCTGTTTTAGGGTTTGCTAAAGTGAACCTCTCTTTCCAGGAAAGTTAAGTACTGGGCTAAGACTAAGCTTTATGATTCGATCCTTCAGTTTGCAGCCACTACTCTCCTTGGCACAAGATTGAGGTGACACAAGGTATAGATCATTTTTCCTCAAAGAAAAAGCAAAATGTTCTTCTGAGAAGGCCTGAAATACCAACGGCCTGAAAACTCCTTCAGGAATGTAATTTATGGTGCATATTTGGGGATTCGGGGGGTATCAGGTAGACATATCCCATACATTTTATCTGCACATCATGCATGTTTCTTTCTAAGCTCCTTCACCCAGAATTGTATTTTAATATTACAACTGAAGAAATGTATTTAATTATTGTAGTCTCTATAAGAAACTCTAGGCTCTTCTGAAGTCGTCTGAAAGTGCAAAGCGTTTCACAATGTATGAAGAGGTAATTTGCATTGAGAATCAATATGCTAATTATTGTGTCAGCACTTACTGTTTTGGCATGTTTCTTGGCTTCTTGTCCCAGAGTATACAGCCACGTATGGTCCCAATTCCTTTGTGAGATGTAAGATGTGCCTTGGCTCTGCAACAGTCACAAGACTTGTTAAAAGAGATGCAAACCGAAGAAGACTGGCACAGTTTGTACTGTCTTATCCAGTCTAGCTTCATTCTATTAGAGAACATCAATTAAATCAGATGAAGAAATTAAGGAGCTTTTGTCTAGCTGGTAAGTTAAATAAATAATGACTAAAATAAAATTATTGTTAAACAGATGAGTCAAAATAACTCCCATACCAATCTGTACATTTATACAACGTCAAGTGGTGTGGGAATACAAGTGTCAAATATAGGCCCAGAGATGTTCTCCTTCTTCATTTTATTTATTTTGAAGATGGTTGTGCTCTGAGTCAGGGACCAGGAATAGCTGTGCCAGGCGCTGTGCTACCTCAGAACAAAAAGATGAACTTTGCCTCTTGGCTTCTTCTGCAGCCTGGCAGCTCTTTGGGACACCAGGGCTGTGCAGGTGTTGGGAGGAGGGTGAGAAACAGGCAGACAATACAGCTTTTAACATCATGGTTCCAAGTATGAAATGCTGTAAACACAGGGTGCACACAACATGTGGCTGCAGAGCATTGGGCCACAGAGTTTCTGACATGACTCTGTGACGGGGCTGTGAACCACCCAGGACAGCAGTCAGGATGGTCCTGGGAGCTTAGAAAAAGCAACCTGAAAACACCATCTCTCTCTGCTAGACCTGTTAGTTCTTAATTGCTCCATGGTAACTAATGACTAAGCTGCATAGGAAGAACTATAATGCAAACTTGGATTACGCTTCCAGTCTTAAAGTGCTTGCTTTAGGGACTATGTATACGTGTGAGGCATGGTGAAGGCTGGTGAAGTGGAAAGGTGCTGTAGGTCAGGATAAGTAGTCATAAGAGAAGAATGTGACTCTTTCCTCACCCTTACTGTCCCTGGATACAACGAAAAACAGGGCAAGCAAAACGGACGGGTGTGCACTTGAGACTTCCTCACTCTCCAAGTGTTCACAGCACAAATGAGAGTGAATGGACCTCCTTTAGTTGCCCAAATGACCACTGCAAACTTTCTGGCAGATCACTTTGCATTTCCCATTGTTTCCCCCTCACCTGGGAAAAAGGCTGTTGGATTATTGCTTTGCCAGCCAGATGCTAAACTGCTAAGCCGGCACACAATCAAGTCTGAGACCCCACTGGGCTTAAAGGTGTTCACCAAACCCCATCACTCACCTTCTAAGCAACAAAATGTGCCCACCCTGTATATGTCTTCCCTGGGACACATGTATCTCTTGGGGATCCCAGAGACAGGGGACTAAGCCAGGGGCTGGTGATGGGTGATGCTGGGTCAGTCACATACTTTCTCCATGTTTACTCCCCACCACCAGCACAAGGAAAATAGTTATATACTCTCTAATGCAAAGATAAAAAATAAAAGCTATGAAGGATTTATGAATCTATTTATATTTACTAATAATTTTCAGATATAATTTTTCTAAGTCTTTGTGATCAAGAGCTAGGAGAAAAATATTTGTAAATGGTGCTACTCCCCACCTCAGGCAACCATCAAAGACTTTTTGTCACAAGTAGTTCTAGTTTTACTTTATCAAGGCTGCCAAGGACTTTCTGAGCCTGATGACAAGCCTTTTAATTTGAACAAGCACATGTTTGGGTGGGTTTTCTCACAAAAGAGAGATGATAAACAAGCAAGGTGAAGCTAACCTAGAGATGGCCTGCCCCGCTGCTGGCTCATCTCATTTTTTGGTCTCTGATTTGTTTTACTGGAAAATTTCTGGTTTGTATTTGTTAGGTTTATATTCTAACACTTAATATTTTCACTTTACATATCAGCTTTTCAGTTTGAAATTGCTAACTACTATCAGGTAACTAAGCTTAACAGAGGTTTCTTTCTCTAGTTGTAACTTAGATAGCGGAGAAAGAGTAGATACTATTGAGAAGTCCCACCCAAAATTTCGCAGGGCACTTTGGCTCCTTTACCTGCAGTAATTAACCTTGCCCCCTGCAGCCTCTGGTCAGCAGCTCTGCCAGCGGGACACCTCCGGCAGCTGCTCTTGCAGGTGAGCACAAAGGCTCACAGAGCAGAAATGCCTTCGGGCCCCTGGCATGTGAATAGGTCTGCTCGGCTATGCTGAGTTTAGTCATGCATTTTAAGTTTCTTCCTGAACCGGGGTCTTAATTCTTGTGCGATTTTACCGGAACAAAGAGGTCAGATTATTTATAGGTCGGTCGCCTTTATGTGCACGAGGCTAGCAATGCCTTTGGTGCTTCAATATCTGGGACTCTTTTTCCCTCCGGCTCTTAAGTCCCAGCTATTCTCTCCTACTGCAATAACAGTAATTATCCTATCGCCGGCCACCGCGGCACCCTGCATTAGCGCCTGCCTTACCCAGCGCACAGCACAGGCTGGCAGCCAGGTAATATCCCTGTAATTTGTAGCTCATCAGAGAAGCCAACCAGCCCACAGTCTTCCTGTTTTGTAAAGAGACAGACTTATCACCTAGATGCTGCTGTGATGGGTGCACTGGAAAGGCAGGAAGACAAAAGTAGTGCACAGGCAAGCTCTGGCCCCATCTCTGTTTGTGTTCTCTGTTGTTTCATCCAGGCATGCAGTCAAGTAAAATCATCATGGCTAAAATATTGACATCTTTTTGCTTCCCAGTAGACCCATGATATTTCACAATTTAGTTGTTGTTTCACATCCGGTTGTTGAGTGCAGAATGAAAGATGCGGAGCTGGGCATGCTAAGGTTTCTCTGCTAAGGCCAGGATTCAGCACAGTGATGACCTCTTAGATGTTTTATGTGACCACTGTCCTATAGCATCCTATAGGGTGTGCTGTGTGGTGCATGCACTGACTTCACTGCTTCTTTGGTCCTTGTACGTTTTCATGACCAGAGGGATGGAGCATCTCTCCAATGAAGACAGGCTGAGAGAGTTGGGATTGTTCAGTCTGGAGAAGACTCTGGGGAGACCTTACAGCACCTTCCAGTACTTAAAGGGGGCTGGAAGAGAGTTGGAGAGGGACTTTTTACAGGGCATGAAGTGATAGGTTTTAAACTGAAATAGATCTAGATTAGATATAACAAAGAAATTAACTACTGTGACCAAGGTGAGGCACTGGAACAGGCTACCCAGAGAAGTTATGGATGCCTCATCCCTGGAAGTGTTCAAAACCAGGCTGGATGGGGCTTAAAGACCACCTGGTTCCAGCCCCCCTGCCATGGGCAGGAAAGTGTCCCTATCCATGGCAGGGTGGTTGGAACCAGGTGGTCTTTAAAGTCCCTTCCTGCCCAAACTAGTCTATGATTCTATGAAATTCTTCTTCATGACAGCACTTGTTGTGTGTCTGCTCTCGGGAGGAGCAATTCTTTTTCTTTAACTGCTAGGCTGACACATCCAGCAGGACTTGGATGGCAGTGGTATTTGGTGAGGATAGATGAAATGTAGAGCAGATCTTGAGAGGATCACTCCTGACACTTATCCTAACCTCATACAGGCAAGGCCAGATAGTCCTTTGTGCAGAGGGTGCAAAACACACACACATCTGCACTGGAGAGATCAGTCAAGCAAAATCTTCTTCGATACCATTTGGATTTGGCCCGCTTCTGTTCTTCAGGTAGCGAGGAACATGTATCTTAGAACACCTGAGGATGATAACCACATGCTTACCAGCATAAAAGTTTCTGGCAATGTATTGCTGAGAAGCTTTTGCACTTCTGATGGTCCCACAGCCTCTGAAACTCAGCAGGAGAAAAACTGCAGGGTCAGAAATACGCTTTCTCTTTGTTCCTTTATCTGCTGTCCATGTTTTTGGCTGAGATAAAAACTCTTTTGGAAATTATTCATGTCTTCATTCAGTGCTTTGGCAATCTGAGGAGACTGCATTACTCGATGCTTAGTTAGCAGTGGTAGGGCCCAGATATCCCTGGATTTGACAACCAACAAACATCTTCATCAGTGCAGTCATACAAGGCAATTTTGTTTTGATGTGCAATTAAGTTACCAGGGATCTAGTCACAGAGCAGAGCTTTGAACTAAGTAGCTCTCCCTGTTTGAAGCAAATGGGGGAATAAACACAAATACGTGTGAGATGTATACGTCTGAGACTCAGTTTGCCAACGGGCAAACTGACAAGTGGGGCGTTGTTTCTCAGCAAAGCTGGCTCTAGTGGAGAAGGTGGAAGCTTTGAGTGCAGGAGAGGCACAGTCAGGCATGAAGGTGAGGCGTCCTGCACCCTGCCTGTTGCTCCACGTAACTGTGATGCTCAGTTCTCTGGTTAATCCTGGAGAGCCTTGCAGAAAGAGAACTTGATCATTTAGAGGTCAAGTAATACCAGTGTGAGTGTCAGAAGCAAAGCTGAACTGAAACTTGCAAAGTATTCCTGAAAAAAATGGGAAAAACTTCTTCAAATCTCGGTGTAAGAGAGGAAGAAAAGCAAAGTCAGACTGAAGTGCAGTAAATGAGATTAAAGATAATTTAGGCATGGCCTGCAATCAAAGGAGTATTTTACCTCTGCTCTGGTTTAAGGAAGATAAATCCTAGGGGCAAAAACAGGCTGGTTAATGGGAACAGGGATATGGAAATAGAACTGTTAGTGTGTTCAAAGAGCAGGCAGTGTTACTCTTGGGAGCCTGTCCAGGAGTTCTGGAAAGACCAGCATGTAAGGTGGCACCTCTAATAGCAACTGTTTTTATACATCTGCCAAGTCAGAGAAGGACCCCATGACTGTGGGATATCCATTACAATGTGTTCACTTGTGCCAAGTTAAAAAATAATCCAGTCAACCATCATCGTCCTTGTAACTCTGAACTCACTGGTATGCAGGGCTTTGCAACATGCCTTGAAGGCTAATTAAAAATGCAAAGGCACATCAAAAATGGGATGAAATGCAATGAAAGGTACATCCTGCCAGACTAACCCGATGGTTCTCTTTGATAAAACAATTATTTTTCCAGACAGGTGATATCTGCCAGATTTCCTTTATCTAGACTACTTTAATGTATTTGCTATGATGTCAAGTGAGAAACCACTGATGCTGCTGGAGACAAAATAGATTAGTAGAGGAATTGCGTTGTTGGTAAGAAGAGGAAACAATGAGTGCTAATGCTGGAGATCTCAGGTCAGGAGGAGTTATCTAGGAGAGTTTTTCAAATAGGAGTTTCGGGACCAATTTTGTTTCAATGTTTGCATTAATGACATGCTCCTGGCCCATGTGAGCACTGTGTCGATGAAACATGCTGCACAAAGCCGTGACGCATCGCTGGCACGGAGGTGGTTTGCAGGCCAGGCAGGATGAGCCGGGCACCTTGAGAATGGCTGTAATAAAAGGAGGATGACATTCAAGTAAAAGACAAAGAGTCATGCAGGTGAAAACTGATGTCAGAGGCTGCTTTTGCTATTAACAGTGAGTGAATCAGTTCGCAAAAGAATAAGGAAAAAGTAAAATCAGCATTAAATAGTCACAGGAGCGTTGTGTGCTGCCAGCTGGATTCCTAGGCTGCACCTATTTCCAGTGATTAGGAAGAATTAGTGCCCTGATGAACTCTCCTCGCTTCCCACCCCTCCTTTTGGGAATGATGCATTAAGAGCAGAGCAGCAGAGAAGAGCTGCAAGGGAGACCAGGAGACTGGAGATCCTCTTTCCTGGGAGGCAAGTGAAGTTCTTGGAGCACATGCATGGGGTGATGGGTATGGAGTTTGATGGAAAAAGCACCCTCCTGCAGTCTCAAGTATTCAAGTGCCGCCTGTTCCAGCCTAAGGCCAGCCCTCATTGTTGCCAGCCATTAGCACATCCACATCTATTTTCTTTGGATTAGGGTCAAAAGCAGCCCCTGGAATAGGTAGCATAAGTGGGGGTAGGGTAGAGGAGGGAGGAAAGGCCAGGCTGGACCAGTTCCGTGGTGCCTGCCAGTGCTCTGGTGCCAAATGAACCTGGATGCAACGTTCCACTCTCCGTCCCAGAAGTCCCTTCTACCACCAGTGCCTGGTAGTGGAGCCGTAGCCTTTTGGGTCCAACTCCAGCAGTGGTATTCTCTGAGGAGCAGTTGCAGTTGCATGCAATTCCATTGGGTTTAATATTTTTCCTCAAAGCTTGGAAAAGTAACCGAAAAGAGTGAATAAAAACAACTGTCTGTCTGTGTGATTTCACAGCCAGAGCAACCAACTACATCTTACTCTGTCTGGCAATTACCAGGAGTTTTTATGCATATGTTGAAGAGAAGGGAATTTGCAGGAGTGCCCCAGGTGGAGTTTAACCAAACAGGAATGAGCAGAGTCCGACCTTCTAGCCATTCTTCAGGCTAGTCAGACATTGAGCAACATGGGTCTGAAAGATGCATTGCTGCCTTTGTTGGAGATGCATTGGGAGAGGGGCTGTTGCTGTGGACTGTCAGATAAAGCCCAGCAAGCAGCTAAGAAATGGCTTCCAGCCCAGTTTTGTTGCCCAAATACTCAGGTCATCAAGGGGAGCAGAAGTGCCTGCAGCAAAGGGCTGCAGGGCTGTGCCTTTTACAGAGGGACTGCAAGGTTATATTCCAGAATTTCTTCAGCTTCTCTAGGAGTTGATATTGTCTCCATCGCTGCTGCCTTTCTAAAGTGAGGGGTGAGAGGGAAAGGGAGATTGTGAGAGAAGGGTAAATGAGAAAGAGAAGAGCTAGATGCCCATGCAAAACTGCAAGAATTAAAAGTGGTGGCTCCTAAAGCTTGTGTAAGACCCACACAACATTTCCAGGCCTGGCAAAGCAGTCAGGCAAGCTCTGGCTTCTCTTGCAAGAGCAGTCAGGAGCAGAGTGGGACTCTCCCACAAGGGAGCCCTGGTAGGCTGTTGATTAACCTGTTGGTGCTGAGAAGCTAAGTCAAATACAAGTATTAAACTGATTATTCATATTCCACTCTGTTCACGGTGGAAAGATTTTGGGGTTATGTTTACAGGCCATACAGATTGTCAGAGTGAATCTAATTAGCAAGAGAAATCCAAATGGAACAATGACTGGTAATTGTTGTTAATGATGCAAGTGTATTATACCAGCTCAGATGAAATCTTGGGTTGCAAGCAGCACTGAAAGGCAAAGGAATATTTACAGTAGTACATAAAACACTACAAGTCCTTACCTCACTGCTCTCAGGTGTGGCTGAGCTGAGCTCCCACCTGTAAAACAGCAGTGACTTGTCAAATGCTTCTGGTCTCCACCAAAATAAAATGCTGGAAAAAATGAATGACCTGCAGAGCTCTAGTAGGAGAGTTGGTCTGTGTCTGGGCTGAAAGCTATGCCCTGCTTTGCTTTCACTAACACAAACCTCACCTGCCTACAGAGCTGATTTAAAAAAAAGGACCCTTTTTACTTGCACAGTCTCTGGACTGTGTCTCCAGCCTGGGGGTCAGAGCATCCTGGGCTGCCAGCCGTTGGTGCTGCTCTTGGCATGCCTTTCCAGCTCCGCCAAGCAAGTGTGGGGCGGGCCGCCATCCAAATATTTTGAATTCAGTTTGGATCGTGAATTATGCAATACACACAGGCACACACACAAACCCTATTTTATTGTTTCTGCTAAAACAGGTGGCAGAAACAACAGGAGGTGGGCATGTAGGTCTTTCTGACTGTACAGTGAGCTGTGCATCTGAATTTGTTGGAAAGATCTGGTCCAGCGCCTGCATTTTTGTTAGCAGTCCCCAAACTACAGTGCTGATCACTGGCATTCTCAATCTGTGGAAACTGCCATGCTTAGACAGCCAGTGGAGCCGAGACAACTTGTAGCAGTCATGGATTTGGTCCAGCGCTGAGCTTCATCTCTCATGTGAGATGGCCCTAATCCCATGCCTTGTTTCTCTCTTTCTAGCCTTCAAAATGTTTTGGACTGGTCTTTAGTTCAAGACCTACTCATTCCTCTGAGTTTTTGTGGTAGGATGGGTTTGTAAGAGATGAATTGTACAGAAATATTGAGAAAGATGGTTCAAGCTGCAACATTTTGTCACACAAGTTACATGTTTCTTTGGCATTACTATACATGTAAATGTGATGGGAAGCCTGGACAATTGAAACATTTTCTGCTTATTCATGCATCCTTCCAAGTGTGTGTGGGTAACACAGCCTGGTACAGGCAAAAATGCGGAATCTCCCTTGCATTATTAACATTTTCTGTGGCATGAAAGATGAGAGTTATAATGGATGAGAGTAAGTGTAAGGAAGTGTGAGGAAGAATGAGAGTGATAGTTTTAAGACCAGTGCATTGGATAAGACCTCCATGTCTGCAGAACACTGTATGGTGGATTACAATGTGCAAGCTGGCTGATAAATATCCCTTCATCCTTATGGTGTTGGAGTGTTGGAGATGAAGTTGGACATTCAGCTAAAATGAAAATATTTTAGTTAAAAGAGAAAAAAGTTTATATTAACATTTGCAGAACTTGAATAAAAACAAACAAAAGGGCCGATAAAATCTAATTCAGATACTTTTGTTTGAAATACCTTTTAAGATTGGTCTGAGATAGCTGATGTCTTATAAAAACTCTCAAAATTTCAGCAATAATTTTCAGTATTTTTTTATATAGATTTGGCAAAAATTTTAAAAACATAGAGAAAAGAAACCTTTCCTCTGTGTAGTCCTCTTCCTAATGCAGGTTTGAGTCATTATAATGAGTCCATGATAGGCAATCAGTTCTGCCAAGGACATGTAAGGTTAAAAATTAAAAACCTGTGAAAGTACTCAGCACATTTAATACATTTGAAGGACTTTTATTTGAGTTTTTTTCCGATTACTGGCATAGAAGTTTTTTCATGTATCTAAATTCATACTTAGAAATCTATTTTTCACAGCTAAGAGTGTCATCATAACCTCAATTTCGTCTTACAAATAATGATGAGATTTGACTTTTTCTATGCTTTTGTTTCTTCAGGATTATAAATGGTATTTTTTTTTTATTTCTCTTTGCTCTTCAGCTGTGTCAAGGAATTTTAAAGGTAAACAAAATTTTGCAATTGAAAACAAAATTCCTACACTGTCAGACAACCCTTATTTGAAACACCAGGAGTAAATTGTTTCTTTGCAAATTATTTGCACAAGTGAATACATAAAAAAAATCTCAGTTTTTTTCAGATATTCAAACTCAGTTGAACAAGGTACTGTGGAGTCTGAATGTAAAACCTGGCGTAAAACCTGGTCCAGCTCTGAGCAGGGGGTTGTACCATATGAGCTCCAGAGGTCCCTTCCAACCCAAATTATTCTATGTTGCTAAAATTAAATTTTCTTCACAATTTTTAGTATAGTCTTTCTAGACTTATTTGAATCTAGAGTTCTTCCAGATTTGAACACTTTTTTTTTTTTTTTAATCAAACCCTGGCTCAGAGTTCATTTATCTCGTCATTATTATCAGTTACAATAAATAAATCTGATATCTTCAACTGGAGGGCTTGGGAATGATTAAAAATTACAAGGAGACCTCTCGGTATCACTTTAACAAGAGTGAAGATTCCTCAAGAGGAATCTTCACAAACCATTTTGCTAATTCACTTACAAATACTGTGTAAGAAGGCATAACAGAACCAACTGGATCATATTATAACCAAGCTTTATTCTCGAACAGCTTCAATATACGTACAAAAACCTTATGTCTTTATTACCCAAAACCATCACACTGTAGCTAACGTAAATCAACTGGTGTTTTAAATGTACTTTTACAAAGAAATCTCTGTAATGCAAAATTCTCACTTGAAATTATCAATTGACGGATCATTTAAGAATATAAAAATAGGAGAAGTACGGCAGTACAGGTCGAGATGAGCTCTCCAGTATAGAGCTGGACTCTTTCTTTTGCAGTAACTCAGGGAATATGCCATACCATACATATAGTCCCCAGAGTAGTCAAGAAGAACGTAAGTCTTATTTATTCTAGAATCCATGAACCTGCATAAGTGAAAATAGTTGTTAAGCCATAGATGAATCTTCCAAGTTTGTTTGTTTTAGCACGGCTCCTGTGGGTTTTCAGAAGCTACAACTATCCCACCTGTGACTGAGAGTGACCTAGAATGACTCTGTCACAGGCACAGAAAGTTTTTATCAGAAGCCTAAAGGACAAAAATTGTGATTACATTTATTGATTCAATGGCTTCCTCACTTTTTTTTTTTGGATGTACACTCAATGCTATTCCAAGATGCTGTCCAATGTCAGTGTCCACTGCTCCTTTTTGTCCACATGACTTCTCTATTCATTTGCTTTCCTATGGGTTGATGTTCTGTCTTGTCTATTAATACAGAACTGGAGGAGGCAGCAGCAGGAGGAAAAAAACCAGCAGCTATCCAGCTGGGGTAGGAGAAATTGTGTTCCCAGCCTGTGAACGTGGAAACATGAGAGAGATCTGTGTCAGAGCAGGATGAGGTTTACAGCTTCTAAACTCCCCATCAGTCCTAACACCTAATCTTTGCTGTTGGACATTTGTTCATCTCCTGAAAAACATTGGTTAAAACCCCCCCCACCGATACTTTTTAATGTCATCTTCCGAATGCAATAAACCTTCTTAACATTATTAAATGTGATTATCAAAGAACAAAGAATTTGCCCTACTGTCTTTATGATGTACAATTTACACACTATCCCATCCTTCCAGTACAGGTTGGTAATTTTTAAAGGGCACTAAAATATGATAATAACAAGTATGCTTGCTGATGTATTATGAAATGTATCCCATTAGTCACTTTATATCTGAAAGGCAGAAAAAATTTCCACCTAGCAACAGAAAGGCTTTTAGGATTATAAAAAAATATTTGGCAGGCAGTAGGCATGCTAAACCACGCCAGGAGGAACCCAATTGGAGGTTTCTAGAAACAACAGGAGCGTAAATAAGTTGTCATCAGTGTCTCCTACCACAGAGCTGGAAGAAAATTCAAAGCTTTGTAACCTGAAGGAGCTACAGAGAAGCAAAGGGCAGCCTAGTGGCAGCCACGGGCTGGCTCTGGAGATCTCTGGGAGGAACCATTGCCTTCCAAAGCCATAGGGAGAAATATGACAGCAGATACTCCAGCTCACCTGATCCCCTCTGTGCCATGCTCCTGCTCGTCATGTGGGCCACAAAGACGACACTTCACTTTCTTAGCTTAGAAAAAATGATCTACTACCAAAAATGCCAGTTAGTGATGGTACTGGTGAGACAGATAGCGAGTTTCTTGCTAAGATTTCTTTTTTTCCTTCCTAGATAAGAACATAAGTGGTGCAAGAGATCTTACCATTGGAAAGCAGAACAAGCAGAACATTTCAATTTTGGACACAAGGCAAGCCGGGCAAACAACAAGAACTTTTCCTCTTTATTTATATCCAATGCTGCCTAGAAAATTTTTTTTTTCCGTGACTTGTAATTTATTCAGGAATAGAAATGTCCTTGATGGGCCAGGCAAAGTCTTTTTCCAAGAGAATTGTGTTTTAAGCACATTAAAATTTTCATTCAATTCTTTTCTTTTGGAGAAGGAGATCTTTTAACAGAAGAGGACTATGCAGCCAGCAAGCCTCTTTGTGTAGCTCAAGAGTGGCCTGCTGAGGAGAAATAGGCAGCAATACTTAATTTCCCAGATGCATCCAAGCTCAGGACCAGGGGGTTCAGAAGGCTTTAGTGAAGATCAGAAATATTTTCTTGCCTCAGCAGGACATGTACCTTAGCTACACAGCACTGCATTCCCTACAGTCATCCTGAAATGAGATGAAGGAATTGTTTTTTCCCCTTCTGAAGTGACACCACTTTCATGTCTGATCACAACAAGTAAATGAGCAAAATTAATACAAACAGGAAGGACCTCGACTGGTTGGAGCAAGTCCAGAGGAAGGCCACCAAGATGATTAGAGGGATGGAGCGAGCACCTCTCCTATGAGGAAAGGCTAAGAGAATTGGAATTGTTCAGCCTGGAAAAGAGAAGACTTCAGGGTGACCTAATTGTGACCTCCCAGTACCTGAAGGGAGCCTAGAAGAAAGATAAGGAGAGGCTATTTACATGAGCGTGTAGTGATAGAATAAGGGAGAATGGCTTTAAACTAAAAGAGAGTAGGTTTAGATCAGATATTAGGAAGAAATTATTTATTGTGAGGGTGGTGAGGCACTGGAACAGGCTACCCAGAGAAGTTGTTGATGTCCCAAACTTGGAATTGTTTAAGGGCAGGTAGGATGGGGCTCTGAGCAACCCAGTCTAGTGAGAGGTGTCCCTGCCTATGGCAGGAGGGTTGGAACTAGGTGATTCTTTAAAGTCCCTTCCAAACCAAACCATTCTATGGTTCTATGATACTATTGCAAGAGCATAATGAATGCAGATCACCTCTCTGTCTGGCTTCTGGTCCTGGAGGGAGCTGTTTTATTTACAGGACACTCTTTCTGCTGCACATTGAAGACCACCAGAGGAAGGAGGCCTGAGAAAGGACAGGCTTTTTCAGCCCCAGCCTTATTGAAGAGGCAGGAGATACACCTGCAGGAGTCAATGTTCCTGCTTTCTCTCTACGAGTCATTACATGGACATTTCTGGACATCTGTTTGCCAGGAGAAATGGACCACACCCTCAGCTGGGACTCACTAACACCCTCCTCCAGGATGGTGTTTGCCTTATTTTATTAGTAGTGAGCAACAGTATTTGTGCCAAACCTTCGGGAAAGGCTCTATGCTGTACAAGAGGGCAGCAGGGTCACTCCAAACTGAGTGTTTGACAACACTGAAAAGCAATGAAACGCTGTCTGTGCCTCCTGCAGCCTGCTCCCCAAATGCCAAGCACAAGTGGCCCAGTGGCACCCCCATGGAGGATGCTAGTGAGCAAAACAGTGCTGGACAGGGGAAAGTGGTGCGCTGCTGGTTATCTAAGAAGACATCAGATGCTTTCTTTCATATTCACACCTACTGGAGAGGGTGCTGGGACTGACAAACCTCTGCTTGGAGTAAAACTCTTCCCACCCTTTATGTTAAAGAGAACCCACTTTACTCTAGTTTGGAGAGAAGTCATAAGCTATAATTTGAGGACACCTAAAATGGCTGTGCACTTCCCTTCTGTCCAACCTAGTGTTTGTGTTCCCTATCATGAATTAGGTAAGGCAAACATAGCCAGAGAAAACATGGGCTGAAACCTGCCATCAGAGCTCGGCCCCATCACACAACCAGTGCCTGAGGCTGGAATTCGATCATGAGTGAGCTAATAATAACAACACACAGCAAAGAGCAGAGTACCTTGCTGCTGTTGCTGAAAGCATGAAAAATACCATCTTAATTCAGAGAATTATTATGGTATATTATGGCAGGGCATGCCGATAAATGTGGAGCAAGCTAGAAGTGCTGTGCTATGGTATGTACTCCTATTGCAATAATAAAAAAAATTACCTTCTGAAAATACAGTTTCAGAAAAAGAAAGTATGTTCCGCTGTTCATTCAACAATAAAGACAAAAAAAGCTATGACAACCACAAAATACTCTTTCCACAAAGTGGGCAAAAAATAAACTAAAATGAGCCGAGTTACTTTTCTGCCTCTGAAAACCTGTTAAACGCCCCCATGGCCTGAAATATATTTCACACAAATTATCTGGATCTTTTTCAGATTTGTTTTCATCATTTTTAATATGTCCACTTTATAAAATTTTATTCTTAAAAACAGTAAAGCTCACAGTCGAAGAAACACAGGAACTTCAGAACCTGGTGGCACTTCATGGCTTTCATTTTACCTGGAAGTGAGAAAAAAACTAAAAACCTTTAAGATATTTCGATGAGCTCGGTTAGGATGCAGTGCTTGCACATGTGTCAAAGTCAGCAGCACAAGTGCAGGACTCACCAGTTTGCTAGGCTGCTTCTTGTGCTGCTCCTTCTGGGAAAGCAGAAGTGGTCTGCAGACCTGCTGGAGGCTCCCTTACTTGAAGTAGGACCTCAGCTTCAGAAGGCCTGAAATCCCTTGCTCCTTGCTGCAAGGGCCTTGGCTTCCCAGCAGACTGGGAACAGTACAGGTGAAGACACTTAGGCATACCATGGGGTTGCTGTCGCCTGACATCCCTCAGAGCCATCACTGGTACTCTGTCAGCACCAGGGCTCCCCAGTGTCAAGCAGAACTCAGGCCGTTCTTTGCTCTTGTATGACATCCCCGTAGCAGAGTGGATAAAGCCACCATAGTACAGGAGGAGGCTGCACCACCATCCGCACAGTCAGAGCTTTCCACATGCACCCTGGGAGGTGACCTGCATTTCATTTAAGAGCAGCTTATAATTATTATCTGGGGTTTCTTAGTGAAATACTATAGAAATCCTAAATTCGATTGGAAAAAGATCAGCCATTTCTGTTTGCAGTTACTTGCTGGAGAGATTATTTTCAGGAGCTATAAACCATTCTTCAGCAAGGAAGGAGTGTTTGGGATTTCCAGTGTTAATGCTCCTAAGAAATCATTTGACTGTCACTAATGTTATGTAAATAGATGGTTCATGTTTATACTCTACAAAATGCATTTACAAGAAAAAGGCTGACTAATTCCCAGGTCAGCTTCTAATTCAAGGTTAGTGCTCAACAGTTTTTTTTTCCTTGCCAAATAAAACCACTAAAGGCTAAATTAAAACCATGTGCTCTAACCTACCTTTATGTAGTTACTGATATAAAGAGGGTGGAAGCAATTTTGCTGTCAAATTTAATGCCACTGTCTAAGGAGTGAAGTAAAACATCCTACAGAAGCTTTTGCACAAGGACATGCATCACAAGTGCCTGACCTAGAAGGTGTGAAGTGCTCCAGTACACTAAAGCCACCTTTCAGTGACCTGTTACTGTTATGGATTAGAGGCTTGATTTCCCAAGAATACATTGAAATAAATAGCCATTTAATCCACAAATTATCCTCTTCATTAGGAATACCAATTGGCTACAAGGGGAAAAAAAAAAAGGTCAGCAAGTAGACATTTGATTCTTTTTTAGACGTTTGGATATCCCAGTGATGGTGAAAGAGGTTAGGTCTATTATCTCCCTTTGATTCATACTAGATGGTAATATTGAAGATGGCTACCAAATTTCTGAAAACTATAAAATGTACAAGCATTTTATTCTCTCTTCTAGCCATTTGTTTATTACTGCTTAAACATTATCTGGTCTTTAAAGTTTCACTTAAAACTGAAATGAAAACTAAACCCCCCTCTTTTTTATTAGCTTCTTGAGTGTAAATAAAGCTTTACCTTCCCGCAGCATCTTCTTAAAATATTTCACCTGGAGAGAGTGGGAGTCAGTGCTCACTTGAGCAGAAAGTCAGTGATGCTGCTCAACTTCTGCCAGACTAGAAGTAGAGTGCAATGTTTATGTTTAGACTGATGAACATGCTTCAAAATGGTTTGAGGACAGGTCTGTCTCCACGTCTCAATCCCCCTGTGTCTAAGAAATATTTGGCCCAGGTCTGTGAATGTGTGTCAGGGTGACAAAAACTCAAGCAGATATAGCGCTTGTTGAGCGATGGGACTGCGGGGGGCAGGCAACTGGCTCCCATGCAGAGCCAGCCTGGTCAGGAGCTTCTCAGCTCCTTGGATACTGAGATACTGACCCTGCTTGGGATCATGTAACTTCTCCTACAGATCCCAAACAACACTTATAGTGCTTATAGCTGCAGACAAAAACCTTCAGTTTATAATTGGAGAATTCAGCTGTGAGGCATTCATCTGCAGAGCCAGCTAGCTCAGAGAGTAGATTTCTTTCTGGTAAAATCATTGTGGTTATCTGAAGTAATCTGCTAACATTGAAGTATAAAATACAAGTTGGATTATGAAATAAATAACAAATATTTGCACTTTATTGCCTCACTAAAAACAGCCAGTTAATTTGTATTACAGGGGTTTCCACCTGTTCCACAACATCAAATATTTCATCTGTTCAAGAGCTCAAGTGTCCTATTTCCCACAATGTCCAGCTTTCATAATACACTCATACATCACAGTGGCCAAGTGCATAACACAGACTACAGGGGCTGAAGGAAATACAAATAACAGTTAACTGTAGGATATATCTTCAATTTAGTGAAGGCCAGGAAATAAAGAGCATCCATTTATTTAACAGTGCCGGGCAGGGACAGCACGGGCATATGGCAGCCGAGTGCAGGGCTGGGTTTGCCGTGCTTGGCTGTCTGCTTCCACCGAGGTCAGGAAGGCTCCTCTCCCCTACATAGGACTGGAAGGACCCCTGCAGCCCACAGCCAGTCCAGGGTGGAGGTGTCAAATGAGTCTCCCAAATGCTGGGTATCTGTGTTACCTGTAAATGTACCCTGTCCAAAATAAAAATAACAGACGTGGCTCCGGGTTCAAGGCACTGGCTCAGACACTAAACTGAGGCTGAAAACCATTGCCTGGAAACTACTGAATCTGTCCAGAGCAAAACAAAGATCTCACAACTACTATGAAAAGTGCTAAGTATTCACTCTCCCAAGAGGATTTCTCAGATGCTGAAGCTTATCTTTCTCTGGTGAAATCTCTCTTATTTCCCAAACCCTCTTCTCATTTCCGGTGTTACATCCATATGGTACCTTTAAACCCAAAAAATCCTAAAGTTTTTTGCCAAATTGAACTATCATCAAAATGTAAAAAGATCCCTTTTAAATACATGCTCAGACTAGAGGTGGTGACACTACAAGAACTGCCGTTAGGATCATCTCATATGCAAAATCTTTGTGTCTAAAAGTGGTGACCACACACTTTTATAGTAGGCTCAGTACTGTCCGTAGATCTAACACAGTATCCAGGGATGGGACCCGGCACTGAGTGGGAGTAATCAGAGGGATTATAACCTAACATTGGGCCTATATAACTTTAATGTCTCACATTGCATCTGTACCCAGATTCTGACTATGACTATAGGGGTAACATGACTTCCATGAGGCAGGATATGCTGCCTGAAAAGAAAGAGCTTTAGGTTTTTGGATTAAGTGGAGAAATGGTTTTGAGTGGATCAGCCAAGATAGCAATAATTGTCATGAGGTTTAAGGTAGCTTGTGCATTTTTCAATTGCTTACGGTGGATTTTCAGATATAAGAGTAGGCAAATTGAGAAGACTGTGAAAATAATCCTAGCATAGCTTCCAACAACAGAAGTAAAACTTTTTTGTTGCTAAGAAATGTGAAATTACAGAAAACAGTAATACCAGTTGCTGTAGAACCAACAAAAGCATAAAATATTGTTAGCTGCAGTCACTCATTATACATCATCTGATTAAAAGAACCTGAGAAGTAGCATTTTCCAAGACATGCCCTTAGACAAAATTATATGTTTTGGCAGAAAAGGTCTTCTGTAGTGACATGTACATAGCGAAGCTCTTTGTGTGCTGAGAAAACAATTTTAAAAAACTTTACTGAAGAGAGTATATTTTTTCCATTTTCAGTAAAGACTCAGTCATCTTAAAACATTTCCACAGATTTTTCACTGTTTGAATGGGGATTAATCAGTTATTTGTTTGCATGATTTCAATATGATAATGAAGCAATGTAAGAAATTTTTGAAAAAATAAAATAAAAATCAGATCACAACCAGATTAATTGAATTTCAATACTATCCTTAGTTGGAGATGCCAGTATTAACTTTGGGAGATGCTACTTTCTAAAAATCTAATGAAAAATGAGAATGAATGATTGCTGCCAGCTAACTGTTGAAATAATATATATTGCATACCTCCATAATAGATGATCATTTAATCTTCATTTAATCTTGAGGGTTATGCTTAGCTTTCAGTCATTCAGGGGGTTTAATCATCTCTACAAATGTCAGAATTACCATCCTTTGTCAAAGTTCAATTCATGGGAACGATAAGGCATGCTTTCACATAGCAGTTTATATCGTAAAGTTGAAAGATCTTAAAATGTTTTCCAGTTAATAGAAGTTATTTTTGTCCAGTAGCTAAGAATTGCTCAATTGCAATTTTAAAATTCCTTAAGGATGAGAAAGATGATGATGAAGAAAAGATGTTTTCGGTGAGTGAATACTCCTTATCTTCATCTCATGCTGTGCTAAAAGTTTGACTGCTCTAATTTTAAAGCTATCTAATCTTTTATGTGCTAAAGCATATGAAATCATCCATTATTAGAAGTATGATCTACAAGAAGAGTTCATTTATTTTGGTGTTATATATAACCTTTATATAAAATGCATTATGTGATTAAAAGTTTTTCATTTAGTAATATTCATTAAGTCTCAAACTTTTCTTTCAGAGAACAAAATTGCTTCAACCTGATTGAGATATTTTATCTGGGGAAAAAAATGAATTACTTTTGTGCAAATAGTATAATCATCAGTGAATAGTTTGACGCTTGAATTGGATGTGAATCCCGTGTATAAAGGATGTTCTTTACTGGGAGATCCATTCAAGTGAGTGTACAGACCTCAGGAGTCTCACACTGGAAAACAGTCACATATTCTTCCTTCAGAAATGCAAGTTTTTAAATTTCTTAGAACATGTGGAATGTGTTATATTCATTTCACTGTTGCATCTGAGGCATGCATGAATACTTTTGTTGTACACACACAATTGGAAAGAGTGCAAAAATCTATTAAAGGAAAACTCTACTTAAGGTTGAGCTTTCAATTTAGAGTGATTTTAATGGTAAGAAATTATATAAATTGATTTTTTAAAAGATATGTTTAAGTGTAGGAAAACAATGCCTATCAGTTTACGAATAAACTGAAGCTTATCAGCGTGGAATGCCACTCTTGAAAGCAGTGAACATTTCCAACTTGGAGAAAATCAGACAATACTTGAAAGGCAAAATAGCTTTCCCCTGAAATGTCCTTTAAAATAATGTTCCTAATTCCTACCCAAAACGGTGGCCAATCTGTCCAAGAATTATGCTTTCAGGACAGATGATTTGTTTTACGATGAAAACACAGTGTAAGCCTGCACTCATGGTTTTAGTTTAGTCCTAGGACTCGGGGGTTTGTTTTTTTGTTTTCAAGTGTCACTAAATCTTTCTGCCTGCTCCTCTGCTGCTAGATTAATTATTTTCTGTGCAAGGGCCCTTCTTTCAAAGTCCTCCATTATTCTGTTTTGACCATACTGGGGAACTTATCCAAGTCAACAAAAAGGCAGCCTTGATCACAGAGGGGCTGTTGATGAAGTGGATGGTTTCATATATTACTGGGGGAGAATTGCCTTAACATCGCCTATTCACACTGCTGTGCCAGGTGCATCCACTTACATGGCTCAAAATGCTGCTACCACCACATCCTCCGCTGCCAAGACCATTATGTGCTCTGAGTGATGGAGCAAGAGGCAGGACTTAGATCTTCTCTGTTGGGAAGCAGAGGGAGAGAGACCGATCTTTGTGCCTCAAAAAAAAAAATCTGCTGTAGGGAGCCTTTTAACTCGCTGCGGCTCTGCAACTGTGAGTGCTTTGGAAGAAGATGGGGAGGAAAATAGCAGGAGTTTAGAACAAGACTCTGCTCTGCATCACTGCCTCAAGATACTGTAAAGAGGACAAAGGGAAACTGGGATATAAATAGAGAATGACATTTTCCTTGCATTGTCCACAATGAATACATTTGTACATGAACAAAATCGTTGGAACGAGACAACATGCATGCCTGATGTTGAAGAAAAGCTTGTTTGTGCTTAGTACATTGGAGACATTGTTCGAAAATAGTTCATCCTTTTGTAAATATTGCCTCGGCATTGGTGCCAGGGTCACTGTTGCTTTGCGCTATCAGCTGAATAAGTATCAGTCATGCACATGCTGCTGGGAGAAATTTTAATACGGGTACCAGATTTAAAAGGAGAAAATTATCCTCTTAAGGACTGTCCCCTTCGTTTGTAGTTAATACTCCCTGCTTTACTCTTACTATTCTTTCTTCCAAACTTGCCCTATTTTCTTGCACCTAAAGGGTGTTTCATACGTGTCACCAGGAAACAAAACTTGTCCCATCCCTCAGGCACTGCTAGCGTCTGTATAGAAAGCAGACATCCTTTTCTGACAAAACCCTGGTTGGAGGACATATTGCCTTTGCTTTTCATCTCCAGTAATACAGCTACAGTAGAGCCAGGCTATGCTCCCTTCTCGTGCAAAGTGGTTAATGTCAGCTGAGCGGCGCCACGATGGAGATCTTGGCTCTTTGGTTTGTTTGCTTGTTTTCTGGAAAGACATTTATGTGGCAACATTTCTTTTTTTTCTTCAGAAGTTCTGAGAATTCAGCAAAACAAAGACTTGTACAACATGCAAAACCAATAATAAAGTATGTTCTGCACTCAGTGAAAGCCTCCTTGTATTCCCTGAGCAGAAGGCAAATATGACGAACAAGATACTTTTGTATTCAACCCCATACCCAGATATTTTGGCAAGATAAACCACAATCTGAAACTACAAAAATTGCAGGAACCTCCAGCATTTCACAGTAGCAGGCAAATACAGATATCCCTCTGACACAGTCAAATAGATGAGGGGGAAGTGAACTCCTGACTTGACCAAAAAGTAGGCAATGGTAAAGCTGAAAATTATACTTTAAAAAATGCTATGATGTCCAGGCAATTTTGAAAATGTTTCTCTGCCCTAAAAAAGGTATAGTTCAAGTTCAAACAAGATATAGTAGCAGCTATTGTACCAGGTTTACACAGTGTCTGAATATAATGATGCCACACATCCCAAAGATTACTATATTCTGCCACTCTCTGCTTTTATCTCTATGGCCATGGCCCAGGGTTGAAAAGTGGCACCCTTCAAATCAGGCCTCCAAATTTTACAGTTGGAAGTGGGATTTTCATTAGGCTTCCTGACAGAACAGGGACATCAGAAGTGTTTTTCTTGCAGCTTGCAGTGCACCTGGTTTGAAGTTGAGCTGTGTTGTGCTCACCCACCTTCACCTGGGCAAAAGGGCCAGGAACTCAATGGTGGAACAGGGGTAAGGGGACAAGAGTTCCGCTCTGCTGCTGGCTTGCTTGGTGACAGCAGACAACTTCTGAGAGAGCCCTCTGGGAAGGAAAAGGACAGTGGCATAGGCTGGAACTAGATACTCTTTAAAGTCCTTTCTGACATGACCAGTTCTGTGATTTGTGATAGGTAGGCACCACGGGAATCCCAGTTTGCTAGGAGGCCCATATGCTTTAATTCAACAACTGCCTTTATGCATTTGACCTCTGCCTGCATTTATGGCACAGAAGATGTTCTCTTCCCTGCTTGGATAGACTTGCCCTTTTACCACCTTGATTGCAGTTGTGGGGTTTTTTTGCCATGTTATTTTTGCCATGTTATTGCCTTTTATTTTTTGCCATGTTATTACAATAATAAAGATTTCATATTCTGCTATCTCCTTAAAAAAAGGTAAAATAATCTACACATCAAGGACGAATGTCCAAAGATTGTAGTAATTAATTAATGGAAAATTTACTTTGTATCTGATAATAATGATTTGCTAGAAATTACTCCATCCTATGTCACTTCAGGCTTTCCTGATAATACCTTAATGCAGGCAACTTTTATGTCTTCTACTTCAGGTCTGCGATTCAGGAGCTATTTGGAGTTTGTGAAATATTAGATAATTCTCTGCATAACTGTTGCACCTTTTTTTTCCCCAGAAGTGATGCCACAGCCACACCCAAACTAAAACATACCTATGCTTTCACAGACTTAAGAGTCAACTAACAATGATAAAAAGTATAGAACTGAAAAAGAAAAAAAGGCAGACCACTAAAATTCATTGTTCATTCTGTATTATTATTACTCAAACCTTTTGAGGATACTGCACAAGGTGATAAATGGATTTTTATTTTTTTCTAGATTTGTTCTGTAGTTTTTGTAACTAAAATGTTGAGAAGACTGCTCAAAGAAAACTACACTATCCAGACAGCTTTTTTTGAGCTCTGAACACCCTTAGCCTTCATCTCAGTGTAGTTCTCTGCACATTTTCCAGTACTGCAGTGAGGCCAGGATTCTATCCTTCCTCTCTCAATGGTTCAAAAATAATAAGAAAATCTAGGGGTCAAAGGAAAACAAAATTCTTTTGCAGTAAAATTAGGTTGACTAGAAATGTGAATTTAAAAAAGAACTAGAATCTATTTCTGTAGCATACACTGCAGTGGTTGGCTTTCATATATGGTAGAACTCAGCAGACCTTCTGAGTAAAATTTGTAAATTTTATTCCAAAAAATCAGAGTAAAAAAGTTCCTCCAGCCCAGTAGAAAAAAAAGATCAAAAAGTTGCCATTGTAGAAGTTTGGACTGATTACTCAAAGAAATAGAGGACTGAGTAGCCAAGGAGACAGGATATACTAATCCTAAGCAGATATAGCTTCCCTCCCTACTTATGCTTTGCAGTGGGTATAGAGCCTCAATCTTGTCCCATATTTCTGGTAAGCAGAAAGGACGTTTATCCATACCTTCATAGACAGAATGATAATGAAAACATTGCAGTACAATGGAGTTATTTCAAAATACTGCTTCTTTCAGTATTAGGTGGTGCCTTGATAGACCATAAATATAAATATTCAAGAGAAAGCACTGTCAACAAAGGAATGTCCTATCTTACATCCTGGGAGTGATTTAAAGTAAGCAATTTTATTCATAAGATTCTAGCAGTAGCCTATACAAGGTTTTACCACTGTCTTTAGATGATACCCTGACATCATAAACACAATGTATTTTTAATTATAATTTGCTTTTATCATCCAGGTGTCCCACTTCAGACCAGGGACCTTTCCTCTCGGTACTGTAAAAATTCATTAGAAATGTGTCTGGAGAGATTAAGATGAGTATCTGGCTACATCTTGGCCTTGATTGCAAAAGAGCACACTGTCAAGAATCTTAATAACATATTTACTGATGTTCAATTAGATGCTAGAGAACAAAATTGATTACCGTGCTTAAAAATATTTGCTGCCACCTTACAGCAGTGAAAAGTGTTAGCATCCATCATGTACATGGCAAACCCGTTGGCTGAACATCAGTTCCTGCAATCACCCTCCATGCCTTGCAGAAGAGCTGCTAAGTGGATCCAGCCCTGCTTCCTCCTTGCCTTCAGTTTTCCAAGTGTACCTGAGCAGCAGGGACAGGCAAAGCTGTGGAAGTCTGAGAATAAAAGCCCTCTGAAAATATGATGCCCTTCCTGTCCATCTTTGGTTAATGGATGCAATGCTTTTTAACCAGTTCTTGCAAGACAAGTTCCACGTTGTCCCGAATAGCTTTCTGCATGTGATTGTGTTTCACATTTTCTGAGCACAAGTGATCTGAATCACAAATGATATCGCAGATGCGATTTAGTCAGGAAACCAGATACTAGAAGTCCCACATACGCACGTGCTATAACCTACACAGGCGTTTGCTTCTTTCCCAGCTGCATCCCTCCAGTGTCCCACTGGGTCAGTTCAGAACCTTTGCGGACCCTCATATTTAACTTCTAAGCTCCTGTCTGCAGTTGAAACTCCTACTAGTTCCTTAGTGTGCAGACATGGATTTAATTACATTTTTACTTCCTTTATTAATGCACGGGACACAGTCATTCACTTCCACTGCAACAGCTTAGTGCTCTTGTGTATCAGCAGCAGCTCCCTGCTCTTGCCTTGTTAGCAGATTTCATCAGTACAGTGGATACATGGGTTGTGTTGTTGGCACAGGGTCATTAATGAAAATATTAAATAATCTTGATCTCTGAGTTATTCCCAGTTGCCTCATCTAGGAAATCATGTCAACAGAATCTGCTATCAAGTCTCTTTTGCCTCGTGTTTTGTGTGCTTTAGTGTTACAACCCTGGCCACAATGCTCTCTCTTGCTTATCAATAATTTTCAGCATGGTACTGAACAACTCCTTTACTATTATTAATACATTTGATCTACGCGGATAAAAGAGGGGAAGAGAGGTGCAAATGAGGGTCAAAGTATTCTACATACTCACCTTCATCACCCCTTAGAGTGTTTGCAGCAGTTCCATGGCTATCCTCTTATGCTGTTTCTTTTCCTTTTGGCTTTTCTGAAGGTGGAGGAGAAACCTGTGAAGCAAACTGTTGTTTTCCTTTACTACAGTGGGATTTTTTGGTTTTTTGTCTGATATTGGCTTTCTAGCTTTGATTTTGCAATGTTTTTTAAACACACGTGTTGCCATGCATTTATGCTAAAGGTAGCCAGGCCAAAGAAACACGTGCAAGACTTGGAAAGTGGTAGAAAAGTTTTACACAGCATCATAATAACAGGGTTTTTTTAAATTTTGGTCTCTGTCCCTTTCTTTGTAATTCCTAATGTTTTGCTTGCTTTTTGAACACTGCCAAGCAGTGCATTGATGTTTTCAGGGAAGCATTTATTAGAACCTCACAACACTGCTCCAGAGACCCAGTCATTCCCCCCTGTGCATCACAGGGAAGTTATCTACACTGACGTTCATCTGCTGTTTTGTTGTTCAGTTACTCAGCTTCACAGTGTCTTCCTTCATCCTGTCTTCATGTTCGCAGTAATCTCTGCAACTTTTATTCATGCCCCCTCACAGAACATTTCTGAGCATGCTGTACAATGCTGGTGGAGGTGCTCTGCTATTTTACTCCCATCACGTTCATTTCTGACCTTTGCTTCCTCTCTTTTCATGTGATGTTTGCTCACGTGAGAAGCTGCCTCTTTGCCCGTGTAGCTTAACTCCTTTGAGAGCCTCTGATAAAATATGTCAAATGTCTTTTTTTAATTCCTGCTAAGTGTGTCGACAAGATCTCCCCTCCCCATACAGAGGGACTCATGAGGCATCGCTTCCCTTTGCAAAAGCTGCCTGTTTTTTCCCCAATGTCACCCTTACTTACCCATTTGGTCACTAATTCTTTTCTTTAACTAGTTCACCTGGATTGGTTATTAGGCCTAATAGTCTGTACTTAACTGTATCTTTCTCTAGAACCATTGCTAAAAATTAGTAACTTGAGCCAGTGAGTTTTCCCTCAAACTAATTTTTTTATGCAGTTGATAGTGTTTTACATATATAATCCGCCAGATGGATGTTCTTTTCTGATTTCTTCATTTGGGTATAACTTCAGGTTTTTAAAGGATGCTTTTTAACTTGTAGCAACCTTAACCAAGTTGTTTAGCTATGTTCACACTCTTTTTAAGACTTTATAGAACCTACAGGATATGATCAGCCCTTGGCTGGACTAGAAGGAAGTATGAAAATCTTGGAGCAGTAAATTGCAGGATTTAGATGCTCTTATGTCTGTGGTCTTCTCAGCTACATGCTAAAGACTCCAAGAAAATCCATGTTTCACCACCATCTCTGTGAGTGAGCTTCTCCACGAATCCTTTAGATGGAGGTAAAATGGCAAAAATCTTTAAGTTTTGTTCTGACTTTCTTAATTTCTGAGTGGGAAAACTTGGTCCTTGAATCCAAGCAGAAGAGCAGTCACCTCAAACAGGATTTTAGAAGTAATCAGAGTTTAAAAGGATGAAAAATTGGGACTGTCCATCAAGAACTTGGATGGGAGGAAGCATGGGATAAAATTGGATAAATAGAAAGTAAGAAAAACACTATTAAGCTTCCCTAAGAATGGATTATGGCACACTAGTCAGACATTTACAAAAAAAACACCAAACCTTACTTTTCTACATCAAGGAAATGGGTTGACCTAACCTGAATTTCAGGAAAACATTTGTTAATATGCTACTTGAAAAAAAAATAAACTAAGGAAGACAGCAATTGCTAAATTAACTCTTAATAAGAATAAGAGCTTGCAAAGTCATTTTGAAGGGAAAGTCTCAAACTAGAGGAAAATTCATAGTGGACTTCCTTAAAGAATTATCTCAGACAGATCTTACTAATTATTTTCACTGACTACCTTAACCTAGGAATGATCATCTGAGGGCACAAAGTTGGGGTACTGCTTGAATGAAGTGGGGGTGGAATACTGTATAAGAAAGGGCACGAAAGTCCTATTGGACTAATGCCAAAACCACCAACAACAAAAAAACCAAAATAGTTTTTTTTTTTTGTTTAATTAAAGACAGTAATAACATTACTTAAATTCCAGAAGCAGAGCAGAACAACTGAAATCCTGCAGATTCTTCTATTAAGAAAAAAATAAAATTTCCTTCTTTTAGATGTTATTCAAGAGTATTATAAAACTCTTGTACATCCCGTTCCCCCTTCAATTTCATGGGCATCACCTGTAAACTGAAAATTAACCTACAAGATCAGTAGAAACAGTATAATGTGACACTAAGTCCATATCCTCTGTTGATCCTGTAAAAATGTTTCAGAATTTGGTTTCTTGCTCCCAGAGCTGTCAAACAAAGCTAGTGCAGAACATTGAGTCAGAAGTACTGTACGGCTTTCGGAAGGCTTACCTGAAATAATACCCTGCGATGTGCCTGAGGTAACCTAATACTAGAGACAACTCTTTCGTGAGCTAAGCTAGTTCACCTGTAACACCCTGCACCGTATCATGTGCGTGTGCCAGCTCACGTCCATAGTCGTGCAAGGCACAGAGGTTCCTGAACAAATCTGGACATGCCAGGAAATTCAGAGGAAGCCCGTGGCTTGGATGAAATTGATTACACCCTTTTATAAAAAAGTCTTTTGACACCCTTGTAATGTAATACCTTTATGATAGTGCAAAGGTCAAGGTCATAAACTAGGAATAAAGAACTTCTGCTATCAGCATCCATAAAAAAAGGGTAAGTTGGGTGTTTCAGTCAGTCCTCAAGGCTTTTGAGATATTGACAGCAGGTAGCTCTGATACAAAAATAAATAAATAAAAATAAAAATATTAGTTGTTGTGTATCTAGCAGGAATAGAAAGGTATTAATGCCACCATGAAAGACCCTAGCAACACCTCATCTGGAGCACTGTGCCTGCTTCTAATCCTGCAGATTAAAAGAGATTTATTGGAAATGAAGGTGCAAAGAAAGGCTAGAAGAACAGCAGGGAAAAACACTGTTCTCTGTGACAGGTATGGCACAGCTGGGTTGGCTGAACTGAGACTGAGCAGGTTTTGGCAGTAACCTATGAAAGCTCAAGGGGAGACAGACTGGAATGGACTTTATGCCAGGAGAGAGAAATACCCTTTAAACTGAAGTCAAAGACCTTGTAGAATGTGAGAGTTTCAGCTGATCATGATACACATTATCTGAAATCTTTAACCATGCAGAGGAACATAAAATCAGCTGATGATAGGGGTAGCTTCAAGATGGAGTCTGGTGTCTCTGCATGTTAAGTTGAAGAGTATAACATGGCTGCCCGTGACAGAGAGGATCAGGCCCAAACAGCAGAGGAGGTCTTCTCCAGCCCTGCCCAAGTCAAGGACAGAGCAGACTATGAAAGCTCTGATTTTCAAAACATGTATCAGATTTACACATTTGTCACCAGCCAGTTTATCACCACCCGCTATCTTATATTCAATAGTGTTACACAAGAGTGTAAACTAACACGGAGTGCAATCCTCCTAATTATTACAGTTGGGGAACAAATGGGGCCATGCATATGCAAGTATCTAATTAGTCACGTCGTGATTGCCTGTCTGTGGAAATACCCTGTTTGGCTATGAAATCATACAGCCTGCTTTGGCTTATACAATGATGTGTGTTGCTGTAACTCTTGCATAAGGAGAATTAGTCCTTCTGTTTTAATAATACTGCACCATTCTGCTCAATTCCGAGCCCTTAATCTTGCATCACAGTGAAACACTGTAGTAGCAACACATAATTGTCTATTTTTCAAATTTTCCATTTTGTAAAATGCTAGTTCCTGACCTCTGCTGAATGTGTAGAGTGGCCTACCTTGACACAATATTAGATTAATATTAACTGAAAAGAGTCCCAGTGTAGCTGTAATAGAAAAAAAAATATGACTTCACCTACCCCTGAATTCCAGGTTTCGGTGTTCTTTTCTTAGAAGAATGTTATCGTCTCACTATGACACGTGTAGTTTCACAAGTTCTGTTTGTTTTAGACTGAGATGACTTGGCCTTATTAGCTCCTTCTATCCCCTTCGGTTTTGGTGGGGCCCCAAGTGCCTCCTTAGCAGTATTGCAAAAGGAAATCCCCATAAACCACATAAATCCCTCAAAAAGCTGAGGGCAAAACCGAGCTGCTCCGGCAGGCAGCGTCCTCCCCTTGCACCGTGCTGCCACGGGTGTCAATGGCAGCTCTGCAAAGAGACACAGAACAGCACAGCAGCCTGCAGGTTTTGCTTGCTCTCCATGGCTGAAAGGACACCTGCAACCAGAGTACCTTTCCTATATTTGCTCAATGTTTAAGGGAGCTTATTGCTGGGATTTTCAGGGCACCATCATCACTGTGGCCGTTCTGCAATTTACACATAATGGGCGACAAAACAGAAATGTAGTTTGGAGGACCAGGCATGATACAGGGTCATGTTCTCTCAGGCTGGCAAGATACTAGTCTTCCTGTTCAATTTGTAGGGCTACTGGCTCATTTCTGATTTATCACTACTTAATTTAGATAAGTGTCAGCAATGGACAGTAAAAAAATATGTTTTGTGGTTTTAAATACCTGGACCTTTTTTTCAGAATATGATAATTCCTTATCTTATTGCTTATATATAGCAATTCGGATTCCTCCCAATTACTAATTAATTTTACAGTTATTTTTACCTCCTTCCCCCTCTCCCAACATACAGAAATGTATATGCTTATGTACATGTACATACGCATACCTCATCAAAATTATTTCAGCATAAGTATGAATACCACGAACCAAAAGTTTGGCATCCCTGCTACTGTGAAAGATGACTGCCACCTATGGGTAAGAGCTCATGTTAACATATTTAGATAAAATTTTAATATTATTCCTTTTAGTTAATTCAATTTGTAATTATCTAGCAGGACAGAGTTTTGATTCATTTGATATATATTTTGTCAATAACAATCACTACTCATCCTCTGAAAGTTGGGTATTGAACCAACTCCCTTAGGAAAGAACATCAGCTTTACGATGAATAAAAAAAATGGGGTACGACGTTCTTATTTTTCTTATTCTGAATAAAGACGACATAGAAGTACTCTAATTCCCCATGCAAAGAAAAAAGACTCATTGCTACACAGCTAGGTACAGCATATTAGATAATGCTGTATTTAATTACTATAATTTTAAAGTTTAGCCAGCTCAAGGTTTTAATACTTTGCCTGCTGCTTTCTTTTACTAAATACATACAAATAGCTTAGCTATGCAGTCCCATGAAAATGTGTATATAATCAGTATGTCATAGTAAGTTTCTTCTCAAAATTTTTCATTTTTCTTAGTAAAATGAAAGCTAAGTGGGGGAAGGGAGGCAGTAGAAAAATGAATGGCTTGATTATGTAAGCCTCGATTTTTCTGATAATCAGTCTATGCAGCATTTACCTAGAAAACTCAAAAGTAAGTAAAGACTGGAAAACCTAACCTTTTGTATCAAAAATATGGTTTTTTCCGATTCAGCTTTAAGGTACTTACAAGCAAACAGTCCAACAATTCTGTATATCTGACTACCAAAGAGAAAAACGCTCGATTTCGGCTGCTATACTATAGTAAGCTGCATTAAAATGGACATCGGTATCTATTTCTCAGAAATACCACACGTAAAAAATAGCTGGAAGTCTGGCAAATTAATGCATGTATTTAGGTTTGGAAAAAAATCATTTTGCTCCAGTAAACAGAAGCTAATTGTAGCCATTATATTTCCCCCTTTCGGTGCCGGGACACAGTATTTCGGAAAAAAGAGTGATGGAACTTAACAGAAGAGAAAACTGTATTAAAAAAATAGCAATTAATACTAACTAAGAATAAGTCCAATACTAATTTTTTTAAAAATCTCCCTTTTAAAATAATCTTAGTCCCAGGCCATCTCATTTTTATTCTACTTTACTAAACATGGTAATTGGCCCATCTAAAAAAACCTCTAATCAGTATTACACTAGTGCACCTCATATATTTTCACTAAATTTTTATTACTAAAACTATGTTACGAACTTACAAAATACTGCAAAAGCGGTCAGTAAATGTCGCTCAAATATCTGAGGTTCACACATCAACATTCCACACTTGCTTTCTGACAGCATCAGAACCCTTTATAACCTACATAATTCAGACGCTTGTGGTAAAATCCTTGTGCTTCATAGGCAAAACCATCTTGTAGGTAAAGTAACTGCTCCACAGAAATGTATTAGTGACATGTTTTCCTGACATATTTCAAACACTACAAAAAAAAGCATTCTCCAATTTACTTCCTTGCGTCCTCTTTGGCTACTGAATCAAACTCTCAACTGTCCAGTAACGTTTCCCTGTATTTTCAAACCACAGTTTAAACTTAAACCACTTAGTCTCCTTAGATGGGAACTTCATATCAGACAAAAATTACTCCTTATTGTGTTTGATGAATCCAGCTTAAAATAAAATACCAGCACTGCATGAATATCGGCGACAAATTACTTGTTTCTGTAATTCTGCTCTTTCTTATTATATCTGGAGAACAATTTCGTAGGTATACTGTGTTACAGTGTAGACCTCCTCCCACCAACCCACTGCTTGCCAAAGGAATTTAAAAAATATATCTTCCATGTGTCATAACAAAATCTGAACAGAATATAGTTGAACCTTTCAAAATTATTTACAAGTAAGAAAATGGAAATAAACAAATAAGCTAGTACCTCAAATTTACAAGAGCAACAAAAAGATTAAAAAAATTTAGAAATGCAATAGACGATTGTTAAACTAATAGAGGATTGTTAAACTAATAGATCTATCAATGGAATATGAAACCAACCCTCCTTTCCTGGTGACACATCACTGAGTTACTACTTGTATACTTCTACTGGTATAATGGAGAGCAAAATTTTTCTGTATATAGTCAGGATGACAAATTTTGAGATATTTCCATTTCAATACCTTTAAAACCGAGGCCTTCTTAAAGGACGGGGCACTCAAAAAGATCTACATGAAAATCCAGACAGGTTTCTCCTGATTTTTTGCCACCAATGATCTCTGTGTTTCACAGAGGGAAAAAAAAAATCTCACAAGTCAGGCAGTGTTCCTAATTCTCTGAAGAGCTTGCTGTTAATTTTATGGCTTTACAAAAAGACAAGTAAAATTCTGTTTCCTAAGTAAAGAAATACAGAAGGTTGCACCATGGCTGTAAAAATAGGATTCTTTCTGTTCTATATAGATGTCTCATCAATTTCACTTGAATGCTGCTTATAACAGAGATTTTACTGTAAATAATAGTCCTTAATGCCTATATGGATTTTTTTTGTTACCTAATAGCTTTGCTAGATTGGTCATGGATTTTTTACTGTGCTACGTATTTTTTCAGTACTTAGTTATATGCCTGCATTTTCCAACAGACGTTCAAAATATTACTGCATTCTGGTCTATTCCACTGTGTTTTGACACTGAAGTGCATTCAGATACTCATAATATAAAATGCTTATAGACGCACCTAAACAAAAAACCAGACTACCGTGTGATATATTGGAATGAGTGGGACTTTCTTCTGATGGGGGAAAATCTGCTTGTTCATAATAATTTTATTTAAAGCTGGGAAAAGGAGCAACGCACCTGGAATCAACTCACTGTAAATTCCAGAAATGCAAGGAGCCTCACAAAAAGTCTGCAGTTACCTTGTTTTTTAAGTAACCATGCAGAGCTGACAGCTATTAGCAGTAGCGAGGACTTGCATAACGAGGACTGGAAGGAAAGCTTAGTACTATCCATGCTGGAGTGATTTTAAGAGAATGAAGGCACGTATTTCTTTATGATGCATTATGTAACAACACAGAGGGCACTCTGAGGCATTAAAAAAAATACAGAACCCACATTTGATCTTATACTTGTTATTTATCACACAAATATTTAATAGTGCTTATAGTGTAAGGCTTATGAAACACCTAACATAGGAATGTTATCTGATACAAATTAGTTTGAGATGTTTTAGATGACATATTTTACGTTCTGTACATCTTTAGGAAAATATAATAGGTCCTATAATTCATTTGCTTCAAACTTCTGCAATACATGCAATCTCAGATAAAATAAAATTGTCAAAATCAGTGATAGCTGGACCTTCTGGTTCACATTAGTGCGAAGAGAAAACTGCTGTTGAGCTGACACATTGATAGATTATGAGTTCTGCTGAAGAATAGCTAAAAATGGTGATTCAATCTTGCTGCTACTATATAAGAAGAATAACAGAAGTGGAGATGGTACTCATGATATCATGTCTTTTATCAAAACCCTAAAGGGTTCTGGTGCATCGAACACATTCTCTTCCTGAGAGCTTCTGGCTCTAAAAAATAACTGTGTAAGAAACTGAAACTAAATTGGCCTATTAAAAAACCCAGTTCATTGGTGTCCTAAATTTATTTAAACATTAATATAAAGAGCAGATTGTTAAAAGACTATCTTTGGGAGGGAGGTGTGGGGGGGGTGTCCTCTCTCTCTCTCTTTTTTTTTTTTTCCTACAGTAGAGATGCTGGTCTTGTAATGACAAAATGGAGAGCTAGGAGGATTATGAAACACAAGTAACATGAAGGGCAAATCTGACTGAAAAAGAGGGAGAATAATATTCTAACTATTTAAAACTTAGCTGGGTTAGTGCCTTCACTAACTTAAATCAATACAGTTCCCCTGAAATCAATGAGGTGACACAGATGCATCCAAGACATATCTAGCATTTAAGATAATGCGGATCATCATCTCCTGTTAGGACAGTAAACATAAGCACATGTGTATAATCACTTTTCTAAACATTTCCCTAAGCTTTAGATATGCAAAACAGAACTTTTAAAAGAGGCACCTTAAGTACTTCTGCTATTCTACCCCTGGTCCTCTGTTAATCTGAAACTTGCGTGGTCATTTACGCTGAAGCGAAGTTAAGTTTAAACACTGACTTCTGTCCCTCAGTGCTTCATACTTCCCTGTGCTGCTGCATATCACCATGGAAGGCTCAAGATGGAGGGAATAGGGCCTTGGTGGCTTGTGCCTTCCTCCCCCAAACATCACCAAATGCTCCCGGCGCTTACTTCCAATACATCCATGGAGTTCTGCAACAACAGAAGGGAAAACAAGGCTTCACAGTCCTCATCCTTCACTGAGAGGAATAACAGGTAAGGAGAAGGAGGAAACAGAAACACGGGGGAGAACGGGAGGAACGATTTCTTATTAGAGGCTCACCTTTCCTAAAGGAAAAGAAGCCTTGACACAAACTTCATGACATCACAAAGATGCAGACAGGCAGGCACCTCAGATTTCTGATAACTCAGTGGGTTTGTTTCAGGGAAAGATTAAACATTCTTTTAATTTTTATTTTTACTTTTACCAAGGTCTCTCCAGTAAGTATTTGCAGCTTCTCCTGCAATAATTAATGTTTCATGTTGTACAAGAATTTCTTATCTTATTTAAAAAAAAGCTCTCCAACAAAACTGTGATTTAAGCTGTGTTCTTAATTTGAGGAGGAATGGGGAAGAAAAGTAGCAAGGCATAAAGTTCATTACCCTGCTCTAAAATGTAGGGAGAACCAGAAACTGATATTAAATAAAAAAAAAAGTCTCAAGCCTGTTCTGTGTTTTGCCTACAATTTTTGCACATGCATTTGCCTTTTGAATATGCAGGCCGACATCTTTAGGATATTCAGGCAACGTATTAACACATTGTGGATACGGGAAAGAAACAAGTCAGAAATATTTGGAGGGTGTGAAGCAATAAACAGTAACCAAGCAGAAATGTTTTACGCAACACTATTATGGTTTGACAGCAAAGCAGATTTATGCATTCTCCTTTCAAGCTTGTAAGCTTGGTAACAAGTGAAATGGGTTACATTTTCTGAGTTTGGAATGCAATTGATTTATGTTTGTTCCACGATGCTACGCAGCTCTTAAATGTACGAGCTCTTGCGGCTGAAAGTCTGCTTTTAGGACAGGCCCTGCAGTGACAGGCTGCGGCATGGCAGGGAGAGACCCAGGTAATTCTGGCGGGGCAGCGGCTGGCGATGCAGGACCCAGCAGGTATCCAGCCATCCAGCCAGCCCGCCTTACGTAAGGACTTCATTTTCGTTAGGCTACATCTCGCCGCGCGAGGCACAGGAGAAGAGGCTATTCCATCTCCCGGTGCAGCCCAGTCCCCTGTGCCAGGCCCAACATCCGCATCCTCGCATTTTTTAATTTATTTTTTTTTTTTTTCCTCCTTTCCGAACAGCACATCTACACAGTGGCGTTTACCTATTCGCTCGCGCCGCGGCTGCCATGCAACCTATGTGGGCGCCCGGTTGGCACAGCCCACGTTCATCGGAGCGATGCCGAAGAGGAAACCCCCGGTCCCTCTCCGGGCGAGGGGCGCGCTGCGGGCCGGCTCCGGGCGGGCAGCTCTCCCTCCTCAGCGGCGGCGGCGGCGGCGGCGGGAATGCTCCGCTCTGCGGCCAGCGGCGGGCAGCGTCCATTGCAGCTCGGCGGGTCCGAGTCCGGAGTCCGAGGGCTCCGGCAGCCAGCGGGGGCACCCGGCCCCCACTCCCCTAAACACCGCTGGCCAGGTGCGTTTATTTCTCATCCCGTCCGCTTCCCACAAATCCACCGTCTGCGGCCGCCGAGCCCCGGCAGCAGCCCGGCCAGCCCACGAGGCACCACCGATCGCGCTCCCCTCTCTCTCTCTCTCTCTCTCTCTCTCTTTTCCAGCTCTCCCCGAGGAGGAAGGAGCACGGCGGGGCCGCTCGTCCCGTATTTCACCGCCCCGGAGACGCCGCCACCGGAGCGATTAAAACAAAGCGGAGAACCGCCACTTTCCACACTCTTCGCGCACCGAGTAACGCGGCTGGCTACGGGAGCTCAGCTAGCAGGGACGAAAAACACGGGGGGGGGGTGTTAAAGGAGGAGAGCCCACCCTCCACCCCAGCAGCCCCCCGGCTGATGCCCGCGCCCGGCGCACCCCAGCGCTGCCCGGCGCACCTGACAGCCCGCCGCGCCGCGCTGTATTTCCCTCCCTTAGCGACAGGGGAGGGGCGCGCCGGCCGCGGCGCCGCCATTGGCGGAGGGCAGCGGCGCGGCGCCGCCATTGGCTGCGGCGGCGGCCAATGGTGCGCGCTGTATCCGGGAAGCAGGAGGCTGCGGAGCTATTTAAATCCTGCCCGGTGATGTCAGCGCGGGCTCGCGGGGAGGGGGGGGGGGTTCGGGCGGCGGGGCGGGAGCCCCTGTCAGCCCGCGTTAGGCGCAGCGCGGGGCCGTGAGCGGGAGTGGCCCGGCACCTGCCGAGCCGTCCCTGCCTTACGGGACCCCGCAGCGCCCTCCTCCCCTTCGCCGCGAACTTGTCTCGGTGGCGGTCCTGGAAGGTGCGGGTTAATTTCGGGGTGTTGGCGAGGGGCGCGCTGGGAGCGCCCGCCAGCTGTGCGAGCGGAGCGCTGAGCCTGCTCTCGCAGAGAAGGCGAAAGGGCAGCTCTCTGCGTTAAAAACACTTCTGCGGCTGTTCAGGGGGAGAGATACCTTCGCTGTTCTTTATTTGCACCCAGTGCCTTCCCGTAGGCTCGGTGACGTTGCCCCTCAATTCAGGGAGGGCACTGAGTTGGTGGAACGAGTCCAGAGAAGGGCAATGGAGCTGGGGAAGAGGCTGGAACACCGGTCTTATGAGGAGCAGCTAAGGGAGCTGGGGATGTTCAGCCTGGAGAAGAGAAGGCTCAGGGGCGACCTTATCACTCTCTACAACACCCTGAAAGGAGGTTGTAGCCAGGTGGGGGTTGGTCTCTTCTCCCAGGCAACTAGTGGCAGAATAAGAGGACAGTCTTAAGCTGCAGCAGGGGAGGTTCAGGTTGGACAACAGGAGGAACTTCTTCACATAAAGGGTGATTATACACCGAGGAAGGTGGTGAAGTCACTGTCCCTGGTGGAAAGGCTGAACGTGGCACTTAGTGCCATGGTCTAGGTGACAGGGTGGTGTTAGGTCATAGGTCGGACTCAAGGACCTCAGAGGTCTTTTCCAACCTAGTTGCTTCTGTGAATTTCATACTTTGAAGGCACACAACTTGCCCCTTGGTGTCCCAGGGTTGCCTGAGGTTGCCTCAGGATTTGATCCTGAAGGACTGCCACAGGTGGGAAATCCCAAAGTGGTTTAAAGGTGCATGTTTGGGCCATGAAGCAGACCAACAGCAGCTATAGCCACCTGGCTGATTTTCCTCTTCCATTTCTGATTCTGGTCAGGGCAGGTCCTGTTCTGTGGGTCTCAGGGAAGGCTTTTAGATACTAAAACCTGATAGATGCTACTCATCACAAATGTTCTGTTTTCTATTGTCTTCCCAGCACAGCAATCACAGATGGAGCTGAAATGGTGCTAGGTTACAACAGAAGAAGAAACAGCCAAGACCAAAAATGCTCTGGTTTGTCTTGGCAGAAAACGTAAATTGTGCTGTGCTTCAATATGCTGTAGACCTGTCTGGAGCTCATCTGGTAGCCTAATAATGGCTGAAAATTGGGATTGTTGAGTTGTTTGACCTGAGGCATGTAATCATCCTGCCTGCAGTCTAACACCCAGTACCCTGATGGTTGCACAGTTCTTTCCCTATCATGTGACCTAAACTGATCCATCATGTGACCAAAATGCAGGCATCTTCCTTTACACAAAGGTATGTCACTCATGATGGGAAGACCCATAAATATCAGGTAAGAGACTGCAAGATTTTCTCAGTTCTCTGCAGATGGATGTGTGCCGTGACCATAGATTTTTTTGGCCTACATAAGTACATGCATTTTGGTTGTCTTAAGATGTGTGTTCAGCTCTGTGGGTGCAGAAGGGCATATGGTGTGGTGACATGTGGAAGTGATTCCCTAAAAGCAATTCTGAATACACAGGAGGTCACTGAGCTGAACATTGTTGGTGCCAGAGAAGATTTATCATGAGGAAATTGGGACAGGAAGCCAGGAGCAAAAAGGCTTCTGACATCTAGAGGACTGAAGATCTCAACAGCTTCCCAAACAGGAAAGCGAGAGTACACAGCCTATGTTTTTTCATGATGAAGCTTCATAAATTCAGAGTCCTGGTTGGTATGAGAAGCCAGGCTTGACCCAGGACTTGACAATTAAAGCTGGAGGAGGGAGGGAGGTGGTACCCCCAAAGAAGGATGAAAAGCCCTTACTGTTAGATGTGAAGAAGCTGTCACTGAAACCATGCTTCTTTGCTGTGGCAGGATATGGCAACAGCAGTAGGGGAAAGCAGGGGAAGGCTCATCATGGAGGTGGCTCCTGTGAGGGTAAGGGATGGCATGTCATAACTTGGGGTCCTCAAGATGAATCTGATTTTCTTTTAAGGATGTTCTTCCACTGAGAGTCAGATGGAAGAATGCGAGAACCCCTTTCAGGAACTGACTCCATGTGCCTTTTCAGTCCCCTTTGCATTTCCTTGTTTTCCCTGTTTGGGAAGCTGCTTGGAATAAAGATTAACTCACTACACTCAGTGTGTTGCTTATGTATTGTATTTGTCTGTCAGTGCCACAATCTAGATTTTCTGTGAGTTACCAGCAAGGCTCAGGAATAATTTTTTTTGTTGTTTTAATTGAACTTTTTCCCCATGGTCCCTGGCTCCGTTACTTCCAGGGTGACTTGGGGAAGTGTTGCCTTCTCTAAGATATCAGATCAGCATTAGTGAGAGATGGAAAGCTGGGCAGAGGTGTTCATGGTGGTCCTGCTCCTAACTCATGTATCTTGCTCAAATGTTTGGAACTAATGATCATATTTGACTTCAGAAGAATTTTTTCCCTAATGTGGGCTGTTGCATTTGGAGGGGAAAAAAAGGGAAGGCGGAGTCATTCACCCCACTTGGCAAGATGGAATATGGTTCACTTTGTAAAATGAATTTGAATGTTTTGGGGGCAGGAACTGCTGGGCTGGATGAAGCCCTTGCCTTGCAGCAGTATAAACTTTGCTTGTTGGAAGGGGAGGGGGTGTTCATATATGTAAGTGGAAGATGAATGGATCTTTTTGGACTTCGCAGTTATGGCATAAACTTACTGGAACAGAAAGGAATGTGAAGAGTTCATATGGTCCATCCCACAATTTCACTACCATAAAGCAGGATCCAATCTCCCCATCTCTTTCCTGGTAAATATCCAAATTATGCAAATAAGGGATGAAATTTTATAACCTTCCCAGGCATCCCTTTGAGTGCTCTGCTTTCCTCATGTTAGGACAGTCTTCCACTGCCTCCAATTAGAACTCCTTATGTGTAGTTTAACTCCATTACTTCTTGCCCTACCCATTTAGAGAACAGGTTGTTCCCTTCCTTTTCACCACAGAATTTATGCTTTTGAAGACTATCGGCATGTGTAACTCCAGTCTTCTTTTTTTTTAATTTTTCTTTTTATTTATTTAAGGTTAACCAAACTTGTAATCTGTTCAATTTTTGATCATCAGCAGTTTTTTCTAATTCTCTTCATATGACCCTGGGAGACAGCAATTCCTGACCCCTCCTCACTTTGTCCTACACATCTGCTTAAGAAAGGTCTGGAGAAACAAGGCTAGTAGTTATGCCGATATTTCCTCAAACTCTTTTTTTTTTTTTTCTTGTAAACAACTGTGCTGAATGAACAAAATTAATGGCAGGTGAAATTTGCAGCCCTGGGAAAGGAGCATACACTGCAGAGGAAGATGGATGGATGGTGCTGAAGTGGTGACGTCAGCTCTGAAGAGAAAGATAGGGTCAGCTGGGTGCAGCTCCACTGAAACAGGAAAAAAAAGAACAAACCCCAAATTTTAGGATGTTTAAGGAAAGAGGATGTTGGATGATGAGCAATAAAATATTACTGTAAATGATACTCACTGGAAATCATGGTGTATTGCAGCAGCTCAGCTTCAGAGTTTTACAGGGTCTACAAAGATTGCAGTTAAAGCTGGATAAACTCAGGTGCAGAAAAACTAGGAGGCATGTCAATAACTGAAGCTCAGACAAGGCAGAACTCCTCTGGAAATCTCTTCCTAGTCTCAACTCTGCTTCATCCTGGCCAATCTTTAAAAATCATTCCTGCTTCATACTAGAGATATGTAATACTGTCATTTTGCAGAAGGGTCTATAACACTGTGTAGAATTCAGCTGAATTCAGGCTACAAGAGGGGGTTACTGCAGTCATCTGATTTAAAATATCACTGATAAAAATTTTCTTTTAAATGTTCTGGTCAGGACTAGTGAAGCTTTTAAATTTTTAAATGTGTTTTATGTGGAAAATCCCTCTGTTAAATAATTAGCAAGTGCTTTGAGCATTACTGCATATTTTATATTTCATCTGCCCGGAAGAAATGGACGGTTCTGTTGCTATAGATTAACTGCAATTTATTTTGTAATACTCTGACTGCTGGAAGAGAGAGACTTATTAGTTTACTTCTTTTACTTCTGATTATTCAAGGAGTGGGGTTGGACAGAAGGGTTTAACCATAACTTTTCTTCTATTCCCAGTCCCAGCAGACATTTGAGTTCACAAAGAAAGAAATCTGTACAAGCTGAAAATGTGAAAACCAGAGACTGAGGGGTTCAACAGTATGAAGGATTGCAGGGCTGGATCTTATTTTCTTGGCAGGCACTGGCTACTATGGTTTATTTTACCTTTGACATAGCCTTATTCCACATTTCAGTGTATTTTTTTCTTAGGCAGAAAAAAAAATAAATCATTGCTGCAGCTGCTGTTGCGTGAATTAGTCTTAGATACCAGTGGACACTAATTGTGTTTAAAATTAAGAATTTGGCACAAGAAGCTGTTCAAATTTAACCTTTTCTTCACAGAAATGGAGTTACAAATGATTTTTTTTTTTCATGGAATGAAGGATAAGATCACCTTTTAATTCGTTTTGATGATCAGATCTGTGTTTTTTATGCTCTTTGAACAGTAGGTTGTGTCAGAAGTGTGGCCTTGGCTCTACTATGGGTATTTTTGTACATCTTAGGGTTTTTAGGCTATACCAGTAGGCCTCAGAAAGCAACACAGCATGGTAGCTGTCACATCTGTTTTCCTAGAAAGTTGTTTTGTCCTGTTTTCAAGACAAACTTCGAATTCTGAGATGGTTTTGTATCCTTAGCACTTTGATTGGTAGCGCAATTCCTGAAGGAAAAAAATGCTTCAATATTCATATGTTGGACCTAATAGCCCTCCTGGCAGTCAGTGGGAGGCGTTAGTATGCCAGAAGGTGCAGTCTTGGGCTGCAGCAGTCTTTCAGCCTGAAGAAATTTCCCTACATTACAGAATACAGGCAAATGTTGATTAACCAAATGTGCCTACAACACATAAAAGTTCTCAAAGAGCATAAGCTAACTTCTGACTTTTCTCCTCTGGTGTAGCACCAGTGGTTCAGATGTCTAAACAGTCATCTTCTTAATTTTGCAGCCCTGCTTAGGTGGCCAACCCAGTTTGTTTTCTAAGCTGTTTTATACAGAAAGCCATTACCTGCACATACTGTCTCTGAATGCACTGGGGCTCAGGTGTATATTTTGCCCACATCAGTTTCTTCCACAGTGTTGCCTGGTTAGCACTTGCAACAAGCATCCTGTGCAGCCTTTAGAAAAGTCTCTTCCAGCTTGCTGGAGACAAACATGGAGGATGCTGGTGACCATCAGGGAGTATAAAGACGATGGTTGCAGTGGTACTTGGTGGTCTGTTAAGGGCCAGATCCCTAGTTAGGCCAACAGGGATTGCAGGGAAAAAATGAAAGGCTTGAATAAAACTAATTCTCCATTCTGGCAATACAACTGGGGAAATACGTGTTTCCTTGCAGCCCTGCTGTGGCTTGCAAAAACTCTTCCATCTCCAAAACAGTGCCGAGACTGATGCCAATGAAAATAACATGCAGAAACATTTTTTTAACATGTGCCACTCATTTGCAACTCAAGTATGGGGAACTCGTGTGTGCTGAAATGAAGGGTGCAGAATAGAACAGACCAATCTGTTTATGAAGACTGGAGGGTTTATTTACCATCACTGAGATTTAGATTTATTTTTTTTTCACGTTATTTATTGGTATTTCTAAAATGCTGTTGAACTGTAGCTTTCCTGTTGTGATAAAGCTGAATGACTAGCATCTTGATACTTTGTTAGTAGCTTGGCAGCACATACCAAAAGGCAGAGGACACCAAAGAAGGCCGTAAGAATGTGTTCAAAATAGCATAAGGAGGAATTTTATGCAGTATTTCCTATGTACAATGTTCCTAAGGCAGTGTGAAATTTTACTTTATTCTTTCATGAAACATCTTTACATATAAGACAAAGTCTATTTTTTAAATATTGGCTTGTTTGGGCAACTACTCTTAGGTTTGGGATGAAGTATAGTGTGATGTGATATCGTGTCACTATGCAATATTAATCTCTGTATAATTGTCCATAAAGGGCAGGGAACTTAAGAGGAATGTCCTTTTACAATCCTCTCTAACGGAGGGAGAAGCTTGTCTACTGAATTGCCCAGTTTGTGGATTATTTTTGTTTTTAAAAGTTATCTGTCACTTTTCAGTGTTGCCTTTTTCTCCTCACAATCCAGAAAAAAACCCTATTCAATAGCTGGCATAAAATTTAAGTCCAGAGGTGACTCTTACAGTAAATACCAGCATGACATCTGATATAAATTCTTGCCTAAAATACCTGTGATAAAGCTTAGATCCTATAAGTATGCATATGTATGTATTGGTCCTAGAGAATGATCTAGGTGGGGGTTAAGCACCATGCTCCAAAAAAGCAAATCCATGTAAACCACTCATCACCTCTTCATCATCTGAGCATATGCAGACACCTACCATTTTTGTGACACTGCTTTAATCCTGTGTGGAATGGCTTCATAAGGACAGCTGCATCTTTAGCATACATGAAAGCTTACTGAGCTCAGTACAGGGCTATTTCCAGCTAAGAATGCAAAACAGCAGAGACTGTTGTTGTCCACCTCTTTCCTAATGGCTGGCTAATTACAGGATAGAGAAGGACTTACTGAGGAAATCAGACTTTCAGTACCCTTAGACAACAATTCTCACTTATTAGATGACAGATCTCACTGGATGAGAGTGGAATCGTGACACATCCTCTTCCATGGTTTTCAGAGTTGATTTATACTCTCTGCCATGCTTGCATGGGACTGTTTTACTTTCTATAACCACTTAAAATGCTATGCTCCTCCGATTTCTCTGGAATTTGTGGTTTGTAGTAAGGAAAGGGATAATTTTAACACAAGAACTGAAATTGTACCTGACTCCCAAGTAGACAGAAAAATATCTCTAATGCTATTTCCTTAGGTCTTTAATTTCAAAGATAAAAAATGTACATCTTTGCTCTGGTACACATACTCTCTACCTCAACTTCTCTTGCATCCTTTGAATAATTATTCTGTTAGGAGTTGTAAGTCACACAGTGCTTTTCAATTCATAAAATTTAGCATACAGGAGAAGTACATATCAAGTTTAAGGACCAAAATGGAGCCATCAACCACTCACGAGGCAACACTGGCAAGAAGGAGCACTCACAGCTTCTTGTCCTGAGCAATACAGAACACCAAGCAGCTACTGGGTTAACTTGTCCTAACACAGAGCAGAAGCCCCTGGAGTGAATCCAGCATTGCTTATCTAAGAGCTGTGTCCATGTGTTTGATTGGTGTCCTGTTTTGTTTTTGTTTTTCCAAGGGAATCATAACTCATTTGCACAATCCCTAGTCCATAATGAATACACCTACTGGGATTTATAACAGATAAAGGAGATTTGCTCATGAGGCAGCAAAGCACGCAGTAGTAGAAAGGATAAGGAGTACCCTTTTCATTCTGTTGGATAAGAATGGTCACTTAGAGCAGGATCTAATTTTAATTTCTAAGTTATCCAAATACCCACATCAAAAAAGGAAAACAAAGAGAAAACAGGTCATTATGGGCAGACTGGTATCATAAGTACTTTGGTATCTTGCTTTTGTATGTTGCATTCAATACCTGGTAGGTTGCATACAGCACCAAAGTAGACAGGATTTATAAAGATGTCATTAAAGAATGTGACAATCTAGGCTGCAGGAGACAGTAAAAAAAAAACAGTCCCACTTAATAACTTTCCTGAATCTTACATGATGTTTTTCAGTGTAAGCAAAACAAGGACTGTTAATCAAGTGGCAAGTCAGCTGCTGCTCAGAAAAAGGGGTGCAATGCTGTATGCGATCCTTAAAAAATAAGAACCAAGAAGAAGTTGTGATCTGCTGCAGAGAGCTGAGGGTGCGTCTTGGTCTTCAGATTAATTTAGGTAAATTTAATTTATCAGTAAATCACCTATGATAGGATGTTGGAGAGACATAAACAGGTTGTAAGTGTGGATGGGAAAAATATATACACAGCAAAACAAGCTGGTTGGGTATGTGGAGAAGTGTATTGCTGGAAAATCCTGTGAGACACTTCATACTAGCTGCAGTATCACGTATAAACTTGTGTCACATGCTGTTGATCAGGCAGAATTCAAATGCTGAAAGGACTAAGCTGTGGCAGAGTCTCTGGCTTTGTGTGATTGCCAAACAACCCAGTATGGAGCACTTGGTAGTATCTTACCATCTATCTTCTACTTGTTATGACTACATAGTGCTGTTTCCTGGCAATTTTGAGGTTATTTGAAGGGCTCTGGAGAAGGGAACCTGACTGGCATACAGCACTGGAATGGACACAGCAACTGCTGGAAGATGCCAGAGGATTCACAGAGAAGAGCAGAAAGCAACAGAGAGAAGCAGAAGTGAACAAGCATGGAGTGTAAAGATGGAACAGAGGTGTACCATTAGGGTATAGTTTAAGATGTTACCTAGGGATGGAAGGACCTGTGGGAAGCTGAGGAGTGTATCAGTGTTCTTTGCTTAGCATGGCAGATCTGTTTATCTAATTCTTTTATCTGTGGTATTTCTAGAAGTAATGTGCAAGCTGTACTGCAATGTAGAGACAAGCAATAAAGGCAGTTCAGCTGCTAGGATCTGTAGATGCTGATGCCTGAGGTCTCTCATAATCTGGTGTGTGGCCAGCAGGAGAGGATGAAGCATAGTAAAGGAGAGGAGAGGACAGCCATAGTATGCTTGGTTTACAGCTGTCAAACAATAGTGGTTTTTGTTTGGGAGTGAGCTTGGGTTAAAGCTCTTCAGACCTATTTGCCTAGGGCAAGGCTCCAGGCTGGAATGCTGTTAGGAATTTACAGCTTAAAGCTCCTTGGCAGCAGTTGCCATTTTTCAGCTTTTGTGTCAGTGGAGCAGATTCCTGGGAATGGTAAGGGAAATCTCAGAAGGTATTTGTGAGACACCTGGGAGATGCATGTAGGGATGGGGAGGGAGTCTGGGAGAAGTCAGCAGGGTGTCATGGATCTGTAGCAGACCTGCCAAGGTATGGGAGGCTGTACTCAGTTTCTTTACCTCCTCTCAACCTGTTCCCATCTTTTCCTCCCCAGGGGTGAATCCTCATGTTCTTGGGAGTTTGCAACTTTTGTCCAAACTCCACGACTGTCTCCTTCCCACTTCATAGCTGTCTTCCTCTATCAAGTCGATTTTACCTAGAAAAAACCCTCCTTGTGGCTTTGTTGTGGCCTCTAATTATTCTCTGCTGAAAAGAAAACAATGTTGGTGTGTCTTCTGTTACAGAACAAAGAGGGGGCAGAAGGTGGGTGAGGATTATTTAGGCCAGAACAGCAGGTTCTGTCTCCCAAGTCATAGGCAAAGTCCCTTACAGTCTTCAGCTGCCTCTAGTGAGCTGATGTCATTTAAGTAGTCACACTGATGTCAGAAGCTCGCAGTTCAATCTTCATTATCTTCCTATGTAGTTGTCAGAGATGTATCTTTTGTCAGGTAAAGCAAAATCAGCAAGTGTTATTAAGAAAACATGATTGGTAGAAGTAGCAGAACTAACCTAATACGAGAATACTTGCCCCTGTTATACCCATCATCAAGCAGCACTTTAGAATAGACCACCAACCAATAGGCTGATCAGTAAAGATCAGCCAAACTGAATGGTGCTCTCTGCCTCATAAAACTCATCTACCTCAATTTGAAGGGCAGTAGCAGAGCCCTACCTTCAGAGACATCTGGGACCAAGCTTGTGTAGCTGGAACCAGCACGATTAATGTTACTACTCCTGATTACTGACAACCACTGGTCCTGTCAGCAAGGAAAGGGGAAGTAGAGATAGCCACTCTTCTGTAACTCTGTAGTGTCCTTTGCATTATTAATTACCCTTTAACAGAGGTGATGAATAGCCACACTCCTTCCCACATATCCAATTATTGCATAATAATTAATGTTTGCATTTAGCCCATCCTGACCTAAACCACAAGATGCTGAAGTCTCTCGTGTCAGTTCAAGACTGCCTTGTAGGTTTCTAAACTGGGACTAATTAATGGTAGGCAATTCCTGCACACTCTCTCCAAGCTCCTCTCCCAGTTTCTACTCTTTCCTTTTTAAGTCTGGTTCCTAGTGCAGTGCTGGTCAGGCAGGCGTGGCTATTGAATACATCAGGATCATAGCTCAGTGGAAAGAGACCTGATAGGCACACTAGCCTCTTTTGTCTCAACACCTTTAGGTGTATATAGAGGCTACATTTATGCAGCTTTGCATCTAGTTTAGATGAGCAACATTTAGTTCCTAACTGAATGTACATGGATGGAATAAGACATTTTTCTCTTCATTCCAGATCTGTTTTCTATCCAAACTAAAATCTTGGCCAGTTGACCTATCCACCTCATTGATAATTTCCTCTGTCTCCTAGCATAAATAAGCCACAGCTGTATGTGTTTCTTGCAAGTTATCCTGACTTAGATGACTAATCAGTTCTTCATTCATAACTTTGGTGTTCTCAGGGTCCTAATATCCATGCAGTGTGTAAAACTGGATGGTTCTTCCCCTCAGTTATCCCTAAAATAGTTCAGTCTTCTTGAAAAATTGAAACTTATCTGGACTTGTCTCATCCCATAGCTTTATTAATGAAAGATTGGTTTCAGGCATTGGAGAGGGTCTTTGTTCCCTCTCCTGGTTTTCAAGGAAGTTGGTTCCTATCTTTGCTCAGATAATTCTCCCATAATACTTTGTCTATCTGAGTTTCAACTCATGCTTCAGAATTCTTTCTTCCTCACTAGTCTTGAAGTCTGAATTGTCCTTTACTAACATGCAAGGCAGGCCATTTTAAATGTTATCCTTCTTTCAGTCACTCTCAAAAACTATCTGTGGGGATAGGCTTGTCATGGCCGGAGTTTAGTTGCAGAGATTCTGGGATTTACACTCACTATAGTAGCCACACCTCTCTGCATCTACCTCTCTTTTTCCTAATAATTAAATCGCAAAATCTCTGTGATCAAGAACATTGTCATATTGCTTTGTATTTAGAGTAATTTCTATTATGACTGGCTTATCATTCATGACTGGAATTCCTAGGTGTTACAGAAATACAGATTTTTTTTTTTTATTTTATTCATGTATTCATTTAAAAATACCATGTGGTTTTAGGCATTACTTCAGATTTTAGTGCAATATTCCTGAGAGGAAATGTAAAATGTCAGTGGTTTGGGATTCTATCCACAAAATTGTTTCTCCATTGCTCAAATTGCCATGGAATCCTTCTTCTTGTTTGTAAAACCAATATTCTACACTTTTAGTGTTTATATGGACCCACACTACAAGATCATAGACTGGATCAACCTTCACTGCAAGAATGCTGTGATATTAGGACAGAGCAGTTTCAAAACCTCAGCAACTGTGTATTCTTTTAGATACTTAAAGTAATAGATTTTCTAAGCTGTATAATCTCACCAGATTCTTAAAGGACACCATCTGTCTGTACCACTACAAAAGTCCAAGTTGGCCCTCCCCCTCCCAAAAAAATGCAAAATGTTTTTGAATCATAACTGTTGAATGTATTTTCACAATTTAAGAAATTTAACTATATATTTGAAGATGAAAGAGCATTAACAAAATGGAGAAAGCAGAGTATGGGAATTTTCATCCCTAGACCTGATAGGAATGTGGAATTTGAGCAATGTTTGTCCTTTATTCCCTCAGCTCAGGAACACCATTCTTCTTGCACTAGGGACAAAAACATCTCTGGATGTACTGTGGGAATAACAAGACAGGATACAGAAATTAAATATTTACTTCTGGCCAAGTCCCACTCCATTTAGTGCTTTCCCAATTAAGAACATTACTAGCAGTAGATCTGATGAGCTTTCTCATGAACCTTCTTTCTACTGAACTATGACTTTCTAGTATCCTGCCAGCCCAAAGGACACAGCCCAACTGTAGGCAGCTGAGCTGCATCAGGGCCTTATATTGACAGCCCCAAAAGATGAGAAGAGCTCAATGTGTAGAGAAATCTGAGGCTCCATTAAAACCTTATTGCATGTTACTGCACATTTAAGATGATCTACAACACTCCATCTGGCTGGAGTATGCTACAGCCCACACGTATACAGGCTTGTTTTGCCAATGAAAACCCCTTATATTCTTGTGTACTCCCATTATTGTCCATCAAAGAAGTTTTGTTAGTATACTCAAAAGTGTTCCCTCTCTGCAAGCATCACTCACACTTCTATTTATATAATTTAGAAGTATAAATGTTTGCATATGTGATTTAAAGGAAAGGTATATATATATAAACCTATAAGAAGAAGAAATGAGAGATGAACCAATATTTACAGATAGTCCTAATGCAGAACCCCTTTGTAGGCAGGTGGGAAAAGTAGTGTTTCTTTTCAAAGCTGAAATCACAGAAACATTTACAAAGTAGAATGAGACTTTTGTTTAAATGCCTATTCTCTGTATCCACACAACCCCTGAAAGCTCTGCTAAGGTGAATTTCAGTTCTCATTCTGGATTTCAGGAAGATGCTGAGAAAAAAAAGTCCCACTCAAAATGTCTCATCTGATCTTGCTAGAACTGGTAGTTGAATGGGCAGAGTTCCCACTTGTCTCAGCTCTTCAATAAATGTATTTCTTTTGTACCCATGATGGCAGAAGGAGCCATTCTCTATATGTCATGTTGCTGGTGAGAGAAGCTTCCTACACTCTCAGAGATTGTAACTCCATCTCCTTTCTCAACAGTATCATTAAATCTTACACTGGCGTGGGTTTTTGTGGAAATCCCTCATGCACATAAATGAGTAAAATGATAATGACAGCAAACTGCCTCAGGCTCAAGTATCAGGATGCAGTTTCACAATTAGCCTAGGCTGGTCTCAGTCCGTTTTGCTGTATCCTTCCCCTATGCCCCACACCTGCCAACAGCAGAAGTGGTCTTACAGTTACACACAGACAGATCAGCCACCCTATTTGGCAAAACCAGCTGATTTGGAGAGAGGATAGTGTTTGTTTTCTGCTTAGGCAGGTCCCTTCCTTGACTATATAGCCTCATGAAAGCCAGTACCAACACACAGCAAGGGGCCAGGGGCAGGACATAAAGTTGTCCGTATCTTTAGCAGAAATGCAGATAACTTGTTAAAATCTCTCACTAAAAAACCCCTCTTAGAACAGATTGATAAAATTGAATTGTTGAAATTGCCAGGACTTGACAGTATCTATTCTTGAATTCCAGCATAGCTGAAATATGAAATTGCTGTGTTGCTTTTTGTGGTGTGCCACTTGTATTGGCTTGGGTAACAGAAGAATTGAAGATGGAGGCTTTGGGATATTTTTGGTAAACATAAGCCAGTATGGCTGATTTCTGTACCAAGAAAATAAACTAAAACTGTAACCAAAATTGGAACTAGCATTGCAGTAAGTGGCTAGAATAAGAAGAGTCAATATAGCTTTATGAGACAGAAGTTATACTTCAAAAATCTATTAGAGTCCTTTATGATGAGTGTATGAAAGCAAACAAGGAGCTGAGAGGGGTCCAGTTTGGTTTTCAAAACACCTTTGACCAGGCCCCTCAGTAAAGGCTCATAAAAAATTAAGTTTCTGATGAAGGAAGAGACAAAATCTGTGGTTTAGTAACTGTTTAAAAGCTGTGCAGCAGTGGATAAAAATACAACTGTTTTCATAACAAAGATTTGTTACAATTTCACTATTATTGGTCTTTTATTACTAAGTGATGCTGAAAAGGTGAAGACTACAATACAGTGATGAGGTTTACTGATGACACTAAGTTCTTTGGGATACTAAAATCAAAAACCAGCTGTAAAGTATTGCAGAAGGACACTACAAATTGCTGACTGAGAAAAAAAGCTAGCAAAATTAGGTTAACTTAAACAAATCCTAAATTTTCCATACAGGCTAATGTTTTCTGAACATCACTACCATTCAAGAAAGAGGCCATGGAATCATTTTGACCAGTTTGATTAAAATAGTCACAGTTCAAAGGTAAACCACAAGGAAGGAAACTGAGATTACACAGGAAAACACTGGTATAGCACTCTACTTTTCTCTATCTTGTATTTTTCTAGGTTACAAGGAGGAGCAAGAGGAATGATCAAAGTTGTGAAACCTTTCCATCTGAGGAGATAGTAAATGAAAAGTAAACAGACTAAGATGTTTCTATTTGGAGAAAGGGTATGTGAGAGGATACTATGGAAGAAATCTATAAAATGGTGAGTGGTGTTAGGACAGATAGAACAGTCACGTACAGCTTCTCACAATAAGAGAACTGAATGGAAGTCTGTAAAATTTTTGTTTGGCAGATTCAAAACACAAGAAGTAATTTTTCCCATAATGGAGAACTGAATGTAGAATACACATAGTGTTATGGTAATAAAAATGGGAATGGGTTAAAAAAGGAATCAGAGTAATTTTAGAGACAAGCCTATTGAAGACTATTATGCAGTGGTCTAGAAAGAAATCTCCAGCTTGGAATTATTGGGAGTTACAGGATATGCCCTGGAAAGAATCAATCTGTATGTCTAATGAGCTTTTCATAAGCACCTACAATTGGTCACTGTGGGGAAAAGGGAACCGAGCTATGAAGACCTTTGGTCTGGCCAAGTACAGACTTTTTAAATTCTACTTTCCAAACAGAGTAAATGACTTCATTGAGGGTTCTAATATCAACCAAAATTTGAGGTTAGCACAGGTAAAGGATATTTTAGATGTTACATCTAACTTGATATTGCTTTGATTAACAGCTATGAAATATCCAAAGGGCATTATTTGGCATCATTCAGGTGGCATTGGTCTTATGCCATGAATGCAACAAGCTTATGTATGAGACCAGAGCTCTTTCTCCTGGTAAACACCATGCCATATGTTTTTATCAGGCACTAATTTGGAGGAGAATTAATCTTAAGAAAGTTATTACGTTAGAGTGTCCTAGTTATGTCAAAGTATAGAGCTGGGGGCTTCTTCATTTATACAAATATTGCTAAACATTTAATTTCAGATTCTCAGTCTGGTGGATAATAAAAAATGACTACCCACCAAACTTGTAGCATTAAATGGAGACTTTATTTTTGGCAGCTCATTGGAAGGGGATTAATATTACTGGAATGGCTTTGTTTCTCAGCTATGCCTCCTTAAGAACAGCTTCCTCTGAACATATATTTCTATTTTATTGAGAAAAGGAAATACGGTATTAGAAATCAATGTTTTTAAAGGGTAATTTACAGAAATCTAATCTTGGCAGATGCTGAAATATTTTCAATTTAGAACAAATAGTATTTCTGTCATCCAGTCAGCTTTTTAAAATTAGACCATTACTCCTTGATAAGTTAATTACAAAACAGAAAGAGACTCAACCAATCTAAAAAAGTGTTATTAATGGAAGTATAGAGCACATGTCTAAAAGCTGGTTTTACTGATTTATGGGTGAAATTTTACTTTTCATATGAAAAACCTTGTCTCGAATGCCTTAAATCATAGGGAAAAATGCTCAATTTTTCACCCTATCACAACTAATTTTTTACACTGGTACACTGATGGACTACTGTTCTTCTGTGCTACCATCCATTATAAAAACTGACAGCATCATAATTGAAATTATTTAAAATATGGTGGATTTAGATAATTCTTTACTTCGGTATAGATATGACTACACAAGAAATGCTGCTACTGGAAATTGCTAGGATGAGTTACCAAAATGGAATTATTGCTCAGCAGGCCATACTCCTCTGGGGGTAGGAAATGAAAAATACCATAAATTCCTTTGAAATGTGGAAAGATAGGAAGAATGGAAGGAACATTTTTTGTTGTTTCTGAGGCCTGGTCATCTTTAGTCAAATCTCTGTGCTCCAGGGCAGATGCCCAGTATCACAGACTGCAGAAGTTTCACACTGCACAGACACTTAGGCTCCATGCAGACATGAGAAGCATGGAGTATGTTGCAACTATGAGTTGAAATGTCTCCAGGTCCACCAGCTGAATCCTGGTCTCACTAAAATCCCTGGTAAGTCTTTCAATCAGTGGAATCACAATTTCACTCCAGGGATTTTGGGTAAAAACAAGTAAAACTCGCCAAAAAAATTACTGTGGGCGATTAGCTTCATAATATCTGCCCATGGATGTCTCTGTGCTGCATGGCTGCATTTTGTGCTTCTTGCAGTAACAACCTGCCAAGGTGCCCAGTGGAAATCCTTCCTGGTTAGTGCTGGGGTCTGAGCCAAAGCCATGTCAGGTATCAGTCAAACAATTTAACAATATGAATAGTGGCAAGCTAAAACCCAAACTAAATGCCCTGCCTCTGAGTAGTTTACCAGTATAGAAACTGAGCCACAGAGGCAACTGGTTTGGCAATCTCTTTGGGAAACTGTCACTTAGCGGTGTGTGATGACTGGTAAACCCACTTCAACTAAAATCCTATTTAGCCTCAAACAACAGGAATAAAATATAATGGAAGACGAAAAGGTTTTAAACTGTACTAAAAGTATCAACATACATCTTTCTTACAACAAATGTTGTTGTCCTAAAGTGGACAGGCAGATTTAGCCTTTCCAGATACTGTACAATTCCACAGAATTTCACAGAACCGGTCAACTGCAGAAAAAGCCTGGCCAACTGCAGAAAAATGGCAGAGATAACTAATCTGGGTTATGGGAGATGTTGTTTCTATGAAACTGTAGAGTATCTGAAAAGGCTGAATCTACTTGTCCACTTCAGGACAGAAAAAGTTTTGGGGTAAGAAAATATATATTACATTATAAATATATTGAACAGTACTGGCCCTAGAATTGAAACTGGAGGAGCACTACTGGTAACTGGTCGCCAGCCAGGTATAGCCCCATTAACTGCAACCCTTAAACTGTTGGACACCAGGTAAAATCATAAGAAATTTAAAGGAAAAATGTTTGCAGGAGATTTCTATACTTCAAATACAGAAAAAAAAAAGCATGGGATAGAGCAACCCCCTCCAGCTTTCAGTATATACTGTCCAGTGGTAAATCTAAGGACCTAGAACTTTTGAAAAACAGGTAATTTTTTTAATTACATGTGAATTCTCCTTTATACAAGGCCATATTACTCCTCACATCAATACTATCTCAGAGATAACAACTGCCTATAAATTACAATATCGCTCACCTTCCTAAATGTGGAGGAAAATTTAGGCAGACACTAGGCTTTGGCTGTACGCCTCCACCCCCTCCTTTTGATGAACAGCAACACAGGTACCACTGAAAAGTTTGTAACTTTATACTGTTACATGAGAATAACCCAGGGACACAATTATCTCCATTATCAGAAAGCATACAAGCGCAGTGTCCAGCATCATCTCCAGATGCTTAGCCACATCCCAGGGGACACTGTAATAGGAGAGCTAAATTTGACCAGTCTGACCATTTCTTTAAAAGTTGTATAGCAGGTGATATCTTTTAGTATGTATACCTGCAATTACGAAGGTAATTAGGTGGCACATTCCGGGTGAGCCCAAGGAGCACCTTAAATTAAATCCCTGAGCCTCACAATGTTATTGTAATTAGCTGTCTGAGTAGGTTTTTTTTGTTTATTGCATCTACCCTGTGTGCTAGGGATGAAAAAACATAATTTGACAGAAATATTTTAAATGGTTTATTACTGAGATGAAGGCTTATTTTCATTTTTCCCAGACCACATGTTCTTTCTTTCCTTTGCTTTTAATTACAAATATTCACAGCAGTGAGAATGTTTAAAACTTGAGAAGATATTTTATTGTCTATTGCTTGCAAAATAAAGTAATGATGTTTGCCCCTTCTATTTAGAGGGAAAACCTGTCTGGTGATGTTTGTTTTATCTTCACCTTACAAAGTAACATAGTTTAAAGACCCTTAAGGACAGGCATGTTAGCTCTGCAGTTTTGATCTGGGATCGTTCCAGGTTAGACCATTTTCCAAACACCACTAATTACCACTGTGGAACAGTTTGTATTTTGATATAAATGAACTCCCTTTCTTTAAGTGTGAACTTCTAATTTCTACAGTGGAAAAAAGGAAGTCAGAAGTTCTATATGAAAAATAAATATAAGCTGCATTGAAAATTTGACTAATTATTTATTAGTTCACATTAATATGCATTAGGGAAGTTACTGGGAGCATGGCAGCAGCATTCTGAGTCCAGGTTCCAGTTCTGTCCCTTGCCTTGTGGCTTTTCAGCAGCAGTTTCTTGCTTCATGGTGAAGCAGTGTGCAAGGTCAAGTGGGACTGCATTTGACTCTGTATTTATCATAGTTATTAACGTAGCAGCTCAAAAGGTCAAGTGACTTGCATGAAATTCTCAGTATTTATTTGAAGAAAAATGTGTCTCTGGCCTTGTGCTTCTGGAGAAAAGATGAAAATGTAAATGTACACAGGCTTAAGAAGTGAAAGGATACTTAAAAGTCATTAAAAGACACAATAAACATGAAGAATCTTTGATCTGATGTTATGATCTGGGGGATGAATTCATGATTTTTGAATCAGGGATGGGAAAGATGAGGATGGACAATAGAAAAAGGGGTGGAGCAATCTTCCAAAATACAGATTATTTAAACAGCTGTTGTCACATGTTTAAAACTTGTGAAGATATTTTATTGTCTGTTGCTTGCAAAATAAAATTATGAAGAATCCAAGCAGCGTTGTAGACTATGACCTTTCTGGCTGTTATCTGACTTTAGTCAGTTGTAATTTTACTAACCAATAACTTGACACCTGTTGTTCAAAGTAGATCAACAAAACCCATATCTGCCCATGTAACACAGAATTTCTCTTCCACAAGGGCCTCAAGACCTGTTTCAGGGCTCTTCCATCTCTGAGTATCCATCACACAGTCTTAGTGATGGAAGCATGGGGTAGAAATCACGGTATCTTGCACAGTGAAGTGGGGAAGGAATGGCTATGCTGCTTCCATCATCTGCCATTACCCAGTGGATCTGTCAGCTGTTGCTGGAGGAAGGTTTCAGTCCTCACGTTCAGCTAGAATGAAGGTGACACAGTGAGTAATCACAACTGCAGTTGCACACTCCACTTCTGGCTTGGAGTTTTTGTACTGGCCTTCAAAAGATGGGATGCAGAGTCTCTATTTTCTACTATGAGTTCTAAAAAATACTGCGTGATGATGGCCTGTAAGTGGTTAATTTATTTTCTCAAGTTTCACTATTGGACTGATTTATAAAACTAATTTACAGTGTGTAATGCAGCTTTCATTCTTTTAATAGTTCTCTGTAAGAAGGCGGAGTGGGTTATTGGGTTTTTTTTAATTCCTTTTGTCATGGATTAACCCTACCCAGCAACTCAGCCCCACACAGCCACTTACTGACTCCCCCACGGTGGAACGGGGGAGAGAATGGGAAGGGTAAAAGTGAGAAAACTCGTGGGTTGAGATAAAGACAGTTTAACAGGTGAAGCAAAAGGCACACATGTATGCAAAGCAAAACAAGGAATTCATTCCCCACCTCCCACAAGTAGGCAAGTGTTCAGCCATCTCCAGGCGAGCAGGGCTCGCTCCATCACATTTAACAGTGACTTGGGAAGACAAACACCATCACTCCAAGAATCCCCCCCTTTCTCCTTCTTCCCCTAACTTTACATGCTGAGCATGTTGTCCTATAGTATGGAATATCCCTGTGGTCAGTTGGGGCCAGCTGTCCCAGCTGTGTCCCCTCCAAACTTCTTGTACACCTCAGGCCTCCTCATTGGTGGGGTGGGATGAGAAACAGAAAAGGCCTCAATGCTGTGTAAGCACTGCTCAGCAGAAACTAAAACATCCCTGTGTTATCAAAAGTGTTTCCAGCATAAATCCAAAACATAGGCCTGTGCCAGCTACTGCGAAGAAAATTAACTCTGTTCTAGCCAGAACCAGCACATCTATGCTTTTTTTTTGTTAGATTCCTCATTAATTTGCAGTTCAAATTTGCAGTGTGTCCTTTTCTTGGAAAAACATTGCTCCTAACAAAGTGAATTTGTATATCATTCAGGGATCAGGGTCCCCACAGAACTTTCTGGAACTACAACAAGTATTTTCTTATTAGCTTTTGACATTGCTGGCGGAGTATGAAGAGAGAATTTCTCTATTGAACTTGATGACTCCAAAATTCCATTTTGATTAGCTAGCCAGTAGTCAAATTTTAATGGGCCAAATTCTGAAGCACGGCTGCTTTGGAAGTGAAGTCTACCATTTCTTCATAAATGCTTTTCTTTTCATATCCCCTGATGTAAGGCAAAACCTCAATATCTGAGAAGTTTACAACAATTGTTTTCTAAAAATGATAAACTTAGAAAATTTTCTTTTAGTGACCATACATCCTTAGTTTTCACTTTGAACCCATTCTTTGTTGTTCAGCTTCATTTGTTTGATTCATCTATCACTTGCAAACTGATAACACCCTGGAATCCAGTCACAGCCAAGTCTTCATAATGTGAGATGATATATAAACACACTAGTAAAATGATGTTACATCCAAGACACAATTGTTGTTCAACACAATCCTAAAGATGACCAGAAAGCTGAGGAAGGAGCAGGATTGTTGGTCAATACACTACAGTACCATAAAACACAACAGGCTGGATTTAGCTTGGCAGTAGGTCATCTTTTGGCACATATTCGTAGTCTTAAGGTTGCAGCTGTACAATAAGAGATCCTTATTTGCTTCTTACATTTACTAATATTATTTTATTCTTGTATCACAGCTGGAGAGTATTAGAAAGTATTTGAGAGCTTACTGAACAAAGCTCCTTGTGTGGGCTTGCTCCAGAAGCAGTAAGTGAAGGTACCTTTTCTACTGAAAGGTAGAAAAGAACTGCCTGAAAAAGTGGTGTGATAAAAGAAGACAATTAAAGGCAATACTGGAGCTTTTAAACCTCTCCCACCCAGCAAATGCTGTTTCTTACACCTTCAGTTTCATCTGCTTCTCACACTCTGTCTATACTACCAAATATGCCTGCCTTCCAAATTTCCCCCAGCTTTGGTCTTGCAGCTGCAAGACCCCATAGGGTGTGATTATCTTACTTCCTGTCTGTCGATTATGTTTAAACATATGCTAAACTGTAAAGGTCACTTTTCTAGCGTGACTCTGGAGTACAGTTAATGATAGTCTTGTTACTGACTGACCTCCTGTACCTGACAGAGATTAAACATCTTGGACAAATTTTCATTGCTTGAATCCGTGTCAAATCCTTCTAATGTGTGAAGGACTGATCACTTTTAAACTAGTGGTGTGGCGCAAATAAGGTTCAGTCATTTGATGCCAAGATGCCTGACTGATTTTTGCAGTAAAAAAACAGGAATTCATAAACACCATGGGAATAGCAAAAGAAGATGTATCTGTGCAGTTCTTTGTCAATAGCCTAAACTGATTCCTCGGTGTGTCCTGCCTGGACAAGGTTGAGTGATGCTGCAGCAGCCAGCAATGCCACAGCCATGTTACCTCACATGATGAAAACACAGTTTCTGTGTCCATACTTTATCATCAAAAACATAACCTTGCTTTCGAAATAAGAAGCATACTTTTAAAGTATTCATATTGTGGAAATTAAGGTAAAATAGACCGTGTTAAAGTGTTGGTTTTAGCAACTTATACTTACTCTACTTCCAGTGTATTTAGACTTACACATACCTGAAAAATCCTAGTAAATCTACAATGGGGCTATTTTCAGGGTTTTTTTTAATGTTCCACTGGCTATTAACATTTCACAGCATGTTGCAATGCTGGCCTTTTTGATTCTATTGAGCCTTGCTGAATGGGAGTTTTTGTATCATTTAAGAGCAATTCTTTGCACTGCCTGTATTCTATATCTTGTCCTCAGAAAAAGGGATGATGACAGGTGATGTCTCAAAAGATAAGTAATCTTCCACTACATACTCTCTGTCTACAGTAAGTTCTGTAGATGTTGTAATGAGGTTCACCAGGAAAATTCATCATGGCATATTACCTACTTTATTTATCCATTCCACTTTATGCACCTACTAAAAATAGCTGTTCTTAGATGAGTGAGTCTTTTCCTCTCACATGTGTCAGTCCACAGGATCTAATTCTGTAACTAATTTTACAAAACTGAAGACTCATAACATGAATGGGCTGCATTCACCTACTACCAAAATGTGAAATTGTATCCTCCAGGAATATTTTGATGATTTAAAAAATCCTTACAATAGATGTCAATTAAAAGGAAAAAGAAAGAAGAAGGATTGCATGCACCATTTCATGCTTACTTACTCTTTTTCACTGTGTTTCCCTTTTATTGCATTTATCCTCAGATAAGCTTCCTGTCACCAAATTAATATTGCAATTTTGTATGTCTTTTCTCTTCTTTGCTTTTGCACATTTGCTGTGGTTTAACCTGTCAGGCAGCTAAATGCCATAGAGCTGCTCGCTCGCTCTTCTCCACCCCAGTGGAATGGTGGAGAGAATTGAGTAAAAAAAAGTAAAATTCATGGGCTGAGATAAAGGTGGTTTCATAGGACTGAAAAGGAAAAAAGTAAAATTTAAAAAAAAAATAGAATTGGTATATGCAGAACAAGTGATGCACAATGAAATTCTTATCACCCACTGACAGATACCCAGCCAGTTCCTGAGCAGCAGCCTCCAGCCAGCTTTCCCCTTAGTTTATATACTAGGCATGATGCCATATGGTATGGAATGTCCCTTTGGCCAGTTTGGGTCACTGTTTCGGCCTGTGTTGCCTCTCAGCTTCCTGTGCCCTCCAGCCTACTTGCTGGTGAGGTGGTGTGAGAAGCATAAAAGGCCTTACTTAGTGTAAACACTGCCCAGCAACAACTAAAACATCCCTGTCTTATCAACATTATTCTCATCCTAAATCCAAAACACTGCACAGTAAAAGTTACTAGGAAGAAAATTAACTCTATCCCAGCTGAAACCAGGACAATGCTCTAGGTTACACTACTACTATGTGAGATATCTGTACTTATCTCCAGGTATTTCTTGCGTTTTTATTATTAATGACAATGAGATTGGAACCAAGTTCAGCATCAACCGGTGGCTGATTGGTGGTCTTAGTGGTTGTGATAAGAACGAGCAGATAACAGACAATTTTGAAGGAGAGGGTAATGATTATAAAATTTTGTTCACACCCCGGACTTTTGTTGATACTCTAAGTTGAGAAAGTAGATAACTGAATTTAACAGTTTCTCACCACTAGAATGGTTTCCCTTACATCATAACTGAAGACTGCACTGACAGGAGACCACAGAAAAGCTTGCAAAACCTAAGCTGCTGGTTTAACATTGACCATAAATCTCCCTAAGACAGAAAGGATGGGACAGATTGTGGTTTACTGGGCATAGAAACAAGGACAGAAGGAAAAATAATTCTTTCACCCAATCCTTCCTTTCTGTGCTCAGGGGCAGGTTGTAGAATACAAGAAGTGATGAAAAACAGCAGCTGTAAAAATACAGAGCAGCCCAGCCTTTCTTCAGAGGTGGTGCTGAGCAGGCCAGCAGTGTTGCAAAAGGAGGTGGGCTTGGCAAAATTATGAAGAGTGTACATCTGCAACAGTGACAGGGTCACATGAATATCACTCAAATATCTATAAATATTTGAGCTGCAGTTGCTGTCAGAAATTAAAGTGGGTTTTTTTCCCAGTGTAATTCTACAAGTAGAAATATATTTTTGTACGTAGGAGAGTATCAATCCCCACAGGAAAGTTTGTGTTCCAAAATAACAAACACTACCTTTTTCCTTAGTTTATTTATCATGGAATAGAAGTGTCCACACAGAGAGCTTTGCATTCCTAAATACATTGTTAGATTTTCACTGGTTCATTTTTCATTGTAGGCAAACCCTAAAACTTGTACTTGATAAAAAAAAAACAAAACAACAAAACTTTGAGGAAGAACAGGAATAGTATTGATACTGGTATGTTCTGAGGATGGTACCCTTGTATGCAAAATCCATTGCTGACTTCAGATGAATATGGACCATCACACAAAACACTGCCAGCTATGAAGCACCGTGTTTAGCAATTTAGGAAAGAAACGTGATGCAATGGAAAGGAATCCAAAGAAGCAACAGAGATGGTAGACACTTGGTTGTGTGTTTCACAAGCACACAGCTCTCTTACAATAACATGGAAGGAAGAAAGAAAAGTCAGAAAATTACATATCAGCAGTACTATTTCTAAAAATAATGGTTTTCAAACTTTTCCATGAGGCATTAACGGCTCTTTAAAGGATAATCTTTATTGCTTTGTAATGTACAAAGCAATAAACAGCTGCTGAGATTGATTAATAGCCAAAGCAAAGTCGAGGCATGTAATCAATCTAAAAAGCCATTTATTTTGAGTATACTACAAAGCAATAGAGATTATTGCTGTTGCACAACAAAGCATAACAGAGAAAACACACAGACTCATAGACACACACACAGAGCAAAAACAGTTGTTTTCTTTTCAAGGCTCCCAGTGTTATGCTGCCTTTTTCCTTTGCTTTTCTCTTTGACTAAGGCAGGCAACTGACCTGCAAACAATCTACTGGGAAAAGTAATGCTCTAATAACTTCAGTGATATCTGAGGGAGAAATATTAGTTCTGTAGATGGAAATAAAAAAATTCCACAGGTATTCATCTTGTCCTTGGTAGCAGTACTGCTATTCATATTACCAGGAAAAACAAAGAAACGGCTCACCAACCAAAAAATTATCTAATTCATGTTAATGCAGAGCTCATTTAGAAATGAAGGATGTTTACTTCTGTGTTTTTTATGAATGGCTACTAAATCACTTCAAAGTTTTTCAGAGGAATACTGAATGGGACAACTGGATCTCTGTTCCAGCTATTTCTGGCAACTACCTCAACCCATTCTTTTTATACAACTTTAATACATCTCTTAATATATTTTGGTTTTTGACTCCTCCAGTCTTCAGGCTGTTTCAGTCTTACTTCACCAGTGGTTTTAAATCTTTTTAAAAATTTGCATTCTGATTTTTCCAGGTCAAATAATGCTCATTTGTTCCTGAATCAACACTGCCTTTGAGCATAAATTGCTCTTTATCTTCTTTAAAGAGATGATATGAAGAGAATCTCTCACCCTTCCCTTTGGCAGAATAAACAAGCTGTGCCACTGTAGCCTTATGCCATGATAGGCTTGTCCCTCAATCAGTCTCACTAACCTTTCTCTGCACTTATCCCAGTCTCAGTCCCTCTCTACCGAATGTGGATGCTCTGGATGACAGTGAGCTACAGAGGAGCTCTAAGCACTGCCTCCTCCAGACACTCACTTGCACTGTCTACTGAAATATGTCACCCAGTAGACTCTAGGATCAAATTTGCCTTTTTCACATCCCCTTAACATTTGAAGCCAGTTGTTAACTTGCATAGGCACAACTTGCATATTTCTGTTTCTGAACTGACGACCTTGCAGCTTATGACAGAAATTTGTGTTAGTACAGAAGGGCACAAGCTTGCAATTTGCACTATTAAGTTTCACTCCATTTCTATTACTGTAGTTCTCAAGGTTATTCAGGTCTTCCTGTATCATATTGCCATCCCTTTCCTTATTAATGATGTCTCCCGCTTCCGTGTCATCAGCAAATTTCATTAACAAAACTCCATCTTCCTATTTTAAGGTAATGAATAAAAATATGACTGGAGAAGTATCCTCAAGGAACTCTTTGTAAAATACCACTCCAAGTCAGGTATCACAATAGTAGGAACTGAATTCTCCAATTTCACATTTGCAGGAAATAAAATTCAGCTCAGTGGAAATTAAATTTTAGATCCTAGTGGATATAAACTTTCCAAACTCTTATCTTCAAAAATCAGAACTATTTCATACCTGAATTTACCAAAAATTTAATAACACCTATTTAATAAAATCGGATTTTCATAAATTCATGTACATACCTCTTTGGAGCTATAAAAATTTGGAATGTAAGATTTGTACTCATGATGTAGTGATCACTTTGACTATTTCTATGCATTTGACTCCAGTAGTTAAAACAATTGTTTTAAAGTTATTTTTGCCCTACCAGTCAATTTTACCCTTTAGCCTGTCTCATATTTATTTTCTTTTCACTTTCCTACTATTCCTGCAAATCACATCTTCCCTAGAGAAGATGATCCCAATGCCTGAGATGACACTCTCCTCCTTTTTCCACGTTGTGCAGCCATACCATTCTTCTTTCAGGAAACACTGGGCCTTGATTCACAACCTTCTTAGCCCTTACCCACATTTTATCTTTTATTCCAGTTGGAGAGTTCAGCGTCAGCAAAATCAGTGAAAATCTTTTGCAGAATCACAGAATGGGTCAGGTTTGAAGGGACCACAGTGAGTCATCCGGTCATACCTCCCTGCTCAAGCAGGGCCATCCTTGAGCACATGGCACAGGATTGTGTCCAGAGGGTTCTAGAATATCTCCAACGACAGAGACTCCACAACCTCTCCAGGCAATCTGTTCCAGTGCTCAGTCACTCACACAGTAAAGAAGTTCTTCTCCATGTTTAGGTGGAACTTTCTGTGCATCAGTTTCTGCCCATTGCCTCTTGTTCTATTGCTTGGCACCACCGACAAGAGCCTGGTTCCATCCCCTTGATACCCTCCCTTCAGATATATACATGGATAAGGTCCCTTCTCAGTCATCTCTTCTTGAGGCTGAACAGGCCCAGCTCTCTTGACCTATTCTCATAAGAGAGGTGTCCCAGTCTCTTAATCATCTTTTTAGCCCTCCACTGAACCCACTTCAGGAGCTCCATGCCTCTCTTGTACTGCAGAGTCCAGAACTGCACACAGTTCTCCAAATGTGACCTTACTAGCACTCAGTAGGGGGGCAGGATCACCTCCCTTGACCAGCTGGTAATGCTCTTTCTAATGCATTCCAGGACTCCATTGGCCTTTTTGGCCACAAGGGCACACTGCTGGCTCATGGACAGTTTGTTGTACACCAGGATCCCCAGGTCCTTCTCTGCAGCACTGCTTTCCAGTAGGTCGGCCCCAACTCTGTACTGGTGCATGGTTCAATAATTATCAGTAATTATTTTTCCCCTGCAAGAGTGACACTGTATTTGCAAAGTGATTGCCACTGAAGTACATAATATTTTGTCCAAAAATTTAAAGAAAATTTCCACTTACAGCAGCCAAAATGAAGCTCATACCTGTCTCAGCTGTGTCTAACCCTACGTTTGTGCTGCTGATCAGTCTGAGATGGAAAGAGATCTTGGGTTTTTTCCAGCAGAGCGTAGATGCCATTTTGTTATCATTCAGCAGAAAATTACCTACTGGAAGCTGGGTTTACTGCATTGGCACAGTACTGCAGAGAGGGGGCTGCAGGGGGAGTAAGCGAAGATGGACAGTTGCACTGCAGCCTAGAGAGAAGTGCTGTGTAATGCCAATGTAACTGGACCAAAGAAGAAATCTTCTGCAGATTAACCATTGAATACCAAGACTTCATGCTAGCGGAACTTCAGCCATAAGACTGCCTTGCTCAAACAAGGCCGGCAACAGGAGCCTACAGAAGAGGAGATACAGGCTATGATGTACGTTGGCCTGGGTGTTGGAGGAGAAGGGCAGCTGGGCTCTTCCCTCAACTCTTGCACTGCTGCCACTGTGAAAGCAGCCACCAGGAACTCCGCTCATGAGGCATCCCCGGGTTGTGTAACTGCTGCTGCTGCTGTTTCTGGCCTTGTTTGAACTAGAAAGTTTTACTGGCAGAAGTTCTGCTGGCATGTGCTACTGACATATCTGTTTTGGTAGGATGTGTTCACATTTGGCTGTTTTTTAAAGCTGCAGTGTGTCCTCAGATCATCAGGTTTTTATCAGCAAAAGAAGTCTGGCATTATTGGAAGCTGACCCAGAATACCTCCTGTTGCGTTTGGTAGACTGCCTTCTGGTAATTCTTTGCAGCACATTGTGGAACTGCCATTGTATACGGTGAGGTACAATGTCCCATCACAAAATCAATGTAAATATTGGGTCAGATTTAAAAAAAAATTCTTCTATTTTGTGCAATAACCAATTTTTATATGTGTTGTTTCTCCATATTGCAGATTTCTCACTGCCAGAAATCCAGACTGTATCAAACAGCAGAGCTCTCTTGTTCATTTAGGGCAGATGAAAGGATTCTTTCATACCCAAAGAGGAGCCTAAACTATTGAGCACTGTGGATAAGTGCGACGTAGAAATGATGAATGGTAGCTAACTATTTGCAGTAAGTATTTGCTAAAGTACAAGAACAAACTGTAGTTTCAAGACATACTATAAACACTGGATACAAGAAAATTTCAGGGTTGGATGTCAAGTTTGTGTTATCCTCACAGCACATTCACCCTGAGTTAAAGACCTGCTTAAAGAGGAGACAGTGAGGAAATAGGTGGTGCCACCTTTCTGGAAAGCTGTGCCAATCTGGGCGTTTTGGCATTATTTGAGGTGCTCAGACTCCAGTAAGCTACACAAAATCAAGTATTTCCTGCTGCACAATCTTTTTATGCTGGGTAATGTACTGGAAATAAGAGATGCAATGGGCTTTGCTGATTGTGGTGGAACAGTAAATAAGGTTTATGTCCAATTCAGTCCCATCTTATTTTGAATACCCAAATGAAAGCAGTGCTTCTCTGTGGTGGTCTCTCTAGACAGTATTTTATATCAATGTTGTTTGTGAGAAAGCCCATGCTTTCCTTCCCATCTATTCTGTTGTCATTAATAGAGTTACAAGGCCAGCTCTGGCAACAGAGACAAGGCAGTTCTGGTTGGAAAGATGTTTGTAAAAACAAAAATGCTGTAACTGGAAAAAAAATAACAGACATATCCACCAACCCACAAAACCTAAATTTAGCAGTCTCCTGCAAAAAACTTGCAGAGTCTTATAGGGTCACTCCATTTGAATGGAGTTCTATCCTGTTTCCTGAATTCAACACTGAGTCAGTGGCAGTGCTTGGGTTTTATTCCATGACATTTCCAGATATTAGAGAAAACTGCATTCCTTAGATAGCCTTCATACATGTAGAATATATAGATGAATGGAAGACACACAGAGCTTAGAGACCATATGTATGTATGGGACCTGCTGGACCTGTGTATAACCACATGTGTAAGGCGAGTTCCGAACAATGAGTTTGTCATGTTACGGACATGGAGCACCTGTAGTCTGCAGGCACCCTCTACACATGAAGACACACTGAGAGACTTGGGGTTGTTCAGCCTGGAGAAGAGAAGGCTCCAGGGAGACCTTGGAGCACCTTCTAGTACCTAAAGGGGCCGACAAGAATGCTGTAGAGGGACTTCTTACAAGTACCTGTAGTGATAGGACAAGGGGAAAAGGCTTCAAACTGAAAGAGGACAGGTTTAGGCTAGATATTAGGAAGAAATTCTTTACTGTGAGGGTGGCGAGATACTGGAACTGGTTGCCCAGAGAAGTTGTGGATGTCCCACCACTGGAAGTGTTCAAGGCCAGGTTGGATGGAGCTTTGCGTAAGCTGGTCTAGTGGAAGGTATACCAGCCCAAGGCAGGAGGATTGAACTAGATGATCTTTAAGGTCCCTCCCAACCCAAACCATTTTATGATCCAATGACTTTTATGAACTTTTGCCAAATACTAATATTTCAGTACTCTCAATATTCCTGATAGATACAATTTGACAGGAGAATCTGTTAGGAGGAAAGACAAGGAATGCTGATGTAGATGCTTTGAGAAAGTAAAAAAGATCACCACATTAATGCACCAGCTCTATTCAGTGAATCATCTTCCTCTATTATCTAGGTGTGTTCAGCAAGCTCCCTAAAGGGTTTATATCTTAACCGTTTTGACTTTATCCACATCTCTGTCCCCAAAAATCTCTTCGAATTTAGCCAGTTCTTGGTATTCTTCACCACAGGCTTCTGTGAATGGTAAGTGCCATGTCCAACCTCAGTATGCTCCATGATGAATGCAGAGCCATCGTAAGTTCTGCACAACAAAATGCTCATAAAAGAAACTCTTGGAACCACTAAACTGAAGGTTGTGTCTTGTGAGAAAAAAAAAAAGGCCTTTCTTCTTCTTCACCCAGCACTCATTCTTATCTTGGCTTTTAGGCTTTACACTGGACTGCAGCCTCCATAATCTTCATATTTTTCTTCCAAATCTATTTGTTCTTTAAAAAAGGCTCTTTCCTCAATAGCTGTTCCAGCTCTAGCTGTAGAAATTTGAGTCTTAAACTGAGAAGCAGCACCAAAGTCATGTGGAGCCCTACCTGTCTAGTTGCATCAAAAGGCAGACTAGAAGAAAAGCAGGCATTTTGCTAATAAGCCAGGGATTTCCAGTCACTGGCAGAGGCAGCAGAAATATCAGGAAATCAATGAATGCACTCATTGATGTAGGGACAATTGCATAGTGAGTGTAGAGCTGGTAGATTGCTCATGATGCTTAGTTAGTTGGTACAAGAGGTCCTTGCATGCCATATGTCAGCACAAACATACCAACAGAGGGGTATTTAACTTGGGATGCTAGCGTTAACTTCACTGGGAAATCTCAGCTTTTCACTGAAGGGACTGAACAGTGAGCATGGAAGGAATCAAGTGCTGGTCCAAGAGAGGGTAAGGTGCAGAGTTTGCAGGATGCAGTGACCAGACCACACTGGAAACTATTTCCAAAATCTAAAATTTCAGTCAAATCTGAATAAGATTTCAAGGAATTAAAAAAAAAAAATTACATCTACTACAGAATAAATAAGGTTTGAAGTAACCTCTGGAGATCATCTAGGCCAAGCCCTTTGCTCAAAGCAGCCAACTAGAGCAGGTCCCTCATGGACTTTTCCAATCAGATATTTAATACCTCCAAAGATGGAAACTATACAACCTCTAAGAGGAACCTGTTCTAGTGTTTGACCACCCTCATCATAGAAATTTATTTTTATGTTTAAATGGAGCTTCCTATATTTCAGTTTGTGCCTTCTTCCTCTTGTGTTTTCACTGGACACCACCAAGAAGTCTGTCTCCATCTTCTTTGCACCCTTCCTTCAGATATTTATACATACTGATAAGATCCCACCCAGAGCCTTCTCTTCTCCAGGCTGAACAGTCCCAGCTCTCTCAGCCTTTCCTCATACGAAAGATGCTCCAGTCCCTTAGTTATTTTAGTGGCCCTTCACTAGACTTACTCCAGTATGTCCTTGTTGTACTGAGGAGCCCATGACCGGAGCCGGCACTGCAGTTGTGGCCTCATCAGTGCTGCACAGAAGAAAATGACTACTTTCTACATGCTGGCAATGCTTTTCCTGATACAGCCCAAGAGGCTGTTGGCCACCTCTTCAGCAAGGGCACGTTGCTGGCTCATGTTCAACTTAGTGTCGTCAGGGCTCCCCTGTTTTTACAGGTCAGCAACTGGAAGCAGCAAGTGTAATCAATGAACACTCAGCAGGCAAAGTGCTTAACACTGTTAACTAGTTCTGAATTGCAGTGAAATATAGGCCCTGTTTGCTTGAATATTCAGGTAAATTTCATCTCTAGACAGATTTAAGTTAGCAGAACTGGAAATTGAGACTGGATACCAGCACAAAATCCCTTTCACGTTTCTCAAATATAAAAAAAAAAACCAAAAAAACAGAAGTAATTTGAATGAATATGACATAATTGGATACTTTGCATTTTTTCATTAGTTAGGCAGACATGCTCAGAGGACATTCCTTTTACCTCAGCAATCTCTTGAGCAAATACTAACTTGCCTAGACCAAGTCAGTTTATATGTTTTGATGATCCTTCCATCCTAAAGCACTGTTATTGCAAACACGACTTAATTATGTACCTGCAATTAAAATAGGTGCTGAAAGAGTTCAATAAATAAAAAGCACGTAAGAGAAAGGATTTAAGTGAGAAAGTTGTAACAATTGAGACAGAGCAGAGAGATCACAAAAGAAATATTTGCTATAATTGCCAAAGCTCAGAAAATGAATAAAATTTAACTTTTCAATTTGATGATCTAGAAAACAGAGAGAGGAAAAATAATGTGCATATGAAAAGGATTAAAGAAGAAACCACGAAAGAAGGCTTACTGGGTTTAACAGGGTGGATTTAAAAATTGACTAAAGAATGATGAGATGATAACAGTAAGAAGAGATTCAAACTGGCTTTACTAGGAAACAGATCTACACACTTTTCTGTGAAACTTCCCTTGCATTATTTTAATAAAAGAAAGGTGCAGAAGAAAGTAACAGAAAAGAAGATAACTGATCTGAAAATAGCATGCATGCACATGCACATGCACAGATTATCTTCACTTTTAAGGAAGAATATACAAAGAAAAGCAAGTACAGTAATAACAAGATTTTCATTATTTCTGAGGTATTGAACTTGGTTGCAGAAGAAAGAGGACTAGACATCTAACAATTAGAGAAAAAGTAGAAGCTAGCAGAGATAATGGCAGGTGCTATGTAAACCAGGTAAGGTTACACATGGAGATCTTTTTACTGCTATCATAACACCTGTCAGAATCAAAAAAGAACTGGAAGAGGGTATTTTTGTAGAAGAGAGGGGCATAACAAGACTTATAATAATAATAATCAGAAAGACAAAATGAATTTAAAATATCAACAGGGTTCTTGTCTAACAAACATAAGAAATTAAAAGTTAGGTTAGCAAGCATTTAGTTAAAGGAACTTCACGCTAGTATATATATATTTACGTACAAGAATATGTACAAAGTGCATTTATTTGGAAAGTGCTTTCAGATATATCTGAAACACATAATAAAGGAACAAAGGAAGAAGCTTGGTCAGATGGGCCCGTATTTGTTCTGTTTTTCTATTATTCATAAAGCGGTAATAACTACCCTCCTACAGCAATTTTTAGATGAATTTCAAAACACATTCAGAGATAGCAAACAAAGACTGTCCTTGTCAGTCATGAACAAACCACTTGCCCCAAAAGGCCTGTCTTTGTTGTTGTTACATATCTGGAGATTTTCTGATACGAGTCGTGATCACATTACCCATTGCAATAACAGGAGGCATGCAAGGAAGCTGTTGAGCGAGCATCTGGTGCACCTGGACAATGGGATCCCGAAACCTGGAGGTGGATGCATTTCTGGTGGAACCTTGCCAGGAGGCAGCTTGGGGAAGTCACTGCAAGTGAGCCCTTTGTGCCACTCCAACTAAGCTATCAGGCCTGTGGGACCCATTTATGCAAAGCTCTGCTACAGACAGTGTGAAAATGTCCACCTTTTGGCCTTCCAGAGAACAGGAGGCAAGCGGGAGATGTGATAGTGCTTCTGCCCTGGCAGGGAGCTGCTGAAGTGAGCAATCCAGCCCTCAGTGCCTGACCAGAATGACCCAAGGATGGGATGGGGGTTTGTGGCTGCTGCTATACAAGGACTGTGACCCCTGGTTTTTACTGTGGAAAACTTTCAATATCTCCCTTTCCAGTGTGTGAATCAGCTCAGACAGAAGGTTACCACAATGATGCTGACACCTCAAGAGTCAGAAATAGTTAACAATTTGCCCAGAGAGTTACAGAGAATGAGAAAGGGGTTGTGAAACAGTCTTGCCTTGTCAGTCCTCATAACTTCGAAGGAGGGACCCTGAAGTAAGGACCGTCTGGGCTTTTATCGAATAGTCTGGGGTCTTTCTGTGTTGGCTCCTTCTGTGTCACCTGTCTGTCTATTGTGTCCTGCTGTGTCTCTTGTCACCTGGCTGGCCATAGATCCCTTATAATGCAAGGGATTGATACCCTTTCACAGCCTCTTGGGTCCAGCAGTGGGAGATTGAGACCACCACAGACCACCAACTCAAGAAAGCCACCGACTCAAAAGAAGAGAAAGATTGAGCATGTGGACTAATTAGCATGAGAAGCAAGAGAATAATTTAACCAATAGAAGGTAGAATATGAATCAATAAGAGAAGCAGCCAATAAACTGCAGTGGTTTTGTTTGCTAAAGTGCGTGTATAGTGTAATTGGAATGGGCTGTCCATGGAGGTGGTGGAGTCACTGTGCCTGGAGGTGTTTCACGAAAGACTGGATGTAGCACTTAATGCCATGGTCTAGTTGACATGGTGGTGTTCAGTCACAGATTGGACTCGATGATCTCAGAGGTCTTTTTCAACCTAATTGATTCTATGATTCTTTCTCAGACAACTGCAAGAGAAGTGTAGGGAACAGAACAAAGGTCTCTATGTAACCTTTGTTGATCTCACCAAGTCTTTCGATACTGTGAGCAGAAAAGGTCTACAGCACATTTTGGAACGTTTAGGATGTCCCCTCAAGTTCCTTAAAATGATCATCTCACTTCACGAGGATCAGCATGGCCAAGTCAGATATGGCGACTCACTTTCTGAGCCCTTTCTAATTACCAGTGGTGTGAAACAAGGCTGCGTTCTTGCACCAACCCTATTCACAATCTTTTTCAGCATGATGCTCCAAAGGGCCACGGCAGACCTCGATGAAGAAGATGGTATCTACATTTGATACCGTACTGATGGAAGCCTTTTCAACCTAAAGCGACTAAGACCTTAAATCATCTTGTCCGGGAGCTGCTTTATGCTGATGACACCGCCCTTGTTGCCTACACAGAAGCAGCTCTGCAGTGTTTAACATCCTGCTTTGCTGAGGCTGCTGAGCTCTTTGGGCTGGAAGTCAGCTTAAAGAAGACAGAAGTTCTCCATCAACCTGCACCTCAGGAAGTCTTCCATCATTCCCATATCGGCGAATCAGAGCTCAAATCAGTCCAGCAGTTTAATTACCTAGGCAGCCTCATCTCCTCGGATGGTAAGACTGACGGAGAGATAGACAACAGGTTAGCAAAGGCATATAGCGCTTTCAAAAAACTCCATAAAAGAGTATGGCAAAATAAACACTTGAAAAGTACAAAGATCAGTGTTTACGGAGCCATTGTGCTGTCTACTCTTTTATAGGGATCCGAATCATGGGTCATCTACTGTCACCACCTGCATCTCCTAGAACACTTCCATCAGCGCTGCTTCCGCACAATCCTAAACATCCACTGGTCAGATTATGTGACCAATACGTCTGTTCTAGAACGAGCAGCAGTCACAAGTATTGAGGCCATGTTGCTGAGAACACAGCTGCGATGGGCAGGGCACGTCTCAAGGATGAAGGACCACCGCCTCCCTAAGATCCTGCTCTGTGGTGAACTTGCCACTGGCTGCCGCAAGAGAGGAGCCCCAAAGAGAAGATACAAGGACTCCTTGAAACAACATCTCAGCCTTGGCCATATTGATCAACATAACTGGTCTACTCTGGCCTCCAATCGGGAGGTCTGGAGACACACCATCTGTAATGCTGCTGCTTCCTTTGAGAAGCACGCAGGATCACTCTTGAGGAGAAAAGACAACGCAGAAGAGTCATATCTTGCAGAATATTCCACTTAAGAAGTCCTGCTGTGTCTTTTGCAATTGGACGTGTCTATCTCGTATTGGCCTTTTTAGCCACCAGTGTGCTTGTAACAAATTAGGGAGAGCCCTTCCCAAATCTTTGTTCACAAAGCCTAGCCATGATTCTGTGATTCTGTACATTTTCGAGAATTGGAGTGCTTGGTTTGGGGAAAACTTTCACCTTGCACTCTGTGCAGAATAAACAATGTCTCCTTTCTAAACTGGGCCCCCTGTCTGTGTTTAGAGAGTCCTAAACTGGCAACAGGTCACACCGAGTAACTTCTGCCAACTGAACCCTGGGCTTTTTCCAAACGCTATCGCTAAACGTGAGGCAGGACTGGCCGGGAAGAAGCGCCCTCCACCACAAAACCACCGTCCTACGGGCCAACGCCGCAGCACGATCCCTCCCGCACCCCGCCCCCAGAACGCAGAGACATCTCTGGGATGCGCGGACTCCGCCCTGCTCAGGCAGCGGCTGCGCCGCGCAGGCGCCCGCAGGTGCTCGCGCGTGCGCCTCGGGGTCCCCGGTCCCCCCCGGGGAGCGGCGGAGGCAGCGCGGGGGCACCGGCGGCACGGGCGCCGCGGCATCGGCCGGCACAGGGTAGTGAGGGGTCCGCCTGGCCCCGGCCCCGGCCCCGGCCCCGGCCCCGGCCCCAGCCCCGTCCTGCTCCCGGGTCGGCCCCACTGCGGTCTCGGCCCCGTCCCAGCGGCGCCATGGTGTGTACTGTTGCTATGGGAACGGCGAGGCGGGAGGGTGAGCGGGACCGGGGCCCCGCGGTGGCGGTGGCTGTGCCCGGGGATGCCTCCCCGCCGGGCTGTGCGGCGAGTTAGCCCTGAGATTAGCTCGGTTGGTTAGACATGGTGCTAGTAGCACCGAGATTGTGGGTTCGATCCCCATGGGGGATCCCGTGTGGGACATTCAGTTAAGAGTTGGACTCCGTGATCCTTGTGGGTCCCTTCCAACATATATGAAAGTTGGGCTGGAGGCTTTGGAAAAGCGGACGGAGAGGGAGAACCCGTGTGCCGTTTTCCGGCAGCTGGCAGTGCTCCGTTCCCAGGAGAGGCTTGTTTGCCGGGTTTGGGCTGGGTCCGCTTTTACTTCACAGGTGCTGCTTATTTGGGGAGTTCCTTTTGGACGTGTTGTCTCACGGCTGTACTGGAAACCTCGCTCTGTTAAGGGTTGCAGACTTCATTCTGATTAACTTTGTTCTCGTTTGTTTTTGATAGTGATTTCTCTGCTTCAAAATTTCACCAAGCTGAAAGTGTATCAGTTGTGATTGGTAAGTTGCTGGTGTTTAAATTGCTGGTGCTTTAAATCATGTCTAGTAATAGCTATTATTTGCATGTTCTTACTAAACTGACTGGATAACTGCTTCAAACAGGCTGCTGCAGTGGAATTCCTTACTTTTTTTGAATCACATTGTAATAGAGGGGAGAGTAGGGAGCATAGAGAACTGAATTCAGTCACAGTGAAGATCATCATTGTCATGGCTGGGCTTCGCGAATGAAGATTTAGGAAGGCTCTGTCCACATTTGTTACAGGCACGCTGGTGGCTTCTGAGGCCAATACGAGATAGACATGTCCGATTGCAAAAGGCACAGCAGAAAGACTCCTTAGATGGTATATTCTGCAAGACATGATTCTTTCTGCATTGTCTTTTCTCCTCGAGAGTGATCCTGCGTGTGTTCTCGAAGGAGACAGCTGCGTTATAGATGGTGTGTCTCCAGGCCTCCCAGTTGGAGGCCAGAGTAGACCAGTTATGTTGATCAATATGGCTGAGGCTGAGATGTTGTTTCAGGGAGTCCTTGTATCTTTTCTTCAGGGCTCCTCTCACAGTGAAGATAAGTAATATATTAATGGTAATCAGAAATTGTAAAAAAAAAAAAACAACAACAACAACAAAAAAACCTGACAGTCTCAGGTTTCTGATCTGTTCCTGTGGTTTTTTTAATTACACATCATTTAGTGAAAGAAGTTGGTGCACTTCTCCTTAACATCCAGTTGTATGTTGGGTAGTTCTGCTTTAAGAGTTGGGTGTGTATCAGTGAAAGACACTGTGCCAGAATGTAGAGGCTGTCAAAGGAAGAAAAAGTGATTGGAAAAGTAAAAATGCAAACCAGGAAGAACTGAACTGAGAAATTAAAGAAATAAGTTTTGTGTTTTTTTTTTTACTCCGTAGTTTAGAAATAACCAAGATGATGGTGTCTGGTCTACTGTCAGTTCATTGTCATTAACTATGTGAGAGAATAGAAGTTACCAGATGGTCTGAGTCACAGTGCAGAAACATGTTTTTCTTTTTAGGTAAGTTTGAAAAGCAGAAGAGGAATTTTGGATGGTTTAAGACTCAGGATGAGTTTGCTGTAAAATGACAAGGATGATATCTACAGAGAACTGCACCATGATAAGCGATTGGGTTTGCCAGGCTTGAGAGATGTTTGGAGCAAGTCTTTCGCTGACCACTGCATTTGCCAGAAGAGGCAGCAGGACAGAACAATGATTGGAAGTTTGGGTTGACAGCTTGTGTTACATTGGTGTTATCTTTCTTTTCATGTGCTTGGGGGTGGGTTGAGGAATAATTTCTTTCAGAGGAAGAAAATGGATTGCTTGTTCTTCTTTGTCTCTGCTTAACAATTGCTGATAACTGTGCTTCAGTTACTGATAGTAATGCCTCTTTGACTTATTAGGAAGCTGCCCTTGGTAAGGTTGATGATATATGTTGGGTTTTTCCTAAGCTGGAAAAATCCTGTCTCTTTACAGCATATTATTGAATTCTTGTTTTGGCTGTCATGTTTCCTAAGTAATCAAGTGTCAAGAAACAGATTTTCTGTGGTATTGGGAAGGATCACGTTTGGCCCATGAAGCATGGTGGTGTATTTTAGCTCCCTGTAAAAAACTAAGGGTCCTCCATGGCAGATGCTTTCTGCTCTTCAGTATTTTCCCATAGAACTGGGGAACAGAGGGGGGAACGCAGTATCAATGAGCTTTATTTTGCACTAGTTTGGCACTGTCTAGGATTTAGTTATTACGTCCTTTTTAACCACATTGAGGTGGCATAACTAGTGATGAATTAATAGTTTGTGGCTTAAAACTAGCGTAATACTTTGTGCCTTTCACATATATTATCCAGTGTTCTTCCTGTGCAGTACTTTGCAGAGGAATGCAAGCCTCAAAGAGTGAAAATACAAAAAAGGCAGAACCATTCTACTGGCTTTCAGTGGCAAAGCAGAAGACCTGTTCTGAGATTATAGATGAAGCCAGAAATGTTCTACGAACAGTAGGAACTCGAAGACCATTTACACCTACAGATGGTCAAAGGAAACTTTTTGGATCTGGATCCTTGCGAGGTCCTCAAAATAGACCCCCTTCAGTTTTTAGGTACTGTGGCTTTAAGATTTTTTCAAATATCCGTTAGCAGCAAGAGATTTGATTCTGTAATTATGTTTCCGGTGATTATTTTCCCTGTGTTAATCTGTATTCCTAATCACATCCTTTGCCTTCTTCTAATGATCCTTACTGTTGGTGTTAATCTATATGTCCAGGAAGTTCCTGTGGATTAGAGCTGCCAGAGGCAGTCATTACACTAGTTTTCTATGTGGAGAATAGTATGAGAAAGTGGTCTCTTATTTACCTTTTTCTGAAATTCTAAATTGAATGCTTTTAATTGAGATAGTCTTCATCTTTTTTCCAAGAACATGTGAAAGCTTGCTTGTTTCCACATAACCTGTATGCTAGATCTTTTTTAGAGCATTCTCAGATCTTTTAAATGTAAAATTGTAGGTCTTGAAGTTTGAAATGCTCATTTTCAACCAAAATTTATGCTACTTCAGAATTATTTCTGTGTGGGATTTTATTACGTACTAAAGTTCACAGAGCTCAATAGATCTGTCTGTTATGACAAGAGAAAAAAAATTATGTAGTGAGCTGTTTTCAACCATTTTCTCCATCATCTTTTAGCTCTCCATACGTAACCGTTCTATAGTGACTGCAGGGAGGAGATATGAACTGTATTTGTAATGTTAGGTGTCAGGCATGCCAGAAAGAATGCCAAAACGTGTTTGACTATATAAGCCAGTCAGTGTCCATGCTGTTCTCATGGCAGCATGACTTCGGGAACTCAGTTGATACGATACTCCTTAGTGCATAGTGTTGTGCCCTTACAGAAGGCAAGAGCCTGGTAATCAGGTAATGAGGTCCCTCTGGTTGACATCCATGCTTGTTCTCTCTGTGCTGCTTCTTTGTGTGGGAAGGAGCATGTCATGCTTGCACAAGATGTTCAGCAGCTTGTGTGAAATAGCTTGGGCAGCTGGGTTTGTGCATGAATTTAGGCTTACATTAGAGAATTGTTATAGATGTATAAAATAAACTGTATCATGGCAGGTGTGCAGGTGATCTTGTAATTCGTCCTTATTGTGCTGGATTCCCAGATATCAAAGATGAATAGTATTCATGAAAGAAGAGGAATAGTGTGAAGTAGTTTGTCACTCTACCTTTCTTCCTTCTTTTCCCCATATTCATTGGCAAAGGGATGAAACATAAAATTAAAAGAACCAACGGATCGCAAAACACTGGGTCTGCTTTATTCATATTATGTTCCATTTCTTTGTTAGTCTTCATGCATCCAGTTTTGATTTGGCTGAATCAAGACCAGTGTCTGGTGTTCGTCTTAGTCCACTGGATCATGTGAGTACTCTGGAAATAACTCATGCAGTACTGACATAAATATGTGTCTCGGTAATGTTAGGAAAAGGTATGATTTAAAGATGTTGGGGGAAAATGGAGGCCTGTTGCAATTTTAGTCTGAGACTTATAAAGTCAGTTTTGTTATTTTTTCCCCAAAAGAGACCTGAAAATAATTTAAACTGTTTAAATACTGCTGTGTTGCATTATAATTCTAAGTGACATTAACAAGAATCAGAAGACAGATACTTGAGTCAGCTCTCTTGTGTAAGTTTACTAAAATAGAAAATGTTCACGAGCATCAATGTGAGCCAACAACATACCCTTGCCATTAAGAAGGTGGCTGATGGTATCTGGGGCTGCATTAGGAGGAGTGTTGCCAGCTAGTTGAGGGAAATGATCTTTCTCCTCTACTCAATACTGGTAAGGCCACACCTGGGGTCCTGTATCCAGCTCTGAGCTCCCTGGTACAAGGAAGACATGGAGCTAGTGGAGAGAGTCTGATGGAGGGCCGCAAAGGTGATGAAGGGACAGAGATGGGAACATTCAGCCTGGAGAAGACTAGGGAGGATCTTATCCACGTGTAGAAATACCTGAAGGGCAGGTGGAAAGAGGATGGGGTCAGACTCTTTTCCATGACACGACCACAGGCAGTTGGTACAAACTGCAACTTTTCTGGCTGTGAGGTTGTTGAAGCCCTGGCACAGGTTACCCAGAGGATCTTCAAAAGCTTCTTGGACATGGTCCTGAGTTTAGGTGGCCCTACTTGAGCCACAGGGATTGGATGTCCAGAGATCCCTTCCAATCTCATCTATTCACTGTCTCTGTGATCAGTAATTTGAAAGTAAATATGTGGTTGTGCTTTCAGCTTTACTTACACTTCCATAAAATGTAATGATTGTAGTTTATTTCTAAACAAACAGAGGTACTTGGAGAACCTCTTTTCACTTTCTGGGAAAATTGCAAGTTGTTTTTAATTTATAAGTGTATCTGCTCTTTTAAGTTTCGGGTTTTTTTAATTTGATCTTTAAATACAAGATTAAATCACGATCATTTGTTTAGTACCTGAGAGAACAGGGATGCTAAATCAATAAAATATACTTGCTGTATACATTACTTCTTCAAGGCAGTAATGTAAATATAGCATTCTTTTGGAAATTAAGGGAAAAAAATCCAAGAAATCCAAGTAATTTTGATAAGGTAATGTATTTATATCAATCAAGTTAAAAAATTCTGACCATACTTCTATTTAGATTAAATACATCTACGGTTGTATTTAAGTACTGGTGTTAAATTTGCATTTATTTCATGTGTGAGAATGGAAAAAAATTAGAGAAAACTATTGACCAATGCAAAAACTGCCTTTTTTGCTTTACCAATAAATATAAGACACTACACTGTAAATGAAGGACTTAGTCATAGTGGTTATGGGGAGTGGGTCTCACCTCTTGGCTATCTTCAGCTAATAGTGTTGAGAGCTCAGAAGGATTGGCTGGAGGCTTTCTAGTAGATTCTTTATTATGAGGAAATTAGTAGACAATCTTGATATTACAGGTCAGTGCTTTTATGTAGGGAAAGGGCACATCAGGTGTTTTGTATGAGAGGTTCAGGGGGCTGGTCACATCCTCTAAGATGCAAGACACTGGTATAAATAAAACTTGTACTTCCATTCTGGATCTGCATGATTTGTCTCAGTGTGATAGGAAGTAGTACACATGAACACATTCAAAGTGTTTTGGAAATACTATTTTAGTGCTCAAATACAAATCAAAGAATAGATGGAGCTCTAGATTTGCTAGCACAAGTCTTTGGCGCATTTTCTTTGATAAATAAGCATGTTGCAGATGTAATTAAATGAGCATTTAAGAGGAATAAATAATTCTTAGCTTTTCTGCTCCAGCTGGTTTTTGTTCTCTGCACCCTGAGTGTTGGCTTTTAATGGCTTTCTATGGTGATAATGGTATAGACATCTGGTTGTTTGGTGGAATGATATCATTGGATTCTGGATATGAAAATTTCTTAATGAGTAAGCCTATGTAATTTCTGTTCTATTCTGAACTTAGCCCTTTGTTATAAATCATGTGGGTTTCTATTTTTTTTTAATTTTTGCTTGTATGAAAATGAAATTATCTGTGCTTTTATTTAAAAGTCTTCTTTATCTTTGTCACAGAAACCAGTATTAATCACTTCTGCAAAAGATGAAGATTCTTCTGTTTTCCTTCCAAAACCTCCTGCTGAGGCTGCAGAGGTTAGAAAAGTCAGCACTGCTCGAGCATGCTTATATAGAACAAGTTCTCTGGGAAGTTTATTTTCTGCTAAAGTGGTTCTTCCAGATCAGAGTAAGAATGTTTTGATACGTATTACTATTTGCTAGAAAAATAACTGCATGATGGGTTTTAATATTGTTAATTACATGAATTATTATATTAAAGGTCCTTTCAGTGTAAATCTTGAAAGTATTAAAACAACTTTAAGGCAGTTTTGAAACTGTGGTTTCCAAAAATGATGCTGGCCTTTGCCTCTGAAAGTGAGTTGAAAGCTACTCAGATGCCTCTTTTTCCTATAGGTTTACAAGTAGTGGAATTTTACTGAAAGTTTTCTTCAATGGGTAAAATTAACATTAAATGGTGACACGTTTAAAGAGATAATGAGATGCCATTCATCTAAGGAGATTCCCTGATGGATTACTGAGCATAAAAGGAGGAATAAAAAGGAATGATATGTCTTGACAGGCCTCCAACTACATCGTATTTGCTATTAAGAGTTTCTTTAGTGGAGACTTAATAAAGGTTGCTAAATGTGGGATTTAGAAGTAATTTTCTTGCAGATGAGAGGCATCTTGACTTCCTGCATGTTAACTCATAATGAAATATGCTGGGACTCTGTCTTTAATGAAGACTCACCTGTAATAATGACAATTCTTACATTGTCTGGGATTGTTACTTTACATGATAAACTGAATATCTCACTTTTTACCTTATTGCAAAATAAGTCTTAACAAAAAGTAGTAAGCTTTATTATTATGTACTTACTCTATAAATATATCTTTATATAATGTCCCCCTATATGTAGTTTAATCCATTAGCCTTAATAAATTGATATTTGTAGTTGAAGAAGTTGAGAACCTAATGTAGTTATAGCCTGAGTTGGTCTCTTCTCCCCTTTGGGGATCATGCAAATGTTTACGTGAGGGTTTTTTGTGGAGATTCTTATCACTGTACATACCAAGGTACGAGATTAACAGCTATCTTCTTCTTAAGTTCCTGCGTAATATTCAGATCCTGAAAAACAATCACTTTTTTTCACAAGGTGAAATCCACTTATCTGTGAAAAGGAAATAAAAAAAGATGAAATATTGAGATGTTAAAACCCAAAATTGAAAGACTTAAAGAAATGCTGCTCATAAGAAGACGTTGATTACTTTACTCTTAAAAGTCTTAAGCTTTCTTTCCTTTTAAATTGGTACAAGCAAATTTTGATAATGTAACATGACAAACAGTAATTAATTTTGAGCTCTGTTGTGTGTGTGTATTGTGTAAGGACCCTTCTACAAAATGTATTCTTTTTGACTATTTCAGACAAAGAGAAACTAGATTCTGAGGAACCAGCTATGATGATGAATAATCTTGGCAGAAGTAATAATAACTACTTAGCAGAGCAAAGGTTGTACACACCAGTTAATGATAAAAGTAGAGAATTAATTTATAATGAGTGTATCAGCATATCGGAGAGTGAAGACTTCATGGAAGGGACATCAGGAAAATTTTCATTTCAGCTGAGAGGAGAAAGGTCAGTATTGGTCAACGATGGTAATATGCATCTTCCACACAACCCTCTTCCTAAATGTTCAGTTATGCAAGTATCAAAATGTTCAAAACTGATGGAATTTGAAGGTAACACTATATATTCTTTAAAATGAAAATATGTTTAGATTATTAGAAAAATTTACATTTCTTCTCATAGGAAATCTTTGCACTCAAAAGACTAACTTGTAAAAAAAATAAATAACTTTTATTTTGTTTGATCATCAACATTTCAAAACTAAATCTTCTAATCATTGCATGTAGAATACTCAGGTGTAAATTCAGTGTGCTTACTTTTGCAGTTCAGTCCTGTTTTAAGGTGCTATACGTTTTTCTCTTAGCTCAACAGATGAGTAGAGCCCTTTTCAGTTCTGGTATGGGGGAAATAGTGATTATACACCAAAAACAGGCTTAAACTCATTGGCAATAGAGGCAAAATTTTTTGTGGCTTTGAGTTTTTGGTTTATTTTTTTCTTTTTTTTTTAGACGACTGAACAGGTATAAGAAATTAATGAGATTTATGTGCATGCAGTCTATTTTTACTGAACTTACATTATTATATCCATTCTTTAATTCACAATTAAATAAATTGCTTTTCTTTTGATTCCAACTTGAATTCTTGCAGAGGGAGGAATAGTCCCTCCTACTGAGCACTTTGCTCAGTAGGTGTATCAGTTGCTGCTTTAGTAGTTGGATGAACAACCATTTTGTGCTAATAACATTGTCAGATCTGTCAATCTCAAGAACAAAGAACGAAACCCACTTTATTTTCAAGAACACATCCTTATAAATACTTGTTCACTCTTACAGATAAGTATTTGCCAGTAGATATCTTCTTTCTAGCATGTCTGTATGTTTAGGAAAAATCTATTTCCTTGGATATTCTTTAGTATCTTTCATATTAAAGATTATATTCTTAATTTTATAAAATGAAAGGCCTTTAATTTACTAACTTGATGACAGCACTAAATAATGTTGTCCATTGAGGCTGTTACAGCAAATGATACATAGCAGAGCTATCATAGCACTCTTTTTTATATTAAACTGTAAGCAGAATTTTAAAAAAAGACAGAATCTGAAAGACTGAAGACTTTTGTTAGCAAAGAAAAAGCTTCATGAGTATGGAGGGACGGAGAATGAGAAAATAAGCCTAGCAATGAACTATGTAGGTGAAAGAAAGGAAAGTACCGAGGAGAATGCTTCAGTGCAAAATAATTTTCTGAAATCAGTGATCCGAAAACTTCTTAGATAGAGACTGTATGGATTATCATACTACATAAATGACTGTAGTTTGAGTTTTATTTAGTAAAGGTGTGGTGAGAAGTACTTTAGTATTGCAGTTGAAATGAGTAGTTCCTTTTGTGGAATGTCCATCCTACTGTTTTCAGTCCTACTTTCAGTTTGGATTCCTCTTTCAGTTGATGATATCCAAGTGTCTCTAATAGAAAAGGAGTCAGTTGATACTTTTATTCATTGGAAAGAATGACCTTCCTTCTGAGTCATAATTTTAAAACTTGCAGATATAATTGAACAGTTAACCTATTAGACATGCTCTCTGTGTGTTCAAAATTATATGTTTCTCTTTATAAGTTTGAGAGCTCTGCAAGTTTTTGAGCTTGGGTTTTTGTTACTGGTGCTTTCTGCAGTCATGAATCTCATGCATCACTTAAATTAGATCTCAGGTTACTGGCCTTAGGATAATACAAAAAATTTGTTTTCCAATATTGTTCTGACTAGTTTTCTCCAAAACAGAAGAGTAATATAATATTCCTCCATCATTCTGTGTTGCATGCAAGATCTGTGTTTTTGAATAGTCCGTTTTTACCTCTCCTATGGATTGTGCATGCTTTCTGTGTGCTTGAGTGAGAGATGGTTTATGCCAATGCTGCCTAAGCAATGCTGCCTGACACTATTTAGGTGCTCTTATGGCTTAGAGTACCAGACATAACTGCAGAGCTGCAATATGCTCAAGAATAATACAAAGTACTTTCCCTTTAGCAGAGGACAAAGATCCCTCATCTGTATCAGCCCAAGCAGTTCATACTATCGTATGATGGAAAGGCTGTAGATAATCTCAGCTGCTCTCATACTTTCTAACTCATTGCTGAGACTTACACCAATGAACACGTTCGTCCAGTATTTGTGTGTGATACCACACGAGTCAGGCAGACCTTGATCTGTGTCCTTGTCTGAGTTCAGAGATGTCATTCTTCACCTGACAGGGCAGTTGAATGGTACCACAAACCTAGCCTTCTATATAGTTTGTTGAGTTTGGTCTTCACAGTAGTGGTATATAAAAGGCTCCAGAACCACAGAGGGCTCATTTCAGTAAGAGTGTTTTGGCATGCTTTCTCAGCAGAACATGCTTACAGATACTAGATGATTGCTAGGATTAGGTTGCATCTGGTTCTGTGTCGTAAATACTTAAGGCATCTTGTATGAAGTTACAAGATATTTTCTATTTAAAGTATGTTGTATTTGGGAGTAATAGGATGAAGGCTTAAAAGAATGTGAAATCTTTTATTACCTAGAGTCCTGACATTCTCGATATGAAGCAGTTGTGTCAGCCTCCATTCTGTATCCCAGTGATTTAAAATCCTTGCTGGAATTAAGCAAGTGGATTGTAAAAATAGTACACTTCTTATAGGAGAAGGTGTTTGAGACTCCTTACTCCCCTTTCCCAACAGTTCCTGTATATGGACCAAAATAGCTTTTCTAATAAAGCTGGTTCCCTGCTAATGATGAAACAGTAGAGCATGCCAAAATGGCATGGCAGATCCCTGCCATTAATGCTATCACATTTATTTTAAAGAGAACAGAAGGGAAGTATTTTATTCCAGCAAGAGAGAAGGACTTTTTGAGGCGAAAAATTATTTGTCATTTCGTTTGCAATTCTGTTTTGCAAATAACCATCTAGTTGTAATAGAATAGGTATATTAATTGAAGCAGATTGAATTTATTGACATGTTGCCTTAGGAAAGCAAGAAATGATTTCTGACAATCATAAAGAAGCTAAGTTTTGTTTACATCTTCTTCCAGCCATTGTGCCTTGCCATCTATTATGATTGCTATAGAAATGAAACTTCTAAAATGTTTTCCGCATTCATATATTTCAACAGAAGTGTCAACAGTGACGGCAGATTTGCTGATGAAGAGCAACAGTTTCCCTGGTGAGAAAAAATGTTTGTTTTTTTCCTACTCCAATTTCTCAAAATTCAGAAGGCTTATCATGTTATTCCAGGACTCTTTAGAAACGCAGGTGCCTTCAGTGAGGAAAAGTTTGGTGGCAAAGAGTTCATTCCCAAGTGGCCTGTTCTACACTTCTTTTAATACGTGATTTCTGTAAATAGCTACAAAAGGTTTAGCAGTTGCTGTAAAGAAGATATACTGTACGCTGTTTTCTCTCACCATTGCTCTCCTTATAAATGCCTCTTTGGCAGTATCCTTGACATGTATTCATCAACTGCTTCCGTGACACTACTTTCTGTTTCTTGTGCTTTTTAGAGTTTTGGAATATTTCAGTAGCAAATGATAGCAGTAGGGGACGAGTAAATCATAGATTCATAGAATAGGATGGGCTGGAGGGAACCACTGGAAAGTACATCTGTTTGATTGCTTAAACTACCTTCACATCTGTGCCCAAAATATACATTCCTTTTCTCTTCAAAGAAAAGGATCCCTACGGAGAAGTTTCTTTCCTGAAGGGAACACCTATTCTTTGCTGCTCTGAATGATTTTTTGAAATTAATTACGTGGTGTGGATATTAGTTTGTTGTATAATTTAGCTGATTCTCCAGACTTTTTTTCAGGATTTTTTTCTTCTATATATTGATGACTTCTGGAGTTCTCATAAAGACAGGGAAACAGGAAATTAATCTACTTCTAACTAATCTTTCTCTATTTCTGCCTCAGTTTCACTTGCTCTTTGGACCACTAATTTAAGAAAGAAACAACTGAGAGTTGGGAAATCTTTCACAGGTAGAGCTTTCTCCAGAGTTTTCCAAAGAAAGAATGACACGTGCCCTTCCAAGAAGGTGCCCGGTTTTGTATAGGGTTAGGGAATACTGAAAGAACATTGGGAATGAAGAATTGTTTTCTTTAGAACTTTTTATAGACTTCTAAATAAAATATTAACAGGTAGCAGTTATCTCTGATCTCTTCGCTGGTGGAAGAGACAGTGGAGTTAGGCACATTTTTACTGCGTACTCCAAAGAGAGTCTTTCCACTCTAGTCATAAGTTTCAGGTCAAGGTCATTGATCTCCAAATCTGGGAGATCTAGGTCTTGAGAGTCCTTATTACTAATTGAATCCTTATTACATTGAATTGTAATGCTAGAATGGGAAGGAATGCCAATTCAGTCGAGGTAGAGCTGTAGTAACAAAGGATTTAATTTTTTGTTTGTTTGTTTAAAATTGGAATACTTATGCAAGATTCAGGTTAGGAAGATGAAGATGGTGTGATTTACAGACTCAAATATACTTAGGCTAGTATTTTAGGTATTTTTCATGGTTAGCATTAGGCTATCAGTTGTGTAGTTGCTTAAAGATGCCCTGCCACAAATCGATATTGGTAATATTTTCTCTATTATGCAGAAGGTGCAAAGATTGAAGAATAAAAAGGATAAGGATAGAGACTTTAAATCAGCCTGGATTATTCTTTTAAGCCATACTGTTTAACATGTGCATGAAGTTCTTCATTAGTAGCCTGTATAAATAAGAATATTATCTTCTTTTTATCACTGGAGTTGTCATAAGAAATGAACTATATGTGTAATAGTGTTTATAGAAGAATTGTTATTTGGCGATCTCTAGGATGACTCAGAGTGTAGCTGGCCTATTTGTCAACATATTTTTGCAAATTTTGTTGCCTTTCTGCTGATTATCCTTTCTCATATCAGTGGTATCAGTTATAGAGCTGATTATAGTTTTCACTCCGTTTGTTTTTGTCTTTTCTTACGGTGTTCCTTATGATATAATCCTCTACAATTTCTGAAATAATTTCAGGACATCCATATTACTAGTTTTTCAATTATTTGCATGCTTTTGAAAAGTTCTATAGTTGAGAAATAGGACTGACTAGAGGCTTACTACTTTATTTTATATCTCTTTTATCTGTCTGCAAGTAATTTGCTATCTGTATTATTTTTTCTAAAAGGAAAATAGTGTTTAAAAATTGAGCTGTTATAGTTCTTTTTTCTTTGAGGCATACCTATTGCTTATTTCCAGATTGTGTTTGTATCTATCTTGTTTGTTCCTCATATGACACCATAGAATGGAAGATTCTGCGGTAGCTGAGCAAAGTAGGGACACGTCCTCTTAAGTGGCTCAGTAAAGGTCAAGTCTTCATCTAAAAAGACAGAGTGCCTTTCAACTGCTAAGTTATGGGTCAGGATGAAATCCCTTGCTTTAAAACAAAAACCACAAAAGCATATTCCCTACTATTCAACTAATGAAAGACAATACAAAAAGCTAATTCTGATGTCCTTCTGGGTGCATAAAAGGTCTGGATAGTATAATGAAATAGGAATAGGAGGATTAATAAAAAATGCATATGTTAATTGGCATGTGGAAAAATTAATTTCTATGAGAGTAAATGACAAAACAAAATATGTATTTTTCTCATTTTGCCAAAAGCTACAACCAATTCCTGTTAGTTGCTTTGGCAAAAATACTAGATGTTGTTTATTCTTCCAAAGTCTACAGAGTAACGTTGTTAACATTGGTAATTATGGGTTAGAGTTAGCACTCTTGTTTTACTGATCACTAAACACTTGCGGGGGAAGAATCATGGTAGCAGGGGCTTGTGTTCTGAGGCAGTGGTTCCTAAGCATTGTGTAGATGAACCTTCTCTGAGAAGATCCGTTGCAGCATCTCTCATTTGCTGCAGCTCCACATCTGACTCCCCTCCTTTGCCTTGTGGGCCTTGCACCACCTTGTCCCTTGCAGCTGACTCAAGGGTCTGCTGCATCGTCCTTATTCCCAGGATCACCATTAGTTCACTTTAACTTTCCCTGGAGCTGCTATCCTTTTTGAGATGAAGCTGCTGAATCTGGCTGTGCCCTGCGAAACTTGGTCTAGAGCCATGTGTATCTTTGCCCAGTGCTCCGCAGCGATTCTGCCAGGAGACCTGATGCACAGTTTGTGAGACCACAATTCTGAATAATTTAGAAAAAATGGTAACTGGCAGTTGAGATATAAACAACCCATTGGTGATATGCCAGAGGGTTGTTTGGAGGAACTTCGATAGGCTGGGGAAATGGTTTGACAGGAACTTGATGCTTTTAACAAAGTTTAACAAAGACGAGTGCAAAGTCCTGCATCTGGGGAGGAACAACCCCTGGCAACATTATATACTGGGGACTGTCCAGCTGGGAGGCAGTTTTGCAGAAAAAGACCTGGTATCCTGGTGGACACCAAGTTCATAGAACAGCTCAGGATGGGAAAGACCTCAGAAGATTGTCTGGCCCAATATTTTGTGGAAAAGAGAGCCTAGATGAGATTACCTAGCACCCTGTTCATGCACATCATGAAAAGCTCCACCACACCTGGACTTCTGGGACCCGTTCTGGGCTCCCCAGTGCAAAAGAGATATGAAACAGCTGGAGAGAATCCAGCTACTAATATATGAAGGGAGTCCTTTGTATGAAGTAGAGCTGAGAGATCTGGGACTGTTCAGCTGGAGAAGAAAGGCTCATCAGGGGTCTTATCAATGTATATGGTACCTGAAGGGTGCATTGTGATACCGTCACTGACTGCGTGAGAAGAACTCGCTCTTCTCCCCCATGGCAGGCACTCAAAACAGGAAAAGGTATTTACTCATAACTGACTGTTCTTTTTAAGGATTTATTGGTTGTATATACTTTCACAACCTCCTTGCAGCTTTTCCTTTGTAGTTCATATAGAATTTGTAAATCTTTGGTGGAAGGGAAAGTACCCAACTGTTTAAATAGCCAAGCGATCCTTATCAGTAGAAGGCATGCCATCCTGGATACCTCTAGCAATAAAAATAAACCCAGTTTACAGTGCAGATGTAGTCACACTCTGAATATACATGTGAGTAACATAACAAAGAACAAACTTTTTAAATGGCGTATCTGTTTAAGGATTATCCACAGTTGGGGGGACTGAACTCTGGTCTAGTCTGAAAGAACACCTTTGTGCCTAGTAGTCCTTTTGATACATCTAGCTTGCCTAAATAGGCCCCCAGGATCTGCTTAACATTTCTGTAAATCTGTTCTTCATAACACTTAGTAAAATGTCTTGATTTTTGGGTGTAGTTGCATCATGTCTGGCATTCCACTGCACACAACGTATGTTTGTAAAATCAGATGTTCAGTGCTTGTATTTATGTATAAACAGTCTGCATCTTTTACTTACTGCCTAGTGCCTAGAATTTTGTCAGAGCTTTATGAAAAGTTAGAAATTGCTCTCCTAGACTTTTGCAGACCTGAAAACATTGATATATGTAGGATCCAAAATCAAATTTGTAAAAACTTGACTCACATTTTTGGATTTTAAATAAGCTAGAAAAAGAAAGTTTTTTAGTGCTGAAGGGAGTGGAATGAAGGAAAATACACCGGGGAAAATTGAGTGACTTCGGAGGGAAAATGGAAGAAAAGAGAAAGGAGGATGGGGAATGCATCTGAGTGAAAAACATGAAGGCAGGAACTGAAGGAGAACTGTAGGTAATGCACCTCAACAGCACCCTCAATTTGCTGCAGGCATCTGAGAAGCTTTTTTGGTCACTGTTAGAGGATACTAAACAAGGTGGACTTTCAACGTGACCTATTATGACTTCTGTATATTTTCATTACATAAATGGCTAGTGTACTTTTAGATTAAGTAGGACTGGGTTTGTTTATCCTACCAAAATAAAGACAAAAAATAAAAGGGCTCTAAGGATAAACAATGAAACTGTCTGCAGCTTGAATTTCCTTATGAGGAAGGAACTTAGAAGATAAGAATTGTGGTTCCATGGGTATAGAAAAGGCTCTGCAGATACAGATGTTTAGAAATTGTGTGCTTATAATTACAGTTTTCTGACTGAATAAAAAGGGCATCAAAGAAACAAATTGAGAGGCAATGAACTCAATTACCTTAGAAATTTATTTAAAATAAACAGAATCCCGCCCCCCCAACTAAATATTACTTTACTATAGAACATGCTACTTAGCAGTGAGGCCAGCATTTTATCGAGAGCACATGGGTGATCCTTCACGTGATGGCAGCACAGACTGAGGCTTCTTAGCAGGAAGGAGCTTCTGAAGAGATTTTACTGTGAGCGTCTGTACTTACTAGTTTTATGTCTTATTCTGATACACTGTAAAGTTGAAGACAAGCTTTTGGACCAATTAAAGCATGTTCTGTTTCGTATTTTATTAACTATATGTAAATGTGGGTTCTGTAAATGTGGGTGCTATTGTAGTTTATGCAGGTGATGCCTTCAGAAGGCAACATCCTGTATGTCTTTCCAAGTATCTTCCAGGGTACCTTTTTTGGTTTAAATGTTGCTAATGATTAGATTTACAACTGTTTGGGAAGTTTTGCGTGGAGCTGAGTGAGAGAAAATGGTGTTTTGTTAGTCAGTCTCCAGAAAGTCCTCAGATGTTAAGCCTTCTTTTTATGTCAGTGGAAACCAGTTTGGTGGATCTGGTGTCTTCAACCACTCCCTGCCCCAAAGAAGTTGCTTTAAGCAGTCATATAGCATTTGCCAACAAAATATACCCATAAGTACAAACTTAAGGGTGCTCTGCAGAATCATATTATGTTCTGGATCACAAAGCTGGCAATGCATTTTCATTTCCTTGTTTAAAAATGGAAAAGAAGTCTGTTTCCAGATGCCAGATAATGTCTCCTCTACCGCTTTTTCATAGCATTTACTCACGGCGTGATGCACAGTCTGTGTGTTAGTAGCTCTCTGCCTTTTAAGAGTCTGTTCAGATTCCAGTTTACATGGGATAGTCACGGTTCCTGTCTCTACTTCAAGAGAGTCCATGGATTCAGTTTACATGGGTGCAAAAGAAGAGCCTCATAACCTCTGGACAAGCAAAGTTGTGTGAGGCCTTGGCACTTGCAGAAGCAAATAGTTTGGGACTTATGAAGTTCTCCATCCCTGCTGCCCTTGTCTTTTGCTCATTCCCTGTTATTCTTACTCTTCTCTCTGAAAACAAACCCATATATTCTTCATCCTATATTGCACTGTATCAGGGTTTAATGATGCTGATACTTTTGGTCTGTGTTTGGCCCAGCCACCTTTAAAAGTTTTGTTCTTTCCCTACCAAGTTATGAGAAAACAAGCACTGATAAAATGGGAACTTCATCTTTGAAGAGAGTTCTTGTATAAACTGTTAATTGCTGTTTTATGATTGGCTAATTGTCCTCCAAGGTCGCTTGAAGGAGAAATTGAAGACTATATTGATGAAGTAAACCCCTAGTCTCATTTGGAAAAGACTCCCCCGGGTGCAGTACGCAGGCACAGGGAAAGCCACGCACGCGCAGAAGAAATATTACTTGCATGACGGGGGATGGGATGGTGGGCCTCTAGCTGGGTGGTGCTGGCCACACCTGCCTAGGTTGAGGTCATCCAGTTAATTGTCTAAAAGCAGATAGCTCGTTTTTGGGGGGTTGCTAGCTTCACATCAAGGACAGTGTTGCCTTTGTTTTGCGGGGATGCCCACTACGTGTGAACCTGCCGACTCCCCGAGGATGCAGCTTCTGCTGTGGGTAATTCTAGGCATTTGGGGTCGGTAAGATAACTTTATAAACAACAACTGAGTGACTGAGGGAGTCATACTGAGGGCTTATTTCTCTCCTCATTCCTGTCTTTTGGGTTTGTTCGTTTTGTTGGCCACCTCTTGGTAACAAATACCAGTTTTGTTGAGCTTTCAATGGTATTATGGTTTCAGCTTCACTATGTTCTGAACTCTCCCTAATACATACACTATCTCACTTACTGTGCTTCTCTGTTCTTCTCCCACTTCCATGTTATCTAGCTTTGCCTCCCAAAGCTGTAAGGATATGTAAGGTATTATAGGAACCTTACCATGAGGAGAGCAGGTAGTGTGGAGAGGGAATGCCTTGAAGTTGGACAATTCAGAAAGATAATCATGTTCTCTTTTTGTTCTAGTTAACCTTTGCTACCTGACTGATCACAGGTGTTTGGTAGAGACTATGCAGAGAAGCATTAATTTGTTAGTATTAGGCCATGTGTCTCTCTTAGCTAGTAACTAAATAATTGGGGGCACCAGGGATACATCTGTACTAATAATTGATAAAAATTAAACAAAGGAGTTAGTCTCTGGCTTGGTGGTCAACTGCTGTGTCATGGGTTATGTTAATACAATTAAAGTATTTTTAATTCCCTCCCTCCCACACACAAGGTACTGTCTGGGATTGTCCCTACCTCTACTTATCTGTGCCCTCTGCCCAGCCATTTGTCAAGGAAAGTGCCACCTTTCTTGGGCCAAAACTGTACCAGGGACAATGCTAGGAGTCTAAATCTAAGGAACAGTGTCACCCAAAATTCAGGCCCATTATCAGACTCTGTTTTGCAAGTAAAGAGATAGCCAAGTTCTCAGATGTTTGAGGCTCAATATGAGGAAGGAGCCCAAGCACTGTTCCTCTGTTGGAATCTTACATTCACATTTGTGATTCAAACCTTGCTATGGTGTGCAGCTTCTTTGGAGATTACTAGTTCGGTTCTTTGCCTCTGGGATGTAGTTCATAGAAAAGTAGTTTTCCCTGGAATACCATTGAAAGTGAGAGTTTGCAGATTTACCATGAGGCTCATGGCAGGAACAAACAAGTAAATGTCTAAACATGCAGAAAATCTGAATAAATGCTGCTTCCATTTAATTATCCATTCTTTCACCAGGGAAAAGTACTGAACATGTATTGGGGCCAGCTGAGATGGAATCAGTTTTCCCCGGAGCAGCCCTCACAGTGCTGTGCTTTGCATTGGTAGCTAGAAGGTGTTGATAACACGCCAACATTTTGGCTGCTGCTGAGCAGTGCTCCACCAGCGTAGTGCTGTCTCTCCAACGTTCACCTGTCACCAGTAGGCACCACCACTAGGGGTGGGCAAGACCTTTGGAGGGGACATAACCAGGGCAGCCGGCCCAAACTGACCAAAAGGATATTCCATATTGTGTGATGTCTGCTCAGCAATACAAGCTAAGAGAAAGGAAGAGTGTGGGCATCCATGCTTACAAGGTTTGTCCTCCAAAGCAACCGCTACACATACTCAAGCCCTACTTCCTTGAAAATGATTGAACATTCCATGCTGGTGGGAAGTTGAGAATAAATCTTGCAGTTTTCTTTCCTTTTGCTTTATTAAACTGCCTTTATCTTGACAAGTTTTTCTTCATCTTGTTTTCTCCCTCGGTCCTACTGAGGAGGGGAGTGGTAGAGCATTGTGATTGGGTACCTGGCATCTGTCCAAGGTCACCTCACCACTCCACACTACTGCAGTGCTGGCTCACTTTCCTTTTGGAAGTCCTCACACTCTGTGTACATTCAAGAAAGCAGCATTCTTCATAGAGGCTACTATGATTTCTTTTATATGAGAAGGATAGAGATGATCCAGTTGCCAAGTTCCTTTTCTTCTGTAGATCATCAGAGCCTCTGTCAGTTCAGTTCTTGATGAGCCCCTTATCAGATGATCAGATTTCTGCCAATTGACTTTGTTTCCTAGGCAACCACTCTGAAGCCAGTTCCCTTCAATAGTAGGTAACTTATTTTTTAGAATAGGTTGATTACATTTTAACTGCATTGTTCTTAACAAGATACTTAAGTTTCAGTAAAAAAATTTTAAGATATGTAAAGATAATGAAACAAAAGTTTCTGTAACTAAAACAAAGTTGGCAGAATGGTGAAGATTATATAAAACAATTTTATAATCTCTCACAAAACTGGTAAATTGTACATACCCCCTAAAGATAAGCCTGCCTACCAGTCATTCTCATTTATGTATGTATTCAGTGTATTCTTTTTTCTGAAAATAATGAGAGTACCAGTAATTTACAAGAATGCTTCCCAAAAGCACAGATAGTTAGATAGAATACCAGCAGTACAGCAGTCTGCTTTCCTACTCATTTAAGTCTCTAAACTGGTTGATACTGGTGTTTAAGAAACAATAGGTTCCAACCAAACTTTTTTTTTTTCGTGCAGTTGTCATGACCTTACTCTACATCTCACATATATGGTATTTCTGTCTAGTAAGTTATCACATCCTTTTCTTCAGTGTCTTTCTCTATTAATCTTTTCCTTCCAACAAAACTCATAGGATTATCTTTGTTGAGGTTTCTTGCATTCATTGTGGGGATTTACATCCGCAGGGAAGAAGCACAAACGGGATATAGTTACAAAACTCTTTTTCTGAGGAAAGCAAACTCAAACATCCGTCTTCATACAGGCATGTGGTATCATCATGCTGAATTTGTTCTCGTGCTTATCCAGTGACCTTTCGGGTTATAGTCTTGGTTTCAGGGATGGCTGAAACTTGTAGAAACATTTCTGAAACTTCTAAAATTTATAGGACAAGGTATTCACATAAATGGAATCAGATTTTAGTTTCTGTCAAGGCAATGAACTGTATTTAACGTGTGCTGTAAAACTCTTCTTTCTTAGAGGTGTCAGACAATTTTAGAGTAGAGATGCAAGCACTTGTCTTTTTTTTTAATTGTTATTATTTTTTAAGGCATTACTTCCTCAGAGGAGTAGAAATTGCTGTATATGAGCAGAAATAATTTCAAGATAGTTTGTGTAAGCATTTGGGTTTTGGAGCACTTAAATCCACATGCTGTAAAAAGAAAGCATTATTCACTGTTAGCCATAATGAAGCAACTGTTCCTCTGTAATGTGATTGCTTGGGAAATTTTTGACTGATCACAGTGAGCTCTCCAGTCCCTTTTGTAGGGAACTGATCTTGCAAGAGCTTTGTCTTTTATTCTGTCTCCATCTGTTGATAGGATGACTTACGTCTTCTGTCTGGACTGACAGACAGGATTTAGGCGCCAATCCAGCAAACCACTTAAACAACAGTTCAGCTTTAAGCCTTATAGTAACTAAATTAACTGTTCAAAAAAAATCAAAATCACATTGCTAACACACTGCTGTCATCTTTAGAAGGAAATTCAGGAGATTAGGTTGTATTGGTACATGAACTTTAAATGGAATAAGAAGTGTTAAACTAAAGGTACATTGAGAATAGAAAACACTGATTAAGACCTTTGTCTTTAGTACAGAATTTAAAGGAGGAAAGACTCCAGTTTAATAGCAGAGAGTCTACATCTTATGTATTGCTTTTAGATCAGTGCTGCTTGACTGTGCAGATAGGCAAACAGAATAAATAGACTTATTACAGATGTATGTAGTAGTTTCCTCTGGCCAAAGAAAGACGGACCATAAAATCAGCAGGAATTACAGCATTACTTACTGTTGTTTTACAAAGAAATGGCAACATTCCTGCTTCTTGTACTAACAGAACTAGTGACCACTATGCAGTTAGCAATAATTTACTGGCAGACCTGGAAATTCTAGTATATTCTTTAAAGGTTGCTAGCATGTTTGTTTCTTTGAAAAGTCTTCTCATTAAATCTTTGTAAAATGTTCATTCTGTCAGAAAAATAACACTGTCCTTATGAATGGATGAAGGTACAGTTTTAAGCTAGTTGAGTTTATATTCAGTTAGTGAAACTGATGATAAAATAAAAATTGGCTCTTTCTGAATTGAGTTTGGTTCGTCTTTCAGTTTTATTGTATGAATAGAAATGCTTTAGGTTTTGTGTTCCATAATGGTGACCTCTTGTGGTGTGAATATGTCAGTATTTCTGAAGGAGCTTTTTGTAGTTGGTACTGGAGGAAGTTGTATTTACATGTCACTTTTAATGTGCAGGTAACTTACTAACTTAGTAAAATAACATAATCTTTTCCAATTAGTTATTCATATGCTGAATGTATGTGAAGAAATTGCATTCTGATATTACTTTTGTGTGTCCATACTGTATCTTTTAGTGACCAGATGAAAAAGCCTGGCACAAATTCATCATGGCCAAGGAGTTCAGGCTGGAAGAGAAGAGTAACAGGTACTTCATAAGGCATTTCAATGTCCATTCAAAAAATGTGAAATCAAATAGCAATGATCTAATTTTTGTGATTTGAAGATCTCTTTATTTGAGAGTCTGGTATGGAAACCTGAAGTTTCTACTGCAATGTCATTATTCTTTATTACGATTTTTCTAGAATTGAGAAGTTGCGTTATTCTGGATCGTTCTGGCCAAGGCTGTAATGTGCTCTGCTTTCATTTCCTTCAGAGAGGCTGAGAGTATTTACCATGTCATGGGAGTTAATATTCTTAAAAACCTTTTAATTTATTTGTGCTATTTTATTTGTGTTATTAAAAAAAAATCACGTGTGCTATTAGGATTGTTTCTTTTTGTATCTACTTTTCTTAACATTATGTAGTTTCTTTAGTCTGTGCATGCTTCATCTTTAATCCCAGAATAAACAGTAGGATAGCAGTAGGAATCCTCCATCATTTCTTCTCTGTAGTGGGGTCCTGGGTGGAGTGTTCATTTAAAGATTATTCCTATATTCTGATATGATTTGTGTTCATGCTTTTCCATTTAAGAGAGGAGATAGACTGTTTTAGTATTGATCTGTTCGTAGCCACTCAGTATTCAGTGAAAAGGCTAAACATTTTAAGTCAGGCAGCACACAGCTTTTGAAAGCTCAGTGTTGCTAAGGCTCTTGTATTTACATGCTAAAAACAGCAACCAATAAATGTAGACTGATTAGTGATTTTTTTTTTTTAACCAGAATGCAAAGCAGCAGTTAAGACCTATGAAAAACTGAGACAACCAACTCCAACTTGCTGCATTCTTTTGCTTGAGTATTTTTCCTGTTGAACTGTGATTCACTCAATTGTAAAGTTCAGGACAACTTCTGCAATATTTTAAATACAGCTAGTACCCTAACTTTTCATTGGCAGAAAATCTCCCAGGACTGAGACACATACAAGTTTACAATTTATTAATGATTTTTTATAATCATGTATTTTCAGTTCATTCTTATTGCTAGGGTTAATATTGTTTAGTAAAAGCTTATTATCTTCTTTTTGTCCTAGTTATAAGAGGTATTTATTTTTAAAAATTATACCATTATGACTTTCATTTTCTGAGGAATATGAGACAAGAGAAGCAGAGTGGTACAAAAAAATCCGTTCTTTCTGTTCTGAACTAAAGTTTGAATGGCTTTGTTAATTTTTTTTTAAGTGAGAAGTTTGGTCCTATCTGCAAATGCATGCCTGTACTATTCTGTTTCTTAATGCCTAATGAAGTTAAGCATGTGTGTACTTAGAAAATCAGTCTCATCTTTCAGTTTGAGGTAACTACAAATCGGAAAGAAAAGAAATAATTGAGTCAGTATGTGGGTTTTGTGGCAGGAAGGAACAGTATAAACTATTTGATTGTTCTCATTTCACCTGTGCTATTACATTTCCCTGAGCAGAACTTTCACTTTATTGCAAATGCTGCATAGTGTTTTATTAATTAAGCTACTTATCGGTCTAAATAAGATTATCAACTCATTTGATCTAGTAGATAAAAATGGTCTGCAAAATAAGTAACAATAATATTAGCTAATAAGATGTACTACTATGCATATATGGAAAAACCAACAATATATAGTTATTCTAATAACAAACATACTTACCAGTGTATTACTTATGAAACAACATTTTTGTATAATCTGTTGAAATAGGTGTATATGATAGATTCATTATGTAAAAAATGTAGATAGACAATTAAAGTTAACACAGATCAGAAAAAGAATCTGGATTATTTTCTAAAGAGCAAGCTTTTAAACTGGGAAGTTTTTAATTGTTTCACAGTTGCAAGTAATGCCTAGTAGACAGTCATTGTTTTAAGGTCTGAGATACTGCTCTCATGATGCAACCTTCTAATTGGTGTTCTCATGTAGTATGGTATTTCTTGTGTTTGGTGATGATTATGCTAAGAATTTACATTGTCATTTAAATGCAAGAGCTAGTAGTGAACAGCAGGAGACACTTTCAGACAAATCTGTCACTTAAGAAAAAAGTATGTATTCTAGTCTTAATGGCTTTTTTCGTGTTATTTAGTGGTGCTGTGTGACTTTTATTTCCCTTTAAAAAAAAAAAAAACACAAAACAAACACAACACAAGCCAGACCCCATCTTTATAACAACAATATTGGTTGCCTGCAAGATAAAGAGCTTAACCCAGTCTTGAACTCCAAACATATGCCTGTATGCACCTTGTAAGCAACTGTTAGATCCTTTAAATCTCAAGTTGCACAGAAACTCTGGCTATCCATCTGTAATGGGCCAATGGTTAAGGCCAGAATTCTGTCATTTCTCATAGTGCTAGGTGAACATGAAAAGAGTGTTCAGCAAGTCAGAATAATTCCCTGTGATACTGCATCCGTATGAAAGTCAGTCCTGGAATCCACTTTTTAATAAACCATGTTTCACCAACTCCCGTGTCCAATCTGAACACAGATCCATTCTCCCAGTCCTGTTTCCAGAATTCTAGTCCACTGACTTTTTGGTCTACCAATTTTTAACTTGATGTCTGTGATAGATTTTTTTAAAAATTATTTTCTTTTTGAAACAAAGTATAAAATAAGCTGAAATATTTTTAAACACTTCTCTTTGCAAAGTGGACAAGGTTTCTGATAATGAACAGCAGCTTTTTCTCAGTCACAGGAAATTGTTTGAGTGTGACCAAGGAAACTGGGAGTTAGTTGCCTTCAAGATTTCTAGCATGTTTATTGGAGGCAGAACATTTGCTATTAATTCCCAAGTTGCTGTGTGAAAAATTGTTGAATGCAGTAAAGAATAGGAGGGAAACATGCATTTTACAAAAATTTAATTGTAAAGGTCTCAAAAATAATTGCATGAAATAGTTAGAATGGCTAACGGGATGTAATAACTAACAAGACTGTTTTCACTAACTGACCAAAGAGTCGGTGAATCAATTTTAGTATAATATCACGCACGTGCACTAGATAAAATTGTACAGTCCTAGAGGATTGTCTGTAGTATGGATTTTTTAAACACAGAATAAGCTGTCATGTGGACACAGAGCTGAAAAATAGTTGATATACAGTTGGACATATTGATATACAAGTAGTCATTACCTTCAAATTCAGCAATCAAATGAAACATTGATGTCAGCAAACAAAACCTTTAGAGTACAGCTTTATATACCAAAATACTTATCTATCTAGTTTTGTTTGAAACTTTTCTTTTTGAGAAATTGTAAATAAAAACAAAAGCTTGAGCAGGTAGAATAGCCCAGAATATAGCAAAATGGGACATGTAGGGGTTTTTTCTGACTGGCAAATAAAGTATTTGTAGCTATTTATTTGTGTAGAAATTGAAACCGTCACTGAATGTATGCTTTTGTTTTGAATGTATTTTGAAGGCTTAGAGGATGGAACAAGAATAAATGAGTGGGAAGAGGAAGAAGTCTTTTGGCGTATAAAGATTCTGCCAATTCTACATGAACTGAAAAAAAGTGGGTAACACTGTTTTTGAAAGGGTTTACTTTCTGTACTGTTTCCTGCAGGAAGCATGGGACTCATTTGTGTTTACTAAAAAATAGTAACAGTAATTGGACTGTGTGGCCTTTTATGCTTTCATATGTTCAGTGACTTCACAGTGTAAAACTAGCCTGGGCAGTCTAGGGGTCACCTGTCTCTAGGTGTCCCTGCTTGAGCCAGGGGAGTTGTACCAGGTGACCTGCAGTGGTCCCTGCCAACCTTATCCATTCTGTGATGCTGTAAAAAAAACCCACCACAAACAAAAATGGTTTAGGGAAGATCTTGTCTGACTGAATTACCTTACTTTAGATCACATAGCTCTGCTAGGTTAGCATCAGTGATGAGGTAATAATTTTAAGAATAAAGTACTGCACAGATTCACTGCTTTAACCGTAGGCTGTATTGAAGGTCTCAGTTAATTTTAGAAAACTAAGGAAATCTTAATGAAAATTTCCATTTATGCTTAAAATATTAGATGTATCAAAAAAGTAGGTAATGACCCAGAATACTGAAGCAAAATTGAGTAAATTAAATATGGTTTGAAAGATTAAACTCTGAAATCCATTCTAACATTTCATTCAAAAGGTTGTTCAGTTGCTTTCAGCAGACACTATGTTTATCTGAATGGTGGGAATATAGAAAGTAGATTTGTTTTTACAAGTGGTTCTGTTTTACAGGATCCTTTGCAGTGTTTGTTATAACATGATACAGATTGGAATTTTTTTTGCATAGTTTTGCAGCTGTTGATGAGTATGAAACACCAGTACAGTACTAAGTGATTCCCAAAATACGTAATTATTTTAAAAAGACAGGATTCTCATTCCTACATCTGTCACTGATGGGTAGAAAAACAGTGATCAGGAAATTTGAAAACAGCTATGCAACTTCACATTTTTGTTGCTTAATGCCAGGATTGTCAAATATGAGCCACTGAGTTATAGTTTTGCATAGTGTGATATTTTTGTTGGTAAGCAAAATAAAATTTAGAGGTAGAATCTAATCATGTCTTTCCTTTGTTGTGAATGTAGCTAAGGAAAATCGATTTTCATGCCCCTTTTCCTCAGCCTTTACTTGTTTTTTTTTAGTGTGTTGGGGTTTATTTAGCTTTTTGAGAACTTGATTAGGGCATAGTTTTTCTAATAATAGGTGACATTATCTAATGATACTTTCTCACCAGTTGATTGAATGCAGTGGTATGAACACCTTAAAAGCTGAGTTTTGCTGCTTCTTGAATATTCACACAACTTGTAACTGAATTGCATCATTACCTCCTGCAGCCACGTGATATATTGCTTTCTTTAGGCTGTTTGGTGCATAGTTACAGTTTTTCTTATAAACATGAATATTAGAATTCCATAATTTTAATGTTTTGAGTAGACCTGTTAGTAATTTAATATTTTTTAATTTCATGTGCAGTCATTTGCTTCATACCTTGCAGCTGATTCCCTGCACATGCACTTAGTTCACATTTAGCTTTTCATATATTAATAGAAAAGCCTTTTTCCTCCCCTTTCTCCCTCAAAAATATTTGTGGAAAGCTTTCCATTCAAAAACAAATCTGAAGTCTGATCTAGAGCTTAATTATTGTCTAAAATCCTCTGATTTTTGCTTCAGATGATTGTTATATGACAAAAACTAATAGAGCCCCAAAGTCTCTTTTTCCAGAGGAACAAATAATTTATTTTGTTACATGCTGGTGCTCAAGAGTATAAGCTTCAAAAACGCCCCATGGGATGAGTGATGAATAATTTTTGTTGTTGTTAATTTCGATGAAATGGAGTGTAAGAGCATTCAGTTTTGGTTCCTCGCTACTTCTGTTTCACAGCTTACTGGAGCAGAGGTTTAGAATAATGCTAAATTTTGTTAAATTTTCTCTCATGGTGGGAGTAGAAATGGAATAGTCATTGCTGTTCCTCAAGTGTGATGATTGCAAATTGAGAGCTTCCAGGCACTGCTCAGCATGAGAGATGGGTCCTTGAATCTGCTGACAGGTTTGGGTTCTCAGACATGTTTTTTGTTGTAATTTTCTGGCAATACGTATTTTATAACAAGTGCTTTACCTCCTTGAGTATGATCCCCAAAGATCAGTGTTGGGCCCAGTTCTGTTTAATATCTTTACTGATGATTTAGATGAGGGGATTGAGTCCACCATCAGCAAATTTGCAGATGACACTAGGTTGGGGGGGAGTGTCAGTCAGCTGGAAGGCAGGAGGGCTCTGCAGAGGGACTGGACAAGCTGGAGGGTTGGGCTGATTCCAACGGGATGAGGTTCAACAAGGCCAAGTGCTGGGTCCTGCACTTTGGCAACAACAACCCCCTGCAGCGTTACAGTCTGGGGACAGAGTGGCTGGAGAGCAGCCAGGGCTGAACATGAGCCAGCAGTGTGCCCAGGTGGCCAAGAAGGCCAGTGGCATCCTGGGCTGGATCAGGAACAGTGTGGCCAGCAGGACCAGGGAAGTGATTCTCTCCCTGTACTCAGCGCTGGTGAGGCCACACCTGGAGTCCTGTGTCCAGTTCTGGGGCCCTCAGTTCAGGAAGGATATTGAGGTGCTGGAGCAGGTCCAGAGAAGAGCAGTGAGGCTGTTGAAGGGACTCGAGCACAAGTCCTATGGGGAGAGGCTGAGGGAACTGGGGCTGTTCAGCCTGGAGAAGAGGAGGCTCAGGGGAGACCTCATCACTCTCTGCAACTCCCTGAAAGGAGGTTGTAGCCAGGTGGGGCTTGGTCTCTTCTCCCAGGCAGCTTTCAGCAAGACAAGAGGGCATGGTCTTAAGCTCTGCCAGGGGAGGTTTAGGTTGGAAATTAGGAAGAAATTCTTTACAGAGACGGTAATCAGGCACTGGAATGGGCTGTCCAGGGAAATGGTGGATTCTCTGTCCCTGGAGGTTTTTAAGATGAGACTAGATGTGGCACTTAGTGCCATGGTCTAGTAACCACTGTGGTAGTGGATCAAGGGTTGGACTTGATGATCTCAGAGGTCCCTTCCAACCCAGCTGATTCTGTGATTCTATGATTCTGTGATTCTGTTTTAGCTGTGAAGTACATCCTGAGTAAATGCAGAGTTTATACAGGCAGCTTAAGTGGATTTACATGGTGCTTTGTAAGTATCACCTTGTAGACAAAAGCAAATGTAAGAGAAAAAAATCTCACTGTTGCATATTAAAAATAGACAAGACTTTTCCTTTTCTCTCTAAATTAAACATGTACATGATTCCATTGTGCTGAGATGTGGTTTTTGTAATAACTTACTGTAGATTTTATCTTTGTATGTTTTAAATAGTTTGGGGGACTTGGGTGAGGAAGTAGATGACTTTTTTGTCACTAGGCCAACATCCTACTGAAATGTATCTTGCACCTCTGCTATACATTCTAGTTTTTACACAAATAAACAAATTTTTACCTTCAGTTACTCTTAATCCCAGCAAGGTTTGATATATAAAGTTATGTATATGGGGAGAAAAATATTCCTTAACTATCTCTTTTTCCCATGCAATGTTTGGTAGGAGCACTTTAAAGAATATATTCAGAGACACAGTTTCCTGATAGACATTTGATTATTAAGCGTTAAAGGTGAGTTTCATTTTAGCTCTAGGTGTTATTTTGGCTGTGTGATTTCTTGTCTTGAGTCTCCTCTTTTTGAAAAAGCAAAATAAAACTCTTTCTGAGAATCATATTATCATTTTAAGAGATTTATTTGGTGCCTTATTTTTGTTGTTGTGCAACCCATTCTTTATATTGTTCTCCTGTGTCTTTATCTGTTGAGATGCTCTGGATAAGGTGGCACTGATAATTATTTTTTATTTTTCTCTCCCTTCCTACACCCTTCAAGTAGAAGACAATATAGAAAATCTTTGTCTGGCTTGTACCAAGCTCTATCAAGCATTGAATGAAGGAAATATGCTTGGAAAACATTTTAAAAGAAGAAGTGAGCTTCTGAAGATATTATATAGACTTGTAGACATTGATTCAGATCCACTTTGCCTGAAGCTGGCAAAGATTATTCTGGCTGTAAGTGTTTTGAAATGCTCTTTGGTAGAATGTGAAGCTCAAAATCATGAATTACAGCTTGAATTTAATTTTTTATTTCATATTTTTAAACTGCGTCTAAAGTAACACTTTCCTAAGTACAGTTTACTACCACAGAGATACATGTCTCCCATTCATCTACATCAGCACTTGTTGAAGCTTATTTTTTTCAAAGAAGTTACATCTGGGGGAGGAAGGAAGGGCATAAAATAGGATAGCTGGTGTATGGTAACAGGAATATTGTATAGGCATGGAAAAGAGGCAGTGTCCTAAGATGGGACACACATGCAGGGATTTGAACAAAACAACAATCAAAAATTTACACATGGAAATGAAGCTTAGTTTTTTAATAATATCTTGACCTTATTATACACCTTTATCTGAAAATACCAAAACAAAATTTTGGGGTTTTTTTGAAAGTAAGTGTAATTAATCTCTTTCTTCAGTATTTCTGGTTAAACCTCTTTGAACCTCTTGATTCATGTTCTATGAAGTATGTATGGACAGTCACTGGTGAAAGGATGCCAGCTTACATTGTGTTGAAGACATTTTAGTAATTTGTGTGTGAGTGTTGGGGGAGGTGTGGCACACTGCTCCTTTAAGGCAGTGTAAGTTATTTTATTATTATGACATGTATTGTTGTCCTGGAGTTCTTTGTGGTATGGCCATGGATGCCAAACCAATAATTTCTGTACAGAATTTCTCTGTAAGAGTGAGAGGAAAAACTATAAGTTACTGATATACTGTCTGCAGATTTATATACTTACTACATTAAAAGTTTGTATATCACCTTATTTTAAAGTCAGTCAGCACAGTGCTAAATAAAGCTTAAACTATCTGTGTTTCAGAGTCCTTTAATTCTGCAAACTTTTTCAGTTTGGTTTAGTATATTGTTAGGGTTTCATCTGGAATTTAATAGTTCACTAGGAATACAAGTTTGCCATGGTGTCTGAACTTGTAGAATGTTATGGTACATTTTTGTATGTAGATTTTAGTTGTGATTTTTATGTCTTTCACTTTTTTTGCAGATGAAAGTGGATGGAAAAAATCTTCTTAGTGTTTGCAAGCTAGCATTTAAAATTTGCAGGAATGAAAAAAATGATTACATCGTTCAAAATGATAGATTATTGGGTATGTATTCTGTTCTTATGTGTAAGTTAGACATTGAAATTCAACAGTTAGACTGTTCATCTTTCAGGAAATGTTCTCAGAGTTCACTTAGTCACAGATTAAAAATTGCTTACTACACCAAACTAATGATTGGTCTAGTCCAGTGTTCTGTGTCTAACTAACAATGCTGTCTAGGGACAGCATCGAAGTCTACATGTTTTCTATGATGTTTCCCCTCTACTCCCCCAGCATTCAGAACTGTTATATTCTTTTAGGGATATTAGATGGTGCATCCCTCTCTAATTCCTTTTTAATCTCTGTTTATAGGTATTTTGTTCATTAATTTGCCTAATTCCTTTTTGAACTTTCTGATTCTGTCTGCTTCTCCAACTTCACAGAACAACAATTTCCAGAAATTCTATGTCTGCTGTTTTAAATCTATGTACTTTTCATTATCCCCCTGCTTGTAGTTTTTGCAGGATTTGTGAGAGTTTCTAGTCAGCTTACCCTTCACCTTCATGATTTTTTAAACCACATTCATATCACGTATCTGTGCCTTATCCTTTTCAAGACTGAGGCATCTCAGCCTTTTAGCTCTCTCTTTGAAAGGATATTGTGTCATTCAGTTGTTTTATAAGCCCTTCTCTGTAGCTTCTCAAACTCCAGCAGATTCTTACTGAGATTTACAGTACAAAACTGTATAGAATTAAAACTCTGTCTGCACCAAATTTTATAGGAATGAAATAATGCTGACTGTATTGTTGGCCATCATCAGGGAGGATCTTGAGAACAATCACTGGGACTTTTTTTATAGCTACTGCTGCGCATTGGGGCAATGGTTTTGGAGAATTGTCAGCAGTGGCTCTAAGATCTTAGTGATTGTAATGATGTTTGTGTCATGCACACAAACCCCTTGCAAATATAAGAAATATGAAGAAAATGAGAGTGTGTGAATGACATTTAGTATTCATTTGATAGTCATTTATTTCATTAAAACTTCAGTATGTTTTGTTATTGTGGGCCTTGATCTTGCAAACCTTTATTGCATGTGTGTAAGTTAAAGTATATGTGTATCTGCTTAACTAGATGAGAGTATTCATGGTTTTAAGTTTAGTACACAATTGGTGTCAGAAATAAGGAAAAGATAAGCCTTTGCAGTACTAAGGAAGGGACTCACAGAAAAGAGAACAGCTCAGGTTGCTTTGACTTTGGATACTGAAAACTACAGTTTTGTAGAGGTTAGCATCTGGACAAGTCACGTGGCTATGTCTATGTCATCATGGCTGGGCTTCGCAAATGAAGATTTGGGAAGGACTCTACCCACATTTGCTACAAGCACGCTGGTGGCTGAAAAGGCCAGTGCGAGATAGACAAGTCCAGTTGCAAAAGGCACAGTGGAAGGACTCCTTAGGTGGTATCGACAAGACACAATTCTTTCTACGTGGTCTTTTCTCCTCGAGGGTGATCCTGCGCGCATTCTCAAAAGCATCAGCAGCGTTATAGATGATGTGTCTCCAGGCCTCCTGATTGGAGGCCAGAGTTAGACCAGTTATGGTGATCAGTATGGCCAAGGCTGAGATGTTGTTTCAGGGAGTCCTTGTATCTCCTCTTCGGGGCTCCTCTCTTGCGGCAGCCAGTGGCAAGTTCACCATCTTCATTCAGTTTTCTTTCGCTTGCTCTTCTTTCTCTGTATTTTAAAAACTAATGAAGGAAAGAACATTCTTGGTAGAGGTTGGTTTGTTTGCTTGTTCACTCTATGTTTTGGACCCAGCTTGTCCAGGCAGAAGACATAAACCTGGATTTACATCATAATCACCCAGATTCCTGTTGCAGTCACTGGCTTATATATTTAATTTCTTTTTCCTCCTCTGGCCCTGTGAACTATTTATGTGCAGTGGAGCAGCTCCAGTAGAAGAAATAAGTTGATTGTTCATCCCCAGATAGACAACTACTGTTCAAGACCCTGTTGGATACTGAGCAGAGCAGGAACCTGAAACTGATTTCTTACATTCCCACAACCCAGGTGATTTAGTTGGTGAGGGGGAGAGTTTGAGCAAGAGCCTGGTGTGAGTGTACATCATTCATATAACCTCATATACTTGAAGAAAGTTTCAGTTAGGATTGAGACAGAAAAAAATTTTAAATATCTAAAAATCTCTTCAGTTTAATGACATAGGAAAATGTTTTTATTCAACTGGAACTTGATGGAACATAGTAAGCAGAGATAATTATCTGTTTCAATCAGTTACTAGAAATTCAAAAGTATAAAGTTGGTCAGGATTACTTTTTCATTTAAGATACCCTCACCAAATTCAGCATGTCTCAGTTTAACTGTGAAAGATACACTAGGCTTGTGCCCATTATCAGCTGTTAATTTTAACATTTCAGATATCTGACAGTGGTAGCATAGAACAGGACTTTTACAGTAACTTTACCTACATAAAAAGTAAATCTGAAAAGGCTACGAACAGATTTCAAATGTGAGATTTGAATTAGGTCCTCGTGCTTTTTAGTGGTCCATTAGAGAGGCTTTAAGACATTTGATTTCGAAGGAAGTAGTGAGAATAAACCTCTTTAGAATGCATCAAGTTTAGTACACAAAATTCCAGGCACAGACAATCACTTTTGCAAATCTTGACTGGTGATTTCAATGATTCCTGCTGTGTTTACAACTTATGCTGATTCTTGAAGCCTAGGAGAACAAAAGTCAGGCCCATTCTCTTATTCATCGATAATTGTTTCTTGGTTTCAATCCAAATACCCAATTTTTCTAGCCCACTTACTAGAAATGTAAGAGTTCAATCTGAGGGTTTTTTTTCCCAATCGTTAATCTCTTCAATGACTGGACTGTATCAAATATAAATATTAATATTAGAGTTTCTGAATAATGATTTTCCTTTTAGATTGTTTGTTGGAGGTTCTGAGAAATGAAGATCTACACAAAAACAACGAAGCTCTCCTCTATTGTGTGGGAGCTATAAAATTCATGTCTGGAAATGCAGTACTCCTTAATGAAATGGTCAACAAAGGAGCTGTTGAAATGTTGCTGCAATTAATGAAGCAGATTAATAACGTAAAAGAAAATGACACGTATTTCTCCAACTTGGGCCACTTATTAGTCCAGGTTAGCATTTACTTTTATTTCTAAAAGTACACACTTCAAGGGCAAATTAAAAATTTAATTAGAGGAGATAAGCTAACCCTATGTGCCACTGACAGAATTGTACCTATATTTCAGTAGACTTCTTTTTAAGAGGTTTAATGAAGTTTTCAGGACCTAAGTTTAATTACCATAGATATTTTTGTGTAGTCACTTTTAAAGGCTGTAGAAATTCTGAAGTTAATAGAAATATTTTTGGGTACCTAATAAACCAGTTTCTCATTATTACTTTATGATGCTGGCAATGTTCTGGATGTTATAGTAAACAGATAAAAATGTGTTCTCTGTTTAAATTCTTTAAGCTGAAATACTAAATACAAACTGGTTCTGCAATACTTTAGGAGATTACAGAAAGCTTTTTATTGCAAGAATAATGTATTTTAAAATTCATAAGAAAATATAGCTATGTTTCTTTGACAAAGTGTTTTTGAAGAACTGTAATATAAGGAAAAAGTTGATGCAAAAGTGAACACTTTTTGAATCTTTTGAAGGTAACAGACCTTGATGAGTGGTGGCTATGAAAATTAATCCTTTGCTCTAAAACTGTTTAAACCTTAGTGTTTTAGAAACACAGAGTTTTTTGTATTTATCAAGGTAGATTCCTGGCATTTGTCACTTCTGGGGACTTCATAGGAAAATATATTGGACAACTTGCTGAGGTAGTATTTGCACTAAGTTTGTTACTAATTATACCAGATTTCTTTAGTTCTTTACTAACTTACAAACAACGGATATTGTACTTCTTGAAATTATATGAGAAAACAAAAAACATATGTCATCATGTTACTGTTACTGATTTTGATCTGTTTTTTTAGTGGTGCTATGAGGTATGTCTGTGCAGAGTAGTGTGTATAATCTTAAACATAAACAGATTGGGAGATGCTATGAAACACTGAATGAAATGGTGTGGCTTAGTACTTATATTTTGCTAAGGACATGGCAAATTGCTTCAGACTGGGAGAATATATGATGAAACTGGAAATGTTGTGCTTGTTGTGTTCCTATTTTCTTCCTTTCTGGTCCTGTCATCATTAAGTTCCTGTATTTGACATGTTAACTTTCTTGGGGCACTATGAATTCCCCAAACAATTCTAAAATAATCTGTACCATTTTGTTGGTATCACACCTTATATTCTGTACAAAAATTGTATATGGGATTTCCAAGCCTTCTTTTTTCCAGAGATGTACAAACTTCAGGATTTTGCACATGGTCAAGATTTTAATGACCATATTTTTCTTGAATGATGCTGGTTAAACTTCAGAAGTCCTGGTACTACTGCAGTGTCACCTTAGGCAACCAGTTTAGGTAGAAACACCCTATTGAGGAGTCCAGAATATATTCTGGTCTCAGTGTAGTTTGCAAGATGATACTGACTTAAAATACCTAAACTATAAGGAAAGTAGCTTAGATGAAGAAGTAGAGAGTGATTCCTCACATATGGAAGCTGAGTGGTCATTTCAGTGAGTGCATAATCAGGTTGTATTTTTGGCAGGCATTTTAAAACCTAAATTAAGGAAATGTCCTGTATCTTTTTTCATGTGTGTGTATTTTAAAAATATTTATCCTTCTGAGAGCAAGAAGAGAATGGTTAAAAGCGAAGTATATTACTTTGATGGCTGCTGTTGGCATTAATTGTATAATACATATAATGGGAATATTATTGAGTCGAAAGAGATGGAAATTTATGTCAGTTAGATATAAAAAAAAGTCTTTGCCAGTGGGGGCGTTTAAAATAACAAATGATGTCTAAATAACAAAACTAATGAATCCGTTTATTTTCAGCATTTTGACTAACTGTCTGAACTTACCCAGAACTTTGCAGAAATGTTTTTCTTCCATTATTTGCATGTGGATAAATTTAGTTTTTTAGATTAAGGGTTTAATTTGTAAATGTTACATTTTACACCTCTTTTTTTAGTCTCTCGTTCTCTGCTGTTTTCGGTAGAATTGGAAGTGTAGCAAAACTATTTTGTACGGTTTGGATAGACTGGCTGTTTCTAAGAAGGCCTTGAGTTCTGTGGAGAAGTCATACTGACAACTGTTTCTCACTGAGGTTGCTCTTTCACTTGTTTGTCTTCTCCTCTATAGTAGTAGAGATACTTCGTTTTTCTTCCTCTTGTGAGAAAAGTAGTGATTCCTACTGCTATGGAATTCCTGTGCAACTTTCTCATATCAGTTCCTTCAACAGATCTATGTGCGGCACTTCTTCCATGTGAGTTAATTGTTCAGTTGTCATAGATGAAGGAATAGTTCTGTTTCCAGGGATAGAGTATCGAAGAAAGTTTTTTCTGTGGTTCGTGTCCTCAGAATAAACATGATTTTTTTAGCATAGTGTAACTTCTAGCAACAGATTGAATATCCAGTGACATACAGAAATAAAGAATAAATACAAGTCTTCAGGGATAGAGAACAAATTTTACTGGGGGAGAAAAGCACCTTAAATAGTCACAGTGTGGTCTCTGAGGGAGGCTCTGCCATCTCTTAATCCTGATAGCTGAAGTATCTCAGTTAACTGGGACCAGCTCTTCATTCCTTAACTGTATAATTGCACAATCACCAGATGGCAGTGTTATACATAATCTTGCTAGATCTTTTTTGTGGGAATAAAGTCCCTATCTGATTTCTTCATTCTTCCACAACTGATTTTATGCAGAAGTCCCACAATACAAGAATAAAAATATTTGCAATAATTTGTTTTTTTTTTCCTTAACAGAGACCATGAAACCAAGGTCATCTTTGGCTCATTTTATGTTACTTAACCTAATAGTCTGGTTATATTTGTACAAAATATGGTAGTGCTTATTCAAAAGCCAGGATTTTTGAAGTGTCACTGATGAGACTTAGCCAGTACTCCATTTTCTTTAATTGAAAAGCATTTAAATGTCTTCTCCTTTAAAAACAGCATTTCTCTGCAGTTAAATTTTCTCTTTGGGTGAATTTGATCTTTCACATGGCAAGATAAGGATTAGGGCTGGTGGGGAGTGCTAGAGCCAGTTGTTATGCATTTCTCCCTGAGTCATGGTGTCTGCTTGAAGCAATCTGGATCTCTCTAGAATTCATCTGCTGTCTAGCTTCTATCATTTTTTAAATTGTACTCTTCAAATTTCAGTTGCATACTAACTGTTCCTTTGTGGATATATATATTAACTGTTCCTTTGTGTTCTATGAACTGCTGAATATCATTGTCTTACCACATTTAAGTGTATATGTTATTTTGCCTTGCTTTTCCTTTCCAACCTGTCTTTGTCTGAGAATGGCTCTTGATACAATTTACTGCTGGAGGATTTTGAACCATCTGTCTTGGGCAGTGAAAAAGTTTACTCTCTTTTTGGAGACCTCTGCACCATTATCTAGTGATAAAGATTTGGGGTTTTTTCATTATCTAATATGTAAGTCTCTCTTCTGCAGTAAAAGCTCTGGTCTGCATTTGAGCAACACTTTTGATATGTGAATTTATCCTCCATTTTCTTTGTTGCTAAACTTAACTAGAATTCAACAAATATCATTCTAGGCTGACTGTGAACATCTTGTATGTGAGCATTGAATGGAGTCTTTTGTGTCTATTGCATTTGACAATTTTTCTACCAAAACTTTTGAAAACTAAAGTATTTCATCAAAATATTTTTATTAAAATATGTCTCCAGTTTTGTGTTAATTTTTGAAGCATCATGTCTTGAGAAAGAATGCACATCTGGAAATGTCTGTTTTTTGCAGTTGTTAAGTTAAAATAACAAAAAAACTCCAGGTGCCTTCTTAAACTATGAGTGATATGATGCAAATGGCTTCTGTAGGTTCAGTTTCTGTGTATTCTGAGTATAGTATAGATTTCATATGTAGTACTGAAGCTAAATCCATTCATGTATCACAGTCACATTATCCCATAATTTTTTTCCCCCCTGTGCATTGCTTCTCCATTTTGACCCATTGTTTCTTCTCCTGTTGCTCCAGAACATCCTTTGGTAACTGAAGACATGTCCACTTTTGCCAAATTTGTTGAAATAGGACAGCAAATTTGAAAGCTGCTGGAGAATGGACAGAGTAGTGCATAGAATCCTATGTGCAAAAGCTCAAACACAACAACTTAACCTGCTCCTTGTCAGAGTTTTTCTTTAAAATTAGCAATTACATATCACTGGACAAGCAATGCAATTTAGTGATAAAAGACTTAATTTCCAGAGCTTTTTGTGATAACAAACAATTTGAACAGATAGTTTGTGTGCCTTATCAAACTGCGTTTAAAACCAAATTAATGTTAATAACTTCACTCTTTGAATAAGGGAAATTTGAAGAACTCACATATTCACATAAGGTTGAATGACTTCACATTCATTTTATAGTAAGTTCTGGATTAAATCAAGATTAATTTACATGTCATTGCCTGTCTGACCTTGGCATTTGAATACTCTTACCTTGGAAGACAACCGGAATATTTCAAAATATGCAATAGCTTGTTCATTTTGTATATCTGCAAATGTTAGAAATTTTATGCATAAAGCTCCTTTAAGTTGAACAGTATCACATGAAAATATTTTGATTGCTCCAAGTAAACTTGAGCACTTAAGCTTTTCATTTTTATATTATAAATATATATTATACACATAATATATATTATATATGTTATATATTTTATAGTGAATTTCTCTTGATCTTGATTAACTTTTAATATTTTTAATTGGAATAAATTTTATTGTATTTTAAAATAAATTCATCTTAATTTGCAATTTACAGTTATTATTAAAATTTATATTATATACGAGTATTAATTTGCAAGACTTAAATATAAATTTTCAAAATCAGACATGCAAAAAATTACTTTAACCATGTACAGCAGTTCACCTGTTTTCCAATTGTTATAGGGTTGTAGACATGCATGAAAGATTTTAAAACTTATTAAAGATCATGTGTCTCTCAAAGGAGGAGGTTACATGCAGACAAACCCAATATCTTTCATTTTCAAACAGTTATTTCAAATACACAATCTTGTTGCTTACATGTTTCCTGTTGTTATTTATTGGTATATACATACCTGCAGAATGTGAACAGGACATTCAGACTGCCTTAGATGTTACAAATGAGACATGAGCTTTATTAAATTTTCAAAGCAATGTGTATTCTGTTGTAAGAAGGTGTGATTAACAAATGTTTAAATATTCTGCATGCAGCTGACAGCTACTCTGCGAAACCTGGCTGACTTGCCTCCGGCAAGGTGCCAACTCGTTTGCAGTGGTGCTGCCTCTGAGCTCTGTGTGGCGCTGGAGCAGCGTGTGAATGATCGGGATGTCTGCACCTACATCGTCAGGATACTCAGGTACCTATAGAACACAGTGCTAGTTCTGTGTGCAGTCAGGTCCCTGTTACTGCTTCCAGTGACCTCAGAGGAGGCAGGATCAAGCACTAAAGCGGGAAGATTTACATCAAATTTTGGTTTTTAAAAAGCTCTGTGTGGAATTTAATGATTTCGTATGATTATTGTGTCCTTATTAATACTTAACAGAATTTTTTATTTGTAGCCTTACAAACTCAGATTCATTGTGCCTGTGAAAAATGTTTTGTTGTATTGTGTCATTCTTTGATCCCACAGATTCTGATTGAGATTTAGCATTTCTTATGTTTTAAAGCTGCATATGTTATTAGGTATTTATTAATCCTATTTTAGACCATACTTTAAAAAAAAGAATGACAGAAATTACCCAAACTGAAGTTATATCAGGGACTGTGTACTGTGACATAAAATACAGAAGAGAGAAAATGTGACCAGTGTTCATTGTTCTGAGCTGTCACAGAGTGTTTGAGGAGATTAATCTCTGGGATCAGGGCTTGAGTGTGCAGATGGAGGCGCTGAAAGAATCTCAGTTTTATGAGCAGCTCAGCGGCTGCTTCCCAAGTTGTGCTTTTGAGAGGGAGATCAGCGTGAGTGAGTCACCAAAAAGATCATTTTGCAGTCTGAATAGTTTCTTAGTCAAAAATTCCCAGGTGCGGTTACCAAGCACCAGCTTGTAATATCCAATGCTAAATGGATTTGCAAACAATTTAAAGATTTTGAAGAAGTTGTGAAATCAACTGTTGGTAATTTCAGGAGTTAGTTGGGTTATAACGGCAGTTTATGCATGATGTTCTGGATTAAGTGTTTGCCATTGCTGCTTTGTTATTGTATTGAGTCATGTTGCCTGTGGCTCCATGTTCATTGAGATTGTGATATGGACTTCTTTTCCTGTTCAGCCCCTCCAAATCATCTGTCATATTCTCCTTTCTGGATGAGATCGGTTCGTGCTTCAGAGAGCAGCTACATATAAGGGGCTGTCATTCCTTCCTCTCCACAGCTGAAACCAGACAAATCTGGTCCTTTGCTATCTGTAAAGCATGTGAATTGCTTCCCCAATTCCATGCCACCTTCTCCACATCTGTTTCTAATTTTATTCCTAAAAATGAGTTCTGGCAATGATTACAGCACTTAGAGCGTATTTGCTTCTTCTGAGGAGAGAACATTTCTTTTACTTTGAAAATGCCATGGAAAGTGGGGTAATGGGTTTGTAATTAAGTGTAATCAATAGTTACACTGTAATTCTGATAAGGACGTTAAGGACATTGAATCTAGAATTCAATATGGAGCAAAAATAATTTGTCTTATTTAAAGTTTTCTACTGCTTCAATTTTTTGAAGTTTAGAACTCCATACTCCAAGGATACAAATTAGCCATAAAATCAATTTAATTACCTTTCTGGAAATTGCAGTCACAAAAAAAAGTGTACTGTGCAGTACAGAGCTCAGATTTGAATTTTGTTTTGTCTTCTAGTAATACAGAATGATTATTCTTTTCTCTCAATCAGTAACTTTAGGCAACTTCCTCGTAGAGAATATGTTCAATCTCTTTAGATTATTCATTTCTCTAAGTCTGTAAGTCTTCCCATAGTTGTTTTTGATTGAACATCAACATGGATCTTTCCTGATTTTGACTCTGTGGGAGGTAAGAGGTTATCCTAGATTGTTCTGTTATTGCGGTATTTCTGGTGTGACCGAAGCATGTCTGATTCTCTGTTTTGGCAATGGTCAAGGTGAGCAGTGTGGGGCTGGAGCCCCACACGTCAGGGAATGCGCAGAGATAGAATTGTGTCTGTAAAGAGCCATGTTCTGTAGTTTGCTGGTGAGAGATGTGTTCTGTTAGTGCTGTCATTGGGCTCTAGACGCCGTAGGAAGGGACCCTCTATTTCCTCTCCTGTCTGACTTTGCACGTCATCTTGACATTACAGTTCTCCCATTTAGCACTAAGAAGTGCTAGTGTTGGCATACTGTGCCCATATGGCAAGCAGGTTGGGAAGCTTCTTATGTTTGCTTTTTCCTGTAATTCACTGTGGCAAGGATATCTAGACTTCTGTTGTGCTGTTATGTAACTGCATATGCCTCTGCTAGAAGTCAGAGTATTGGCATTTACTTCATTTGTTGGAAAATACAGCTCTGAGAGTCAAAAGCAGAGTGATTTTTTTTTTTTTAAATCTTTTGTGGAAAAAAATAATTTCATTCATTTATGTTTTATTTTTTCTCTTTGTAGCAAACTTTCTTCCTACAGTGACTTCTGTGCAGCTTTAGCAGCCTGCTCCAGATGTTACACCTTATTTTTAGCCCTACTAAACAAACACCAGAAGCAGCAGGTCAGTTTTTTCATCTCTTGATTTTTATATATTAATCCTCTGATGTGTCTGTGTATTATTGTGTATAAGCTTGTTTTCAGTGACCTACTTTTAAGTATTTACCAAATAAAAATTTTAAATGGTTGACAGCATGTCGAAGTAGCAAACAAATGAAGTGAAATAATTCAGGTTAAAAATTCAAAGTAATACAGAGGACAGTTGATTAACTTGTCTGTCTTTTGTATGTGGAAACAGTTGTTTGAGTACTTTTTTTTCCTTGGTTATAAAAAAATACTTTTGAAAGCAAATAGTTTATTTGAATGTTTAGTAGTAGGAGATTGTTTGGATTTCTCCTGCTGTCCTCTTCTGCAAAAAAGTGTGAATTTTCTGGAGTTAAGCAATGGGAAAGCAGAGAAAAATATGTTACTTGTTAACTGCACAAACTATCAAAATGTATCTCTTCTCTACCAGAGAAAACCATATACCTAGAGTACCACATTTGGGACATTCATGTAGAAATAAGTGTTTAGACTTTCTCAAAATGCACCATATAAAAGATAAAATTCTGGGTATGATTACTACCAACTTAATTAGAACTTCGAGACTTAGGTGTTGCTGTATTGTCCTGCTATATCATAGCGATCTTTCCTGCATTTCCTGGAGCACTGGGCTCTTGGAGTGTGGTGCAGGATCACAGTCTTACAGATTGATATGCTTCTAAGACTGGGGAGCAAATTACTCAGCTGTATTGCTAGGTAAGTTGTAAGATGAAAATAATTTTTAGGTAAGGCATAAATGTTCAAAGGTGGAACAAGGTTTCAAAACATAGAACATTAAATCACATTAAGATTATTCTTAAAAGTAAGGAACTTTCTTGACTGCTCCAGCATCTAAACTAGTTTGAGGACATTTAGTTATCCTGTATATTTATGCCAGGGCTAGTAATTCCTGGAAGTTTGTTGGAAGGATGTCTTTTGTGCTGCTGTTGTTAAAGTGAGTTAAGGAGGGTAACCAAATCAACTACACTGAACAATCTATTCTTTCTCCTGCCAAATAAAAAAAGATTTCTCCCTTTCCTGTTTGCCTGCATCCGTGTTTTCTGCGATAATACACATAGAAGAGGAACAAAGATGAAGTTGTTTCTAAATGTCTGCTGATTACTACTTCTGCAGCATATTTGAGTATTTCTACATTCAGGCTGCTCTTGCATTTTGTAGTCTTCAGAGACACTTTAGTAAAATGCTGTGTAAATGCTATGTAAATAACATGAGAAATATCAAAGGCATGATATTTCCCTAGACTTACAGTTATTCTTCCTTGTGACCACTGTATTAAAAATGCAACCAATTATGAAACTGGGAATAAGGAGTTTAAATTAAGTAACATCTTCCTTCCAATTCTTAATCTGTAATTTTAAGAGGAACTTTTCTAGGCTCCTGAGGTAATAGCTTTGTGTCATAACAAATTATGGGCTCATACATACCTTCAAATTCTTTGTTGTTAGGTAGTTCTTGCTTGTCTGCTTTGTTAAGTGGTCCTGAAATACATCTTTGTTCACTAGATTAACATTGCTTTTTGTGTTAAATTGTCAGTTATTTTATTAAAATACAAATTAGTAAAGAAATAGCTTATGTATTTAAAAAACTTAGCTATTATGTTGTGATGATAATATGTGCAGCACTTCCAGAATAATTATTTCTTACTGCAGTTTTGAAACAAGCATGCAATTGTCAGTTGCCAGCTTAGTGAAGCCCTGGAGAAAGAAGAAAAAGGGATATAGATAATGTAATGCACCACTTTTTCTGTAGTGTGTAATAAACACTTGAGCTATGAGGAGTGCAAATGTTTTTCCTGAGGTGTAGTTGGCACTGCTAATCTTTGTTTTAAAATGCTGACAGCTAGTGACTTATAGCTTGAATTGGTATGAGTTGAAAAGAAATCAAGTAACAGCAGAGTGAGTAAAGTTGTCTGCGATGGGAAGAAGCAAAGAAGAGGATAAAATCATCATTATTAACACAAAGCATTAAAAGCCCTCAGGACCAAAGACTGATACGTGAAGAAAGGAAGTATGTGAATGTTTTCTGAATTTTCAAGTTGTAAAGTTTGTGGTATCAGGTTTTTTACTGGCAGTCATGGCAACTAGAGACATAGAGTGGAAAAAATAGAAGAAAAATAGCATTCAGACTTTCTCAGGTGCTTTCATAACTGTGACTTTAAAAATAAGTATTAAGTATCGTGAAAGTAAAAATGTGAGCACTGGAAATAGGATTAATAATTTGCACCCTCACCATAGACTGAATTCCACGGATGCCACCCAGATAGTGTCTGTTCTTCTCACTACAGTGCAGTTTCAGCTCTTTTTTTTCTCAACTTGTTTTCTCTCTTGGGTAAAAGAATCAGATGGAATGGAAGAGTAGTGATTTAACTCTATGGGAAAGACTTTTGGAGATATTGAGTTAGTGAGACTTGCTAAATTCCATGTGTCCTAGTCTTAGGTAAGGAATACAGAAAATTGCAAAACTGGATCTGCAAGGTAGAACTGGGGAATTCAACGGTGCTTTTGTACACATATGAAATATGTGTTTGTGGTTGGCTTTGTGTGGAATAACAAAAAAATCTTTGGTGGCTGCCACATGCTGTGAAAGGTGTCAGAAGTATTCTTGTAGAGCTTGTCTTGCAGGATGAACTTTCACGCTTCTGTTTCTAGTCAGCATTGTAGACTTTTGCTGATCTTGAGAAATCTTTTAGCAAGATGCTCTTCCGCTTTCTCACATCATTATCATCTCTAAAGTTTTCAGATAAACTATATAAAAGGTGACTTCCTCAGGCTGTGGTTATTGTCATAAGTCACAAGAAGGCCATGCTTTTGGAACAGGCACATTGCCTAAATAGGGCAGTAGCTTCTGTCAATACTGCAGGCACTATCTGAGCTTAGGTGACCTTTTGGGGCCCTGCCAGCTCCTGTGTAATGTTTTATCAGTTAGGAATCTATTTTCAATCCTAAGTGCACAAACACAGGGTGCGATACTAAAATTTATATCGAAGCAATCTTGTGTCTCTTGTATATCAAAATCCCTTTATACTTCAAAGTATCCAACTTTTTAAATTAGGAAACATTTGTTTAAGAATCTGACATCACTGGATGCAGTAATTGCCCATTCAGCAAAATAATAATCACATTGGATCACATGAACAGTTCATCCAGTCTACTGTTCATACTCAGCAGTGGTGAAAGATGTCTAGAGAACAGTAAAAACAAGCATGTGTGATACTCCCTGTGTATACTTACCAGACCTCCAGCTCTTTCCAGTTTGGAAACATCCTCAGCCAGCTGTGTATGAAATAAACCTCAGTTGACTTTTATTCTGTGAAATTCTAGAGTCTCTTCTCTGCCCCCATATAAATATGTTAAAGATCTACTGGCAAGGAGTTGCCATAGCAAGTAATTCCTTTTGTTTGCTTAACTATCTTTATTTGATTCCTTCTGATTCTTGTATTGAAAAGGCAGTGAATATTTAAGCCCATTGTTCATTTCACACCTCCCTTGGCTTTCTAGACCTTTATCATATCTTCTTTGAGTTATCTCTTCTTCATGCTGAAGAGTCCTTTCTTAGACCTTTCTGATATAGAGACTATTCCATACCATTGTGTATCCATGTTGCTTTTCTCAGGGCATTTTACAATCCTGATTTCTGTCTCTGTTTTTTGAGGAAACCAGAACATGGCAGTTAAGATGTGGCCATGTCACAGATTTGCGTGCCTGCATAAATTTATTTCCCAATAATTCCTAATATTTTATTTGCTTTCTTGACCTCCCGTGAGCATTGAACTCCCATGAAGAATCTGTCGTTAACCCCAGGATTGCTGTCCAGGTGGTTATGGTTGGTTCAAAGGCAGTCATTTTATACATGAAGGTATGTTTGCTCTGTTTTTTTTCCACACAACATTTCATGTTCATCTGCATTTAAATTTGTGCATATTTTATTACCAGTTGACTACAAATCTTTTTTCTACTCTTTGGTCAGCCTTCATCTTTGCTACTTTGAATATCATAGTGAAGTCAGGAGACTCTCCCATATCACTGCTGCCACCCACTTTTCTATGTTGTTAATGGACAAGTTGAACACAACAGATCCCAGCACAGAACACTCTGTAATTCCACTGGTCATCTTCCACCATTGCAGGAACTACTAATTTACCCTGTTTTCCATTCACTAATAATTTATCTGTACCAAGACATTTTCCCTTCCAGTGTGAGTCCTTAGTTTTGCTAGGATTTTGGTAAGTGACTGTTAAAAGTCTCCTGGAAAGCCCCGTGGTGATCTCAGATGGGTCTTAGAAGCCTTAAAGCTGATTGTGTTTATCTGACTGTCCACAAATTTTTTTGTTCTTTTTTTGTGATCTGTATTAATTTATCTAGTCCAGACACCAGGCTGGAATCTCACTTGGGATGTTTTCGTGTGTTACCCTTCCAGTTCTTAAGCATAGAAGCAGTTTCGGGAGGTTGCAAATTGCTGTTAGTAATTAAGTTATTTCATTAATTAGTTCTTTTAGAACTGTTGGTAATTATCCAGTCCTGGTGATATGTTACTCTTTATTTTGTCAGTTTGTTCCTTAAAATCTTTAAAGATTGTGATTGCTTGAGTTTTTGGACAGATCCTCTGATGAGTCTTCCCTGAAGAAGGCTGTAGCATTGAGATGTCCCTAATTGCTTTCAGAGTGGGCATGAATCAATGCGAAGAACTCATTTAGCTTCTCTGCAATGACATTTTCTTCTCTGAGTGCTTCTGTTTTATCCTGATCATCAATTAGTTCTGCAGATTCTGACAAACTTCCTGGTCCTCATGTGTTTGAAAATATTTGTTATTATTTTTGCATCTCTTGCATCAGTTAGGAGAACTGGACTGATTTTCTGTTGTAATTTGCACACTGCTGTTTGATTTAACAATCAGTTTGTCAAAAACTATTAAATGAAGAATAGATTGGTGTTGCCTTATTGTCCTCTCTAAGGATATGTCCACATTTATCAGGTTCACTGTGCCTGGATCTGCCCAGCTTTCTTTCCAAATGCACCCACCAGGTAGTGGGTCCCAAATCAGCTTGTGGTCCTCTGTGAGCAAGCAGGCTTCTGCTTGTGAGACTAGTTCTTGTCGCCACTCCCCCCAAAATATCCCCACTCATTTCAGGCTGTTGAATGCCCTTTTGGCTCTTAGGATTCCTACAGTGGGGAAGGTTGTCACAGATGAGGCCTGTAACTGCAGGGAATTCTCCCACTTTGTTTTGGCTTTATTTATTAGGCAAAGGCATATCTGCATGCAGTGACTGGTCTTTCTGTCTGGTATTTTGGCTGGCTTATGGAGAATTCTGTGATGAGCTCCCAGGAACTTGTTTCAGTCAGTCATATAATATAGGTCATGTAATACCCAGAGGCAATCACACGCTCTTCACAATATAGTGTAATGTTGCAGCTCTGTTTGGTTTAGATACACGTTTGCCTTTTATGTGCCTTGAGAGTGTTACTGATACTCTGCTCAGTGACATCACAGTCTTATACCAAAGGTTTTTTTATTAGTATTGTTATTGGGGGCAGTGGTGTGTTTCTTTATCTATTGCTTGCTTCTAAAGAAATGGTCATCAGTGCTGACCTAAGTGTTCTTTGTGTTTTGGTTACTCGCTTTTTCCCACTGTGCCTCAGTCCCTCATTTGGACTGAGGACAGTTTGTGTGACAGCATGATATATCATGTCAGAGAACTGACCCAGCTTCCAATAGCCTTACAACCAAAAAAAAAGAATCCCAGTTCTTTCTTGAGTTATCACCTGCATTGCTTTCCAGTCTAGTTTGTTGAACAGCCACACAAATACTTCCTTGATCACAAATACTGAGGAAACAATAGGTGAGAAAATAAATTGTGAGTGGAAAGGAGATTGAGTGCTGTTTATGCCATTACTTCTGCTGAAGTTCTTGTCAAGGTAACCCTACAAAGAACTTGCCTTGATAATGTGGTTCTTTTCTCCTGCAGTTACAAATACATATTTTTAGTTGTATTCCTCCTCCATCTAGCCCAACATTATAATAGTGCCTAGGACAGTTAAAAAAGGGAATATAGTAATTGACCATTAAAGAGCAAAAATATAAGATTTTCTCCTGTGTTTTGTGTGTGGACATGCATATTCATAACTGCTTATTCATTCTCTCTGAATTAGCTTTTTTTTTCCAAAAGGAAGTATCAACTTTAGGATAAATATTCTGACAACTCTGAAGGAACTTCCCTCCTGACAAATGTGAATAACCTCAGAATGTCAGTCTTTCCCTACAATATTTCTGATAGTATGCCGAGCTGACACTGTATTTGCATCTTCCTAATACTTTAGTTGTGATTTTTTTTCCTTTTTTTCCTTTTTTTTGTCTCAAAGAAAAAGCAAAAATGGTAAGAAAAGTGCAGAATATGTGATATATACTCTGAGTATAAAGTTATCAGGAACATAGAGCTCAAAGTTTGTAGTCAACCAGCCTTCATTGGTGTGTATCATATAGAAGCCTGCTGTTCTGATGTATCAAAAGATGCAAATGAATGTATGATAGGTAAATACTAGAGTGTCAAATAAGAAGATATTACTGCTTGGTGAGACACTCTCACTAAAATATGTTGCCTTAGTTTTTGGTATTAATTTCTACGAAAGATGCTGAAAGTTTGGGAACACCTCTGTAAAGAGCTAAGGAATGATTAGAGTTAAAAAAGCCCAAGCAAATTAATTTATCCATGACAAAGGTCAGACCATTAGGAAGCTGCCTATTCATAGAATCTGCACAAGGAAGACATTTCTGTTAGTATACTAGTCTTTAATCTAGAAAAAAGAGCTAATAAGAAATAGTGGCTAAAGCTGTACAAATTTAAACTAGTAATAAGAATAAAGATTTTAACTAGAGAGATCAGTAATCAGAGTAATACTGTGAGGGATGTGGTTTTCAACTTTTTTTCCCACTAATTTCATTTCTGAAATTTTTTTTTTTAGAGAACGTACACTGCCTTTCATCAAATGTTCTGATGACACCATGCTTGCTTTTTTTTGTTACCTTTCCCAGATCTCCAGGTGTCCACAAACAAACCAAGAACATGAGTTGCTAAAAGTCACTAAGTGCAAATGAATCCTTTTCTGAAAAGTTTAGCTTAACAGATCATATTTTGGGGTGTAGAAATTATCGGGTAGGATCCTGTGATGTGGATACACAGAATTATAATTACATACTTCCAATGGCCTCTCCTTATCAAATACATCCATATAGTCATATGTGGGGTGGAAGGGGGTTCCCTTTTTACTGACAAAGTACTCCCTGCTATTACTATGGCAAAGCTTCTCCTCTCTGCTCTTTATTTCACATTCCTCAGTCAGGAACTTCTTTGTTTGCTTTTGATACTTCCAGGTTATTCTACGCCATTCTAAGCACATTTTCCCCCCTCCTCCCCCTGCCTTTTTTTTTTTTCTCTTTAAATTGAGTTTCATTTTGTGTCAGTTGTTATTTCTGGGTTTGAACAAGAACTTTCATAGATAGAACATCACTTCAAGATGAATCCATACTGTGTTTGCGAGAGATTAGCTCCAGGATGGTGTAACTACTGCAATTTTGTCTGTAAGTAGACTATCAGGCCCTGCAAAGAGAACTCCCAGATTTTCTTTCCAAGGTGCGTAATAAAGCAGAAATACAAATTTGGAAGTGAAGTGTAAATTAGATTTGAATAAGAAGCAGGGCAGATGGTAGAATTTTGACTAACTCCATTGAAGTTTGTATAACATGGAGAGCACATTTGATTTACAGCTGATGATTCAATAGGAACACAGCTGCTGGCATCTGACCTTTTATTTTGTACTATCCCTCCCCTTCTGAGGGCGCAGGCACCAAACAAATTAACAACAGGTACTTGGCCAGCATGCGCAGAGTCTGGAGTGGACTCCCCTTCCTTATTTATCTTGTTTTAGTTAGAAACTATTGACCTAATTTGCTTTCCTTTCCTACTGATAAGTAAGCCTGTACTGTTTGTGCCTCTGTTCATCAGGCTTTACACTGAAAGGCAGGTATACTTTAATTGCCAAGATAAACTGTTGTCAAGTTCTGTGACTCAGCAAGTACATGAGGTCCCTTTGCTACTAGGGCAGTGCAAGGAATAGATTTTTACAAGTAGATAAGCAAAGAAATCTTTCATATCTGTGATCAAATATGAATGTTCCAGTTGCCAGAAGAATAACAGTTAAATGCTGATGGAGTATGTGGTGCCAGTACCACCTTAAAAACGAAAATATCACAGTTTCTTCACAGATAGCAGCAAAAAAAAAAGACCATCTTCTCAAGTTTTTATTGATTTTTTTCTTCCAATTTGTTTATATAAGTGAAGCTGTGTGGTCTCATATATAGCCTTCCACTCAGGTTTGGGTACTCTGTGGACAGCACGTCTCACATGAATGCATCACTCTAAAAAGATGAAATAACTGACTGTAATTCCTGTCTTTAATTTATCTTTAGTGTGATACATGTTAAAACCTCCATATTACATAAACTGATCTGATACATGTAATTTTTCTGTAAGTGTGCAAGAATGTCTGAAATTCTGTATGCAGTTAATACTCAAAAAATATTTTGTTGGTTTTTTTTTTTGCTGTGTACAAAAAGGCCCATGGGCCTTGCACAGGTTTAGTCTTGCAAGCAGTTTCAAAATGTCATTTAACTTTGCATGTACTTTTTACACAGAAATTCTGAGATGTGTTTTTTACTCTTACAGCACTTACCCATGAGCATTTAAAAAATATAGCCAAAAATAATACAAACCCTTGAGCACTGTACTACTCAGGAGAAGTCAATACCAGCTTTCCTCTTTGACTCTGTTAGTTAAATTTTCACTGGAAGATAATGAATCTTCGATACTATTCTATTAAAACCGGATATGCTTAGCTAAAAAAGAAGTGTTTTATAAGTTTGTTTTGCTAGGCTGTAGGTGGAAAGCACAGCTGAGATCACACTTCTCAAAATATCAGTTGATTGCTTTGCGGTACCTGTTTGTCTGTTTCCTGATTGGGCAGAGCTGTTGCTGGGCTGATACCATTCTGACCAAAATTAGAAAGTCAATATAAACGAGTCGAACTAGACTGCCTGCTTTTTTCAGTTCTCTCTTCTGATTCATCAGTTGTTTGTTTCAAATTTTTACAGCCTGTGTGAATTGGGTGTTATGCCAGCAAAGGTGAAAGCTCTTAGTGGTTAGTCAGTAAGAATGCTCATAAAAATTTGTCTTGATGACATTTAGATGCTAGCAAAAAATATGATGCCTAGTTAAAAAAAGTGGAAGCAGGTCCTACAGAGTGATACTAAAATTAAATATATGGATGTGAGAACCTTTTCCTCACTTAGGAGATTGCTGCTTCTCATGTCCGATGATAGCACTCATGTTCCTGAGAGGATGTTATTGACAATGTCTTGTGGCAGAGGCTTAAAACCTGAAACTTACTGGTGAAGGCCTGTAAGAAAGAAGGACTTGCTGCTTACACATCTTTTTTTCCTTCAGTATTAGTATGTATACTTCAACAGAGTTCGACAGTGCCTCGTTAACTTACATTATTAATACCAGGGAGGGTTAGGATATGTGTAAATATAATTCAGATATTTGAAGAAAAACAGCATGTAAATTGTTTAGCAAAATTCTAGGTTAGTGCAAGTGCATCTGTAAGGGTAGATGGCCCTGATATACTTGAAGAAATGCTGTTACTTTACCTGCACTGTTAAGATAAAGCTACAGATTTTTCTTTTTGGAAATGAGTAGGTTTTGATGCAAGTGACAGAAGCAAATGTTTTAATTAGTTTAAACTTGGGTCACTTCAGACTTTCAGAATTTTGTTTTCTTGTCTCATACTGGTGGGTAAAAAAAAGATAGGTATGTTTTTAAATGCCATTCAGTTAGGATCCACTAGTCTTGCCACAGAAAGGCTTTATCTCAGTATGTACAATTCTCTATCCCACTGAAGATCAGGCTAGAAAGTGCTTTAAGAGAGCAACTTGGTTAAATCATGAGATCTCAAGATACTTTATAAAAATACTTATCACTTAGCAATGATAAGAATAAAAGGGTAGGAAGAGCACAAAAAAATCAAAATGGAAAAAAAAAAAAAACACAAAATGAGATGCAACCAAAAAGGGACATAAAAAGAAACAAGAAAACTTTTTATAGTAGAGTAAGGAGACAATAAGGAAATAATTGCTCTAGTGTTCAGAAGAACGTGAGCATTATTGACAGATGTCAGTGTGAATAGTGAATTTTGTGGAATGCCTTTTTTTGCTTCTTTTCTGAAAGGGTTAAGTATGACCAAATGAATAATCTGTACTTCAGCCTAAGTTCATTTATCACTAAAAAATGACCTGGAGCATATTTAAATGTCTTCAAAACAGCTAGGCCTGATGCAATTTACCTTTGGTGTTTACAAAAGGACAGAAAGGGGATTCCAATCACTGGGATTCTGAAAAATTATATAGAATTTCAAGGTTGTAGGGTGCTTGTTTTTAAAAGAAGAAACAGGAGGAACTGGAGAATAACAGACCAGTCAACTTAGATTACATTTCTGGTAAAAATCTGGAACAAATAATTTGGCTGTCTGTAAGCAATTGAAATTAACAATGAAATGAGTAAGATCTAACATAGCTTTAACAGTAATAAATCAGTGGAATGGAGTTTAACCTCTACAGTCATTACCAGGCCCAGAGGAGGAAAGGTTGTGGTCTTTGCCCATCACAGCTGACACTTGAAAGATTAGTAAGCTCTAGTCCATATGATTGTTCTAGTTATATAAAGTGCTGTTTTAAGATGTTTTAAGATTACTGTGGGCTTGGTAAAAATAGATGACCTATACTAAGTATATCCCATTAGTAATTACCCCAATGCTATCCTAGTTCTCTCAGACATTTTTGATTTCTTATGTGATTTGGGTTATGAAAACGGTAGCATAAAAAATTATTTCTAGGTGCTGTATCTGGAATTCCTTCAGTCATTCTGGATGTGCTATTACCTGAATTGTGAAGCAAATAAAGTGTTATCGTTTTAAGCAGCTAATACCTTCTGATGTTTTCCATGTAATATGGTTTGTTTGTTTATTTTACTGCAGGATTTAGTTATCCGTATCGTCTTCATTCTCGGTAATTTAACAGCAAAGAATAACCAGGCCCGTGAGCAATTTTTTAAAGAAAAAGAAAGCATTAACACCTTGACATCATTATTCCAAACCTACTACGAACTTGATTTGAATGCACAGACATGGTACCATGATGGAGAAGGAAAAGGAAAAAACCACCTAAAGCATCCTTCAGAAGCAGAAGATGTTATGATAAAACTGATAAGAGTGCTGGCCAATCTCTCGATTCATCCCAGCGTAGGAGCCACCCTGGCAGCTGCTCATCGTGTTGTTGAATTACTTGTTACAGTACTAGGTAATAAAATCTACGTTGTGTTTGTTATCTTCCTTCAGCCTATAATGAGAGTTCAGGATTTTTCATTGCAAAAAAACCCGAAGTCAGTTTGCTGATATTCATAAACTATTTTATGTAGAAGGCCTGTTTGAGACAGTGGATGCATTGCTGCTTTGATACAGACTTTTTAGTATCTGGGGAAAGATGTCGTAGAAGTTTTTAATTCAGTGATTAGATTTGCAGATATGATCATTAGGATAAGAAAACAAATTTTATTTTAAACGCATCTCATTGAGAGTTCATATATAAGGGAAGTTTGTTCTTGTCAGGTGCTACATAGGTGTGTTTGGTGGTGGTATTTTTTTTAAGGTTTGCATTTTTTGTGACTGTTCTCAGTTAAGTATTCTTTTTGTTCTCTGCGCCCATAACTTTCAGCCTGCTCAAAGAAATTTCTCATATTTTTTTCTTCTTTTTCCAACCTTTTAGCTCTTTTGGATGGAAGAGTGTGTCCTTCTCCTGCCAAATGGAGGCTTAGGACTGTAGTTCCTTTACCACTTACGATCCCTTTGTAAATCTAATTACAGAGTAGGACTGGGTTTGTTGTCCCTGTAACAGAGTTTAGCACTGACAAGATACAGCTCAGACGGCTCAGTGTATTTTACTCTGTGATGAGAACATTAAATGTTATGTTAAGACAATCAACCTGATTATACACTATCTCATAGTCATGGGGGATTAGAGAAGGCAGACTCACAACTGCATTCTCTCTCATGGGTTGAAACTGTCTCAATGTCTTAATCATTGTGTAAATGCTTTTGAGCTTCAAAGCTTCTCTCTGCTAGCCTCCCCTCTTCTTGAGCACTCAGTTTACTACATCAGTCAGTTTACTACAAAATGTTCTCTCTCCCCTCTTTTATTTCCTTCACTCTTGGTTTCTGAGGCCAGAAACCTCAGATAAATCGGTATACACAACTTTCAGACTTACAGATGGGATTTTACGCTGGTTAACATTCTGTCAGGAACTCTAAGAGAATCTTTCAAATATTGTTAAAGATTTTTTATCCAGTTTTTTTTTCGAGGTACCTAACATTTCAGTATAATAGTCCTTGGTATTTCTCTGTGTCTATCCCATAACCCTATTTCTGCATGTGGATTCTCCTCAGTGCCATCTTAAAATAGCAAATAGGTTCTGTAAAATGCCTTAACTAACTAGATTTTAAATCATGTTTCCTTACTCACAATGATTTCTGTAAATTAATAGTTGTAAAGAGTGACTTTGTATTGCCATTTTTGGATCGGGTGTTCCTGTTAGCTTCTGCCATGATCCTGAAAAACAGAATAGTTGACTATAATAGTGGCCATGTAAACTATTACTAAGTTTGCTTTTGAGATCTAATGCACTCCTAAGTTAGAATCATGTGAGTGTGAATCTACATATATTTTGTGGGTTTTGACTCTCAGAATACAAGTCCATCGATGACTGTGAAGAGCTGGTCATCAATGCTGCCACAACAATCAACAATTTGTCGTACTACCAAGTGGAGAGTTCTGTGCTTCAAGACAAGAAGCTGCACATTGCTGAAAGTAAGGACTTTTAAAATATTACTTTTTGTATAGCTTTTAGAAAGTGGAAATATTCTGACATAACAGAAAGTAAAGACACTGATAGCGTTTTGTGGTATCGTACTGTAGGAATATAAAGCTCATAGGGCTAAATTCTTCCCATAATGATTTCTGATTCTTTTGGAAAGTAATTCTGTGACTTATATGAAAGTAGCTGGGTTGTTGACAAAACCCCTTCTTTGACTGCCGAAAGGAATTTGCCGTATTGTTTTCTGTGTTGTAATTTTTGCTAGATTTGTTAAAAATCCATATACCTGAGCCAAAATGATCATGTGGCTTTTTACTTCTCATCAGAGTACAGTAAATTTTTTTTTTCTTCTTGGTACTTTCTGTACCTGCAAAATCTGATTTCTGTCCCTTTCTGGCTTATAAATCCATTGGCAGTATTGTATTGGGGGCTTCTCCCCTCTGACAGTATGGACAGCAATAATTTATTGATGTGTAGGAACTGCAACTGAGTTCTGGGTCTCATTGTGTTAATGTTGTGCAAAAGGTAGAGTTTGTCTTGCAAATCTTTCTGTCTAAATAGACAAGGCATGGGGGATAGACAGAACCTGAAGTTTGCACAACAGGTAGAACGAGGAGTAGGAAAAAATATCCTGCTGTTCTGTCATGACTCATTTTGTCACCTATAAGCCAGCTGCCTCTTACTGCTGGTTGGAAAATGTGGAAACAAATTACTTCTCTGCCTGTCCCATTTGCTCTCCCTCTTCTGTTTTTGTTGTTAGCATGTGAAACTAGTGCCATCACCTTCCTCTGCCTGAACTGAGGAAAGAGAACCCTTTGATGGAAGACCAGCAGGCTTCCTCCTCCAGGAGACATTTTGAGAATGTTTGCTGATACAAGTGGTGGTTCCCAAAGACAAAAAATAATAATTTCAGATGTTTCTTTAAGACAAGTTCAAGACATGTTCAGTATTGCAACATTCAGAGACAGAAGTAATGGGAACTAAGCCAACCTCTATTCTATATTTATTTCCTTCACTTTTCTGTGGTAGAAGGGTTAAGGGTTGACTTATTTAAATCCTCTATATGATGGACTGATTTCAGTGGTTTGTGTCATACTCACAGACGACTGATAAATGTAACTTCTGTAACATCGCTCCTTTGCCATGCAGCAAACCCCCCCATGATGATAGCTCTTCCTGTGAAATGCTGAAGTTCTCATTCTGCTGCTGAAGTTACACACTGATCATATATTAAGCTGCTAAGCAGGAAAGCAGCAAGGAAGTGAATGCTTCAGATTGAGACAATATTAAGTAGCTGTTGAGAGAAAATGTGCTTCCTTGTTATAGCAGCAATGAGAGAAAAGAGAGCTAATGTCAGCAAATAATTTGAGTTTTAGGAGACATCCTGCCATAAGACCATCCGTTCAGGATCTGAATCAATTCTCTTATATATTACAACATTTTTTAAATTATGTCTTGCTGAATTTCCACATGAGCCCACTCAAAAATGCATAGCAAACCTGGCTCCCATTATTACAACTGTGCTTGGACTGTGTCCATAACTCTTTGTTTATTCCTTTGCATTTAGCCCTATATTGGAGCTCTTTGTCTCATCTTCAAAACCCTACACAATTTAGTTCTTACTCTACCATCAGCTCACCCCCTTCACTGCCACCAGACAGATAACTGTATATTTCTTAAATATAAGAAATTTCTCATATTTATTGCTGTTGCTGCTTGCTTCTGATACTCATTGATAAGAAGCCAAGCACGTATTTGTGATATACAGGTAATTGTTTTTGTTTAATTTCTCTGCAAACCAATAGTGCTTTTGAAGCTGTTGATGAGTGACAATATGGATGGAGTTGTGGAGGCTGTCAGAGTCTTTGGCAATCTTTCCCAGTATCATGAGGTCTGTGACTTCATCATGCAGAAAAAGAGTGAGTTGCTTTTGCATTTGTACGACTCCTGTTTTTAAATGTCCATGGTTCTGAAAAGAAAAGATTGTTAATAAGCTGTCTCAGTTAAAGGGTAGAAGCAATCTTCCCTGATGTTTTGCAAATTAGGCAAACATTAGAATCCAATAGTAGTCATTATAAATGCCGTTTTATTTCAGTTTCATTAAAATGGAAATATTGGATTAGCAAAATACACCATGGTGCTTTCACAAAGGTAAATACTACAAAACCTCTCTTTTTCCTAAAGATTCAAATTTTGAAATTTCCCTTCACTCATCAAGCTTTCCAAATCCTACAGGTTAGTAGTGGTATGATATAAAATGAAAATCTGACTAAATTCTCATTTAGGTTCATAATCACATATTTTTGATACCATGTTCAGCAGTTAGTTAGCACTTTGTAAGATGCAGTTGTTTCACTGCCTCAACAAAGAGACCTCCTGTTTGCCTCTGGGTGAAGTAGGATACAAGTCTTCTCAAGTCCTTTTGCTTTGGGTATCTAAAGAGCTTTGGGAAAAATGGCAACTCCTTGCTATCCACAGAGGGTGTGTCATCAGTTTAATTAGACACCAGTTCACTGTAAATTTTCTTGGTACCTACCTGACAGCGCTGAAAGCGAGGTGATACACCACAATATGCAACCCTTTATATCAAATGTGGACAAAGCACCATTTTTGGAGGTAAAGGGAGAACTGACACTTAGTAGCTGGTCGCTGGTGAACTGTCTCAGTCAAAGGACTGAATTTTCCAGCTGGGAGAGGCTGTGGACGGTGTGCCAAGCTCAGGAAGAGCTGAGAGGCTGCCTCTCCTTTAGGCAAGACTGACTCCTTTGCTGGGGTTGCCTCCACAGCGTCCCCAGTCAGTGTCAGCAAGCGCTGCGAGACGCTGCACGTCCAGCCTCTGCTTCTTGCTTGTCTCCCACAGGAGCCCCAGGCTGCAGCAGTTGCAGCTGGACTCAGTGCAGTCTGGGGCAACCCTGCCACTCAGATTGAAGAACAGTGCCAGATGCCAAATCCTAGCAGTTTCTGCTGACTGTGCAATTGAAAGGAGAGTGATGCTTTTAAGAAATAAACTTCAATTCAGTTTGGTCAACTTGACGTCTTCTGAATTGGATTTTCACATTTCTTTAGTGTATTTTTATAAAATAAAATAAATTAAAATAAAACTGTTGTTCTGCATGATGTTATACTCTCAGTCATGCACCTGTTCTACAAATGTCACAGTAATATGCTACAAGGCTAAGTTTTTGGGTAGGATATCCTGCTTTCTAAGGATACATTTTTAATAAGTGTGTTGTAATGGCACTTGTATGGTAAGCCAATCTTCCCAGTAATACTGTTTCCTTCTTTACAATCCAGTATACAAGTTCATGATTGCTTTGCTTGATTCCAAGAACCACGATGTCTGTTTTTCTGCCTGTGGAGTTCTGCTCAATCTCACAGTAGATAAGAACAAAGGAGCTTTTCTGATGGAAGAAGGAGGAATTGGAAAGTAAGTTCCTGATTGTGCTTATGAAAAAGGCAATTTTGAGTAGTTTATCCAAAACATTGCAGTTGGATTGTTTTTTGCTGGGGCTGGTAACTTGTAATAAAGATGCCAGCATAGAAGATAAATTGGCACCTAATGTTCATCCAGAAAGAGCCTTTCATATGGGGATTTTTTTGCAGAGGCATTAAAGTGGTTTAGCGTTCTGTAGAGCCAAAACCAATAGAATAATCTCCCAAAGATCCTGCTGATATATACAGCAGAGGAGAGCACCATACTACAGAGCAACTAAGGCATGGCTTTGCAGTAGCTACTTATACTCAACTCAGCTATGTGGGCTCCAGTTAACAGGCACCTTTAATGTGTATCTGGTGTGACTGTGAAGATTACTTCAGGAACCATGATATCCCACATGGTGTGTTGAAATTCTTGTAACTACTTAGTACTGTAGGGAGAACTATCTGATGTAGCCATGCTCGGCAGAGAACAGCTCCTGAGTCTCCTCTCTCTGGGAGTTCAAGTTTAAGGCACTGATATTATAAGGGATATTAAATGTTGATGCAACACTTGCAGCTTTGATGTTCAGATAATAGCGGATCTAGCTTAATTGGAGGAACATGAAGGATCATGTTCCCATGCTTATAAAGCAGTTGGTCCAACCCACATTTATGAAACAATAAGCTTTCCTGTTCATACATCGTATAATTACTTTTTTATACAGTGTAAACAATGCATAATCTTCTCATCCTTCCTTCCCATGTTTTAGTTAACTTACAATATAAAGCTGAAAAAGTAGAGTGAAAACAAGTTACAGGCAAACTGAATAATAAATGTGAGAAATTTCTATTATATATTCTGTAGCATATAGAATCATAAATTTGAAATTTTCTATACAGTGTCTGAAAATTTGTGAAGGAAAAACAGTAACAGCATTTGGACAGTCACAAATTGTAATGAAATTTGATAGAATTTTAGTGTCCCTGAAATGGTTACATTTATGATGCATGTCAGTGAAATTGGCCAGTTGGGTTAAAAAGTTATAGGGGATGGACAGGTACAGGCAGCATACACATGTACATGTAGACAAAAGGCATGTTCACATCCTTAGGGAACTACGCTGAATGAAAAGGGTGAAGTTACTGAGGAAGAAAACAGCATCTGAAGTTTATTAACATAGAATTTTCCTGCAAACTTTCATAGAGTTTGCTGACATTTCTAGACTTACAGATTTTGAAGGACTCAGGAGAAAATTAGATGGAGCAAACCACTGTTTTTGTTTGGTACTGACAGGTTAGTTGACTGTTTGCAAGACTTCGGGCCGGCAGACTGGCAGCTGTCTTGTTTGATATGCAAAACCCTGTGGAACTACAGTGAAAACTTCACAAGTGCAGCCTCATGCTTTGGAGGAGATACCGACACGTTGCTGGTGCTGCTAACATCACTTTTAGGTGAGATTCGTAATCTTGGTCTCTTTTCCTCAATAAAAGAAATGGAAGAAGCAAAATCAAAGCAGTATTAGTTTGGTTGGGAAGCCTGTCATGTGGCTTTAAGTGGTTGGCTGGTACAGACTATCCAGCAACACAGTGGTCTGTTGCCATTCAGCACATTCCCTCAGGTCTTACAGGTTGCCAAGGTGGAATTTTCTGCTGTCACTGCCCACTCTACTTTGCCTCCTTGGCATGCACGTAATGCTTTCCACCAGCTGCCTTTTGGCCTGCTTAGACCTTCAGTGCATACCTTTCACTGGGTGTGGGCCCTTCTGGCCTCAGAGGTCACTGCAGGTGTTGTGAGGAGCAAGGGCTTGGCTGTGATGCACCTGGTTACTGCACAGCACACACTGGACACCACTGGGGAATATGGCTTTTCCCCTCAACCAGGGAGGGTGTACTTGCTCCTTCACAAATGCAGGCTGGAAGGTGAACGTTTGGACCCTGATGCGCTTACCCAGTTGGATCTTTTCATCTGGACACTTAACTTTTGCTTCAAATTTTATAGACTTTAGTTGCTATTTGATAGTCCTATAGTCAAGAGATGTAATTTTCCTTCTTTATTTTTTGAGCACTGCTTTGCTTAGGATTTTATTTTGGGCAGGTCATTTGCAATTATCTTTAAAAACACTTGAATCTTTAAAATGTCAATGAAATTGAAGGAAACTAACTAATTTTGATATGGTTTTAATTGGAAATTGAGTAAAGGTGTATGTTTGCTGTCAGACCCAGACAGAATGTGAGATCCCCATGATCTCTTGTTTTTAGACAATGAGAAAAGTGGGTGAATTTGTGAGGATTTATTTACCTGAAAATATCAGTATTTCAAGGTTATTAGTGCACTTTTTAACATTCTGCAACTTTACAGCCACAATCATGCGTGAAATTTCTGGCACGCAGCAAGGAATATATATCTTCATTTTAGAAAATTTGTACTTAACTTTTTCCTCTGCATTTAACACTGCTTATTTGAGCAATTGATTTGATTGCAGAGTGCAGGCTGGATAGTAATTGTGACTCTCATTAACAGGTACATCTGTCATGAACTGGAATTTCATGTATGATTGCAATTGCAGTTGCAATTGTGATTGTAATGCAACTGTAATGACAAATTAATTAAAAGTAGGTTAGAATGAAATCAGAGGGCTAGTCTTTCTTCACACTGTAGTCAGAAGAGTAGCTGTAAAAGAAGCACATCTTACTCATTGGATCTGGTTCCTCTGTGTGCAAAAAGCCAACAAACCTTAGTAATAGCAGCTGGTTAATACTGTCCTATACCTTCCTCCTCCCATTGTATTCAGTAACAGCCTTGAACCGTCATTGCTCTGATTCTATCATTCAGGAAGCAGGAGGCAACTGCTGACCATCAGTGAACTCAACCTAAGGGTCAGCACACCCTCAGGAAGCGGAAAAAGTGGAGCATGGCACAGCAACACCTCACTTCACCTGCTGTGCTTGGCCTCCTCCCCTACCTGGCACAAGATGACAAGAGATTATGAGGGAGCTAAAAGGGAGTGGAAATAGCCTGAGAAAAGATGTTGGGCCCAAGAGAAAAGCTGGACAAAAGACACCATTTGTTTTTCTTTTTCCCTGCCTGATCCCCGGAGCCTGATATGCAGCAGCTCTGCTTTCCAGTGGCACTTGTCATTTGTCTTCTTTCAGCTGCTCTCGAGTTCCACGTCACTTTACTGGCTCAAAGCTTCTGGAGGCTGATGTTCCCAGGCCCCTGGCAGCAGCTTTGCCTTATTCCAGGCCCTCAAGAATAGCAGTGGAGATGAGCCTCTATCTTGATAACATTCTTCTGTTCGGTCATGCAGTGAAATTTCTTTTCTCCTTGCTCTTTCCAGACTTTTTCTTCTACTCATCTTTACCTCCACTATCAATTCGAGGAGGTTATTTTGGAATCTCAGTACATGTGAACTCTTGCATGACATGCTAGTAGCTTCCAGGGCTCCTGACCCCTGTCTTACCAGTGTTACAAGGGTGAGTAGCCCTTGCAGACCACTGAAGTCTGCACTCTTGGTCTTCAGCTTCTCCCATAGTGTGCAGACCCAGTGTGCTTGTCTTTTCCCTGGGCTTGCAGCCAGTTCATATGCTGTTTGGCCAGTACCCAATTTTCCTAGTTTTTGAGGAGAGTCGTGGGAAAATTAAATTATCTGAGGATGTACAGCTTGCGTGTGGAACACTAATCCTTGCTGATCCACAGTGTTACTCACGTTCTGTTTTGGGAAATTTACTGTTTCAGTTCAACACTTCAGCTTTGAACTGGTTCTGACCCTTGTTCTTGTAGTACTGGAATTCTTGACCTCAGTGATTCCATAAACATTCAATCAACTTTTGGGAGCAACAGCTGTCTACTAAAAGGGAGAAATGTTTCTTGCTCTGTGTTAAAGATAGTTAATTTGGGTAGAAAAATCAGGAGTAGGCAAAGCAATTCTCCCTGAAAACAAGGCCCATAATCCCTTATCTTCCACTTCATGTTCTTTCACTTCTCTGCTGCTAGGAGTCATTTTAGGTTACTGTGTTACATGTTGGGTTACTGTGCCATTGATACGAAAAGAGCAGACTGACACAAGTTGCAATAATATGAAGTTCCAGTTAAACATTAGGAAAAGAACTTTCCATCATGGCAGGGACCAGGCACTGGAACAGCCTGCTCAGAAAGTCTGTGGAATCTCCATCCTTGGAGATGTTCAGTACTCAACAGTACATGGACCAGAGCAACGTTATATATGGTGGCTCTGCTCCAGAAGTTCTGTCCAACCTAAATTATCCTATGGTATCATCAAATGTGGATCTGATGACTGAGGCTGGATTTTATCTCTGATTACAGGTTTTCTTCCTGCAGAGATATGACATCCATCTTGAAAGAATGGGTCTTTTCTCTTTATTTTATTACAGAAAGGCTTTAAATGGCATCTCTTTATGCAGAACCCCTTTTGTAATCTACCTCACGTTTAATTTTGGTAGTTTAGAAGCAGTGTAGTGGCACAGAAGTCAGGTACTGTTTGCAGTTGCCGGTAGCTTTGTATGAACCTGAGCCCATCTCCATGCACAAGGAATGTTGCTTTTTCCTTTCTAGCTGTTGCAGCTCAGGCCATCTGCTCTGCACAGGCACCTTGGCATGCTTTTGGATGCTTGAGCATCTCTTTTCTACACAAAGTTTGACTCAAAATGTGGGAACTGAAGTTTCTCTTCAGCCCCAAGTTGTCTTACCTGCTGTGACTGTGCAGTAAGCTCCCTGACAGAGTTACTCGTTTAACATGTTGTGAATCTGGTGCTCTTTCATAGTCTAGGCCAAAGGTAAGTCACATTTGACACTCCCATTTGGAGCAGGATTCCACCTTCATTTTAGGCCCATTTATGGTCTAAAGTAAAGCACCCTAATGTCAAATATCCTCCTGTTAAACTGTATGAAAACATTTGTTCAGCATTATCAGCTGTGTCTGTGCATTCCTGGATTCAGGAGAATGCTTCTGGTTGCAGACTGATTTCTTTTTTCTGTAAGAGTTTGTCTCTTTGCCACATCCAGTGCCAGGCATAACAGAGGGGGAATAATGAGTGATGACTTCCTTTAATTCCTAACATTGCTTGCCTTTATTAAAGAGTGTTCTGTTGTTTTATTTTTAAAATTTGTGAGGAAGGGAGGGCATCTGTAATACAGTAACTAGTGTGCTCCAGTTTCCCTCAGTATGATAGTAGATAGAGTTTGAAAGGGTCTCCATGAACCAGATTAGCAGAGCAATTTGTGACAGGGAAAACATAGTTGTAGTTAGATGAATTGATTCCTTACCTTAGCAAAGTTACTGTGGGTAATGTTAAATCCTGGTACTTTGCAGAGCGACAGTCCCAGTAAATCCTTGGTCTTGGAAATACAGTTGAACTACACCTGTAAGAATAAAAGAACCTGCAATGCCCTTTTCACTGTTTTACTGACCTTAACATCCTTTATTTTCAATTCAATCTAAATCCCTCAGACAGTCATGCTCAGCTTATCTGAAGTGCAGAGTTATTTTTAAGCCATCAACGTGCACAACTGGTAAGCTGTATGTGCCGTAGTCATAAAATACATAGTTGGGTATATTTTTATTCGGAACTGATGACAATATTTTCCTTCATTGCAGATGAAAAACTAGTGTTGGACTGCAACCTCGACAGAGAGAGAAGGGACTCCCACAAACTACATTGGGAAAGAGAGTTCAAACCTGTGGCAGAGAAACTTCTTGATAGAATTCAAAGCCATCACTCCTTTCTTCCAGCTGTGCCTATTACTCCATTTTAGTCAGTCTTTTCTCTCTTTTTTTTTTTTGGTCGTGTAAATTGTATAGCTTTATATTTCTAATATACCTGTATGTTGCCATGAGGAAGAATGTTAAAGAGCGTGGCTATCTTTTGAAGAGCTTGTATGAAATTTTTGCACGTGTAATTACTTTTTACAATAGACTTGAGCTGATCAAGCGGCTGCTCAGTGTGATTTGTCTGTTGATTCCATAATTTCCTGGCTGGGAAAAAGAAACAAATGTATTTGCTGAACTTTTAGTTTTTAGAAGGTACTTGGACCTCTGTGGTACCAAAAATGCTGTGCAGTACAGAAGAACATTATGTGACAGGAGCCACATTTCACCTACAGACTTGTATATGCTTTTACTTTATACAAAATTGTGCGACACGGTAACCCATATGCTACTTGGGCATTGTGCTGTGTTCCTTCATGAGCTTCACTCTTCAGACTGAATGCTGTCAGTGGTTGGGGGAAAGTCACTTCCCTTTCCTTTGGAGATTCCCCTTTCTTTTTCTGATACGCTGTGACTGGGGTCTACAGTATCCCAGCTATCCCAGCTCCTGCCTTGGCACTTACAGGATATAAGCTGTGCTGGCCTTTCCCAAATTGGGACTTCACATCTTAAGGCAAAACACTTGTATCCCTGATCAGAGAAGATTTTAGCTGGTCTGTTGTGTTCTTCTTTCAGTTTTTCCAACACTCCGAGGAGCCACCTGTGTGCCTCTGCTTCTCAGACTTCTTGGCCAGTTGTCTCCCCTGAACCTACATCTCCATCCTTGGGTCAAAAAAAGGCCTGTTCCTTCATGTTCCTTCTGACTGCTGCTGGCTTGTTTGTTGCTCAGTTTTCATCCTTTCAGCATGTAGAAGTCCCTGCTTGTAGCCCATGGATTAGCTCTGCAGGCGCATCGCTGGCCTCATGCATTAACAGCCTGGTTGGCTCCAGGGAGCTGTACAGACCTGACCTATTTCTCTCTTTTCTGACCTCAGATTGCTAAGAATAAACTGCTGTGCAGAGGCTGCCGGGCTCCTGCTCCTGAGGGTCAGCAGCATCACACTGTGCTGTGTGCAGCAGGAGAGTTTCCAGCCTGGCAATCCTTGCAGAGGCTGGAAGAAGTTGTTGTTCTAAGGCAGCGATTCAGAGCTCCCTCAGTGGCACTGCTGTACCTTTGGTAGTGCCCAGGCCTCTGCTTCCGGGTGAGGAGAGCAAGAGAGGAGGCTGGGAAGTGGAGCCATAGTAGAAGAGAAGGGAGACCTTTTTCCTAATTTAGGCCCCTGCTTCTATAGGCCAGGCACGAGGAGATTTCATGGTCCAGGTTTTGGGAATGGTGAGAAGGAAACTTCAGTGAAGGTAATGAAATTTTCTATATTCTTTGTGTCTCAGCAGCTCTGTTATTTCTTGTGCCCAGTTGGCTCAGCCCCACAGTGAGTCGCTTCAGGAGCGTGTGGCAGCCTCCATCACTGCAATCCACAGGCAGGAACTGCTCAGCAGTTTGGTGTGGTTTGGCTCTTACAACAGCTCTGCTGAGCTTGAAAATATCTCAATTATCATCCCTTCTTTTGCCATTTTAATTTTAGCTGAAGTTGAACGGAAGATAAATGGCTCCATTTGTTTCTTGGAGAAAAGAATGGATTTACTTTTGGGGAGTATTAAAGAAAGGATGACAAGTAAATACTCCCTGTGGGGAGGGAGCATTTGTTCTTGGCATTTGTGTCATGGCAAGGCAGGCAAAGACCCGGCTGTGCAGGGCAGGGTGGGGGGCAGTGGAACGGGCCTCATGGCTAAGCCCTGTCAGCAGCTCTGATCAGAACTGACAAGTGCCGAGACTGTCAGAGGCAGCCCAAAACTGAGGGCTGGCTCAAGTCAAGGTGGTGTTCAGGTGATTAAGATTTGATCAAATAAAACACTAATTACGTCAAGTCATTGCTGATCAAACTGTAACCAAGGGCCTGGAGCGCTGTGTCCTGTAGCACAGGGCGGATCTGGGGATCCCACTGTGGGGACTGAAGCTGAGGCAGCCACTGTGTGTGAGCTCTGGCCTCTGCTTCAGGAGGAGGTGCCTTCAGAAATGCTGGATTGAGCCGAGAGGGCAGCACTGGCCTCGGAACACCCATCAGCAAAGACTGGCAGTGGCTCCAGTAGAACTGCATGGACCCATGTCTCTCTCTGGAGAAAAAAATTGTGGGTAAGAAGCAGCAGCCCCAGAATGCTGAATCAGGTGTGTTCTTATGACATTGTCTACCATTTGGGTATCTTTGCCACAAACCTCAATGAAACAGGTCTCTTATGTGCAGGAGCCCATTCCTGTTTAGCGACACCTCCCTTTGGGGAGGGTTGCCAGTTCTGCAGCCGAGGGGGATGTGACACTGCTGCTGCTGCACACACAAGGTGCTGCCCTTCCCACAGGCCACAGGCTGGGGCTCTGCGGGGCTACCTGGGACTGTCAGGGCTGAGAGCTGAGGAGCACAGTGCACCTGAGGTCACTGAGGCAGGGCTGGGGCTGGTCCCTTGTGCCCTCCAACAGCTGCTGCTCCGGGCAGCCATCGCTACTGTGATGAGGCATCTGTCAATTTAACCACTGTCTTGTTTTTAAAGACTCACCCCGCTGTCTTTGGCTGACACTGTGCTTAACAAACAGCCTCGCTGGTTGTTTTCTACTTAGGACCACAAACCCCTCTGCATTTTTTAATGGAAAATCCCCAAAAACTTTCAGGCCCTTTCTCCAAAGTAAGTAGCTTGGTGTGTAGTTGGGATTGCCTGCATGTTGTGGCTCATGCTCTGATGGCAACTGTGACCATAAGCAGCCACTGACACACACATATGCCGTGTTTACTGCTCGAAAAGGAAGAGGACACTTGGATGTGTCTGAAGAGCCTTGGATGGAAGTGGCCAGGTTAGCTTTCTTGGAAGAATTCATGTCTACCTTTGACCCCAAAAAGCAGCAGGAGACTGAGGTGCTGCAGAAACATCCTTCACAGACTGGAAAGGCACAGCTCAGCTGTATGATATGCCCTTAGACAGGAAAGTTTTGCTGTTTTTTGGAACATTAAAAATCCTGTATTTTCAGTTAAGAGGAAGCACCAGATGCTTCCTGTTAGTCACAATTTTTGACGGTTTATTAATCTTTCTCCCCTAGATTTTTTTTAGGTATTTTAGCTTCTTGGACTGTAAACTAAAAACTGTTCCCAGAATGTTCTGCAGTAAGAGAAACCAGTTTGAGCTGAGACCCAGGCCAGAGGTCAGAAATCAAATGGATTCTACTTGTGGGCTTGGGAAAACCATTTCATAGATTCATAGAATATGCTGAGTTGGAAGGGACCCATCAGCATCATTGAGTCCATCTCCTGGCCCTGCACAGAACACCCCAAGAATCACACCATGTGCCTGGGAGCGTTGTCCAAATGCTTCTTGAACTCAAGACATGCTTTCCTGCCTTACAAATAAGGCTTCTACCTTCCTCTAAACAGGTAGGAGTTTTTACACTTGGACTACAACCCCTGTTACAACCAGTTGTAGGAGTGTGTCCAAAATAGTTTGTTGCTCCCTTTTAGCAACCCCTCCTCCCCGTTACCTCTTGCCTGACTTATCTCCATCTGACTGCACAGACCTCACCACCCTTCTGGCAGCAGCCAATGAAAATCAGCAGCCTAATCTGGAACTAAGTTCACTACTGAAGGATTTTAAAATCAGTTTAACTCTTAAAACTATATTTAGAGCTAGTTTTTGAAAATAAGTGATTGCATTAACATATATTGGAATCTCTGAGCCCACCCTGTCCGTTGCCTGTGAGAAAAGAGAAAACCTTACATGACAGAGTATTCCTAAATAGAAGGTGGAGGACCATAGGAAGGGCGAACACATCAGGAGTATAGGAAGGGTGTTCCTACTACAGTATTAATGAAGATCCAGATCTATGTTTTTAAACTTTATTTTCTCCCAGCATTTTAGACTCAGTTGAAAAATTCATGGCTCATCATTTCAAGTATGTTTGCACAGTTACTGTTTCAAACATTTTTATGTGGTCTTTGAACCAGTAAGAACAGAAGCTTAAAGTTAAACCACACAGAAACACCAAGAGAAAAAGTTGTTACCTTTATTTCAAAAATACCAGTAATACTGACAAATTTAAAAAGCAATTCACACTCATACAAAAGTATTCATGTGTTCTCCAAAACCAATGTATATTAAACGTCAGCATTTTAATCATGTTTTGATTTACTAAAAATAGATGGATTTTAGCCTAGTTATTTAAGCAACTGCAAAAATCAGTAAGACCAGCGTTGGGCATGTAATACAGTAGGACTGTTTGGCAGTCTAGAACAACATTCCCACACCTTGTCCTAGCTCCTTCTTGGTTCATCTGTGAAAAAGAGGACAAGAAGCTACTTGACACTTTAGGTAGGTAGATCTCTAAAAAGCTCTGAGGACTCCAGTCCCCTTTTTTCCATAGGAAGACCATTGCACTTTGGAGCTCACGAAATAATGCTGAACAAACGTCCTGTAGCATTTTAAGGCTAAACTAGTTGAGAAAATTGACTGCTATCTTTCAGATTATCACTGTGGACAGAAGAGGTTTAGTTCTGATTAAAAAGGGAATCTAAATAACAAGGCTTTTTTGAAACCACACACAGTAAAGGCTCAGACAATAGCAGTGCTCACTTCCACTTCTAGCTTAACTGGAACAGCCTGGGTCTGTTCACTCCACCTGCACAAATAGCAGCATCAAGATTTTCTAAAATTATTCTTGTAGGGAAAGCAAATGTCATCAAATCCCACTTCTTTTCGCGCTCCAACTCCCACAGTATTTGCCTTAACACAAGATCTATATATCTATAGTTTGCTATATTGCCACAAATTCATAGAATGTCCCATACTGTCTAAAGCCAAAATACCATGAGCAGGCAGCACTTCTGTACAACCCTGTCTTTTCAACTGCCAAGCATTCACTGCCGAGTGGCAGCAACGATATTCCAAACATGGAAATAGCTGAAACTAAAGGAGTTATGGCACAATGGGCATCTTAACTTATAGCTACTGTTGGTCCTGAGGCTTCGTATCTTCCTCTGCCACACTGCAGCTGCAGAACATTCCAACGTCAACAGGCAGCCGGAGACATCAGGTCATATAGCGAGTAATAGCTCTCAGAGCATAAAGTAGTTCGGCTTGCATCCGAGCTTCTACCAGAAGCAAATTTACATGGACCTTCAGGAAAGAGAAGTCAGGCTTTAGTGGTGTGCTCACAATGATGTGCTGCAGCTGAAGGAAGCCTGCAGGGCTGTGGTTTTCGTGTCAGTGCTTGCAGCAGCAGCCACCACAGCAGCAGCAGCAGGGGAGCACTGCCTGTGTGAGCCACCCAGACCATCAGTTCTTGCCATGAAGCTCCTCGGGGACAGAGCAAGTGGCATTGCACAGCAGGGGGTCACACGTGCACCTAAACAGGGCCACGCTCCCAGGAAGAGGCAGTCACCCTTTAGTAGACCAGCTGGTTTAGCTGGAAAAAACAGACAAGCTTTCAAGCACACAAGCCCTTCTTCAGCAGCAGCAGAATATGCACGGCCTGCTCAAATTTAGCTTAGTGAAGGTAATCAATTAAAGGCAAAAGGGCAGCTGGTACTTGTGGAGCAGAGCTGATAAGGTAGTTTGCTGAAACACACAGGTAGTTATCACCTGAACAACGTGGAGTGGTTAGCCAAGGTGAGGCACACGAAAAACTCTAAAGTGCCACAAAACTGCTGTCTTTACTGAGACACAGGTGTTCAGTAGCTACCAGAGTGTTCCCCAAGCTCATCTCCTCAATGTCTTTAATGTTTTTCTTTGAGGATGAGATCAGAAACTGCGTGGGGGAGGGCGTGGAAAGTATTTTCTCACGGACAGCAGGTGGCTGTGAGTTTGTTCCAGCATGTGAGGGCTGTGTGTGGTTTCATTTGCATGATCTCCCTGAGCGTGATTGGTGACTGCATTCAGTGACACGTACATGCAGGATCTTTGGATTCTGATGGCTACGGAGATGCAAAGTTTTGGGCTTTAAAGGAGAATCTGTGTGCTTGAAAAGCTCATCTATCAGTTAGTCTAACCAAAACATAGGTTAAGTGTTTTACTTGAACACCCTTAAATCACTGTAGTTACAGGACCCTGTTTTAGGGGGTTTAGCAAGAATAGAGCCTTTGATGATTTGAACACTAACGATTCAGGCGTCTTTATGTTTCAGCACTGATTCTAAGCAAGGCCAAGAAATATTTTTCCAAAGAAAAACTGGAGAATGTAAACTTTTTGGAGCAGATATCTGGGAGTTAACAGCAAGAAATATGACTGGGAGGTGCAATTCAGACTATAACCCAGCAGCAGGGCTTCAGGCTTTACCGTAAAAGAACTGCTTTGGGGCCATCCATGTTTAAAGGACCAGGGGAGTGCACAGACCCTGGCCAAACCAGCAGCTGCTCCAAGTCTAAGGCCAAGGGAGGGATGGATCTAACATCCCTTCCGTGCCTCTCTGGGATACAAGCAGTACCAACTGCAGTTGAGGTGAAGCTGTAGCATTAACATGTCTAACTCCCCCATACTGCTCAGAGCTTGCGCAGTCCACGTCAGCTGTTAGCTAGCAAACATGCAGTAGGAAATGGGAAGGTATTTCAGCCTGGGAACACTACACTTCCTAACAAATTTACTGATTGTAAGTAGAATCCCAGTAACATCAGCTAAAGCTTAAGTGCTAGCTGGGTAGCTGTGCCTGTCAGGGTGGCATCGATCGGGGACCTGTGTCTGTCCCTCAGCATGCGCGCAAACTGTACCTTCTCAGAGTGTTCAAACTGCCTCCAGAAGCTATCATACATTCTTTTTGTGGTCTTTTCAGGAGTGCAAACCACAGTCTTGATGTAAACTTTAAAGCTGCGGTCCAACAACTGATTAATTTCACCATAGTCATAATCATCGTATCTGTTCGGAATTGAAAAAAAATCACTTTCATTTTCAAGAAGCAGTTATTTCACTTGCATTGTTTTTAAGTTCCTATGGCAAAAGAAGTTGTTGAGTCATTTGTACCACTACTGGCCCTACCCCATAAACACAAATATGTTTAAAAAATACACACATTTACTTAAATAACAACTCTGCTTCAATTTGAGAAAGAATAAAAATAGTAAAACTGACCTTATTCCAAACATACAGTGAATATAGTTCCAAATAGCTCGTCTTAGCATTGAGGTATCCACATCTTTGTGCATGGCCATTGTGTTGTAAGTCAGATTATAAGCAATATGAAACTTCTCGTCAAGTAGTTGTCCCACATCTGGATAAAGACGATTAACCAAGGAATAGCCATGGTCTTCCCAGGAATAATCCTTAGAATAAGTAAAAATGCAGAATGGAGAATGTCAGAAATGACGTTGTGAAGACCCAGTGCTTTAATGTAATTGATCTCAGAGCAGGTAATCCACTGGGAGGTGGGGGTTGTTCATTTGCTGGCTTTAAGCCTCATCCACAGGGCAGTAAGAGACAGCACAGTGATTTCCATGTTTGGTATTGGGCACAAGAAACAGATTGTGCACTAAGCCTCCCAAGAGCAGACCCCATCCTTGTTACCTGAACACGAAAGGTGGGCACATGCATTCCATGTCTGGAGAAGTCTTTGTAACCATAGCTGGTATCCTCAAAGTGACGAGACACATCTCTTGTTGCTGCAGATTCTTCATCTTCTGTTAATATCAAACAGAATTTCACACAATTTTGGTAAGAACAAATTGAAAGTCTCCTAGCAGAACTTTTGCAGAAGAATGGGAGTCTCTGTGCTTTTTAAACAAACACAGAGTTTCACTGGACTACCCGTATGAAGATTCTTTGGTACAGCTCAGTGTGACTACAGCTATGGAGGCAACTCCATGAAAAACACTCAGATTCTTTCTAACAGACAAACATCTTTTTCTCCCTTCTTTCATGCACCAGTCTTCACCCTGTCCCCTAAGTCCAGGGGACACTTTCCTCCTAACTCAAGGGGCCTGTAAAAATGTCAGGGGAAAAACCCATTTTGGAACAGATTGCTTCTTAAAAAAGAGACTTCTGAGACTTCCAGATGAAACTGTTGAAGAGCCCATGACAACCCTAAACCTGTAAGAGGTTAGGTATTGTCTCTCAGTCACCTGAAAGCAACATTTCATACACACTAACAGAAAAATTGTGTTAAGGCCTTTTTACAGGGTCTTGTGAGATGCTTAAATCTCTTGTGAAACTTTTAAATCTCTGAAAAGAGAGATTCCGTTTCTGCTGGAGATTTTTATTAAACATAGTATTGTTATGGTGTGTTTCAGAGAAGCCACAAATTTTGGCACTACTCTGCTTTTAAGTGTTCTGGAAGAAAACAACGCATCCCTAATCTTGATCCTTTCAAAGAAATGGTAATGTTTTCAAGACAAATAATAACACTCCCCCCCCCCCCCTTTTACAGTGGTAAGTATTTCTTCAAATAATTTGAGAAAGTCTAAATAACGGTATATTTACTCTACATCTGTTCTACCTGAAGAACACACGAACATGCTTTCTCTCTTCTCCCTTTCAAAACGTGTAGCCATCTCTTCCTGGCTGGCCTCCTCTTCGTCTCTGCACTCCTGTAGCTGCTTCATTTTCTCCATAAGAGCTTCAACTTCACAGACCGACTCTGTAGACTTCAAAAGAAGAGAAAGACACTTAATTTTCATGCAACGAGAACTGACAATGATGGCAGAAATTGTCAAGCCAGAAAATTTAAATGCAACTGATATCCTTCATTTACATATTTAAATATGGATTTTTCAAGGAAAACATTTTTTGAAAGAAACCTGTATTGACCCAATGGTTCACATTTAGTCATCATCTCTTCTCAGTTAAATTGCTCGAGTTTTTAGCATGATTTAAAAACTACAGCATTTTGGAACAAGTGGTTCGCACACTAAAATTAGTTTCTCTTACTTTATCTAAATTAACAACTGAAAAACAAGGAGCTGTAACAGAAATTCCGATAGAGGAAGTAACCACAATTTACTACCCAACTGTATTTTTCCCCTTCTCTGCTCACAGAGAAGAAACACTGAAGGAAAAAGGAAGAATGAGTGTAAATGCAGATTTAATGAAGCCTCAAAAGAAAGCCAGTTGAAGATAATCGTATTTCACAGGAACTGTTTTAACACCACAAGACTATTAATTCGGCATTCAGTCTTGTAAAAATCCATCAGCACAAAGTGTAATAAAGTTATCTTTAACTTATACAGTTCTGCCCTTTTCCTCTCTGCCTTTTGCAGTTTGCTCCTTCAGAGAGCCAGCAAGCTCCATCTAACAAAATTTAAATGCCATTTAAACCCACACCGTTGCAGTAAAGTCTCGCAGGCAAGGAACCTGCAGCAGAAAATGCCCTCATGGCCTGTTCTTAAACCAAAGTGCAGTTAACATCATGCTTTTCACTAAGTGGAAGCAAGTACAGACCAGCATAACTGCTGCAGGCAGGAAATGCTGTTTTAAAGACAGTCAGAAAACTGTGAATGATCTGTTAAAATGATCTGTTGTGTGATGCATCACAAACACCTCAAGGCAACAAAGTCAGAGGCTGGAATCAAAGGAAGAGCCCACTTTCCACTGCACCCATGAAAAAAGCATTCCTGGCCACTGCTGCTCAGGACACATATCATGAACTAGTTGAGACCTGGAGTCATCTCAGTTTGCTTTTATGAATGACAGGAGATCCAAAAAAATAGACAACAGAGATTGGATCTCTCTCCCTTTGGTAGCTTCCCCCAGCTTACTACTGTCATTTCAGCTCCTCCTAAATACACTTTTCCAACTGGTTTAGGCTCATCAATCCCACTCCCCATGAATGAAAAGAGACAGGCACCCTCCACGTGTTAAGTTTACAAAGAAACTACTACTATAGAAAGAGATTGTTTGTTCAGACAGATACTTACTGGAATACTTCCAGTTGGGCTGGCATGGATTTCCTCCACCCCGTGGTAACCATTTGTAATATCGCATATGCAGTAGTTACTGATGGAAGGGGGCCTGAAAGTGTGACCCCCCTCACAGTCGATCTCCGGGCTGATCCCACAACCAAATGTGAAGGAAGCAAGGGAGTGGTAGTGTGTAAGGAGAACAACTGCATGGATCAGCTCTGCCAGGGACCAGCTGTTCTCTTCAGTCTTTAAAAGTTGCTTAAAAAGTAATGCAAGACAAAAGTATTAAAGTCATTCATAAGACCCCCACCTTAATGCAACTGATCAACACATTTCTTTACCAGGTAAAATTATTTTTCCAACATCCAATCTTGCTTCCTAACTCTCTGCTGCCATTAATGTGCTCAGTATCCTGTTACCAGATGACCTGCCAAGGTTAAGTCACAAAGGAGATGACTTCTCTCCCCTCTCTGGTCCTCAGCAGTTGAATCAGTTTGGGTTTCCCTTTTGTAGTGTGTGGTTTGTATCAAGGCCAGACTGACTTGCGTTGAAATTTCACACCTCAAATGAAGATGCAACCACAACAGCTGCATGTTTCTTCAGATGGTCTCTGCAGTATCAGAAAACCCTGGCAACTCCTTGCAGATCAACTGTGTAAGAACCTGGCATCAGGGCCGGGCTCCCTCCATCTTGTCCCTGGGGGTGGAATGCTCTAGATTTGACAAGAAGCTTCAAACTCTCAACTTCCCCTTCAGGCAGGAAAGTGTGGGAGGTTTGGGGCCTTCTGGCAGAGCATGAGCCCTCCCGCACAGCCCAGTGCCCTGCCTCCCAGCAGGACCTGCCATCACCTCTCTGCCTGGCAAGGCAGCACTGAGAAAGTCTCAGCACCCACATCCTCCTTGCTCAGGGCACAGAGAGAGCAGAGGAGGTGCTCCAGTAGCCAGGGCTTGGCCCAGGGCAGGCCATGAGAGCTGTTGTCACCACACACACACTGCACATGCCCTCGGAGCTGGCTGGTCTAGGTGGCCCTCAGAGGAGCAGCCCCTTGGTGGATTGTTGGTGCTGTGGTCCTGGCTGGCTTCTACCACCACTGCTCCCCTGGGCAGCTCTGCCAGCCTGCTCCCTCCAACCCAGCCTGAAAACCCAGCATTTGAACCAGGCAAAAATGTGGTGGCAGCATCTCAAATACCCAGCGGTTCAGGCTACTGAAAGCACATGACTTAAGGAGGTGGCAGACCTGAGCACATCGTTATTGCACCAATGGAACTCCGACATGACACTCTGAAATGTCAAATTACAAATGTGTTGTAAATTAAATTTTAGTCATTTAAGAGCAGTTATGATCACTGGCACACGATCACATTAGTTTTACAAGGGCACAAGTGATACTGTATCATGCTATATCACAGTGATGTAGCGCTGAAATCAAAGTCACTAACAGAGAACATCTTTAGTCCAGTCTGGCTCTTAATCCTAAGAATCTGTAACTGCATTACTGGAAAAAAGGGTACATTCACATTACTTCAGGAAAGACCTACCTCGATATGTTCCTTGGTGATAAGCCAGGGTCGATGAGCCAACATTTTGTTCAGTTCTCCTAAATTTTGAAGTTTTTGAGGTGCATTTTCCAGACCATTCAACCATTTGGGGTCTCCACCAACATGAAGGAAGTCATTCACATGGAGGTTAACAAGGTAAGAGCACTGATGTCGTGCTGCAGCCTAGAAAGGAAAACAGTGTGATACAGAAAACAGTTACAGAAAGTGCTTTATGACAAGTAACATAAGTCATCATTTCCTCAAAATATGCAAGAATAACACTTGCAGTGATCAAAGGCTGAAGTAAAAAAAAATTTCTGAGATGAACACATCAGCTTGTTTTGATTATTGTTCTCACAACATAAATATCCCTCATTCATATACACTATAACTATGCTGGCTACAGGTGCAACATGCCTATACCCAGGGAGAAGTACAGGCATGGATTTATTATATGTCCTGAAGCAAGTAATGCATGCTGCATCATACTCCCCAGGGGACAGAAGCCGTCTCTAGGTGAATTTTTACCAGCAAAAGCAGGTTTTAGAACACATACAGCAAGAGAGACTACAGGCAGCTCTTCAGCCAAGACAGACTCATTATCATTTATTCAAACACTAATATTTTCTGCATCAAATTAAGATGCGGCCCAAAACTTTAATTCAACTTCAGCAAGCAAAGGTCATTGAATGGGCAGATTGGAAATCAACCACTTCTGGCAGAAAACTTGCTTAGAATTTAGATGCTCAGAAACAGATGATGGGACTGACTACTGATTTAGGGGGAGGTGTATTTGACAGGACACACACACATAGAAACAAGCTTTCCTGAGAAACAGTTTCTGAGATACTAAGGACACCAATAACAAACAATTGTCTAATTTTTATAACAGATTTTTTCCCCTTTTTCTCACACTCCTACCAAGACTATGAATAAGTGCTGATCTTATAAAACAATCTGTGAGCCAGACACAAACAAACCTACTCTGCTTTTCCCCTTAGCTCCTGATGAAATGCCTTTCCAACTAGAAACTGCAAAACACAGTAATAAGCGCTATTAAACAAGACCAGAGACTGCTCCAGAGTGGCTGTTTCTGCTGGCTGCATACCATTATCCCGATGTAGTGTCGGTAATGAAGCGGGAGTGGACCATCCATTTGCAGCAGATAGTGCTGAGTTTTTAGAAAGCTTTCGAGATACTGCGGGTGGAAAACCATCACCAAGGTAACATTGTCCAGTCTGCCCAGCGTGGCAAAAGAATCTGCAAACAGCGTGTGCATCGTGGCGTCTTCGTTTCCCACCTGAATTGTCTGATGGAACAGAAAGAGCAATGAGCAATATTGTCCAAGTACCACCAATGAAACAATAAATAAATGTATTACCACAGCGCTCGGAGGCTCCGAGTGAAAGGAATTATATTATAAATCTATTAATGGCATTAGTGCACATCAGGCACATAAAATCCTTTTAAATACCTCTCATTTAGGAGGTCGCAAATGGTTATAACAGCAAAAGAAGATTTTTGGCTTTGGTCTTTCTCTAGTACAACACTGATTTCTAATTTTTAACTGTCTCACCTTCACTTTCCTGAACACCCAAGCTTGATCTAACTTAGTTCATTATAACTAAAATTTAACTGAATAATCACTTTTACTATGGATAAAAGAGGAAAAGAGGTAAAAAGCTAGCTAAAATGACAAGAGAGAGAAATAAAAGGAAATTGAAACTTAAGATTCTAAAATTCCTAGAAAACCACAGGCATAAATACTAACTTTTCCTCTGCTCCAAATTCTCTTACCAGACAATCAGGAGAGAAGCACCAGAAATGCTCAGCCACGACACTCTGAAGCTTCTCAGATTCTTCAGAATGGTAGCAGCAGCTCAAGAAAAAGCAGTCTCAGAGCAGGGGGGCAGGTACCTTGTGGACCAGTAGGAAATTACATCCGGATGTTCACAAGGAAACAGTATTGGGTTTCTCTCATGCTAGATAGCAGTATGGGAGGAGTCATAACTATTCCAAAGCTCCCCAAGGCTCTTACTGTTCTAGAACTGTAGCCAAAGTCTTCCCAGGACTGAATGTGATCACTACTGAAAATGTTTTGCAGCTCAGCAGCTGTCCTGAAAGCAAATGTGGGCTACTACTAAAAGGACATTCCTTAAAAGCATAAAGTTCACTATGTACTTGAAAATACTACCACACCTCCTTCTCAGGGATGAATCTGCTTGGTCCGTGTCCCAGTGGTCTAGGAATTCTTATTCCAAGTTCCTAGAAGAGAAAATTACACCACCTCAGCATCCAGTTATAAACAACTTTTTAGCTGTGGTTGCAAGACAGAAGAGAGTTCTCCATTCAGAGTCGGGCTTATTTGGGTACTTGTGGTACTCTTACCCAGGCACTTTTACTAGTACTGTTTGTACAAATGCAGATTATTTTTTTATACAAGTGCTTTATAATTAGTTGTGCTTCTTTACACCGCACTGCCCCGCTCCAGCAACAAAAAGTTCAACAACAAAGGCCCTGTCAAGTGAAGAAAACACATACAAATTTATATGCACATGCATACACACACGCATACACACACAAACACACTACAGCCTGGTTCACAGAAAATTCTGCATAAAGCATATTTTGGCAGGGTGTCCAGGACAAGGAGTTCAGAACATGCCGGCTGCTGTGTGGTTATGCCACTGATACAAAACGAGGCTGCTGTGTGTGTGCACATCCGCACTACACCAGCACACAACACTCTGTGCATCTGTCAGGAAATGAAACAGCTGTAACCCTAATCAGATTTCTTTTTCCCAACCTCAAAGAGCACTCAAACTGCTGAAAGTACCTGATCTACATTTGCATCTGCTTTCTTTTCAAGACAGGATAAAAAGCTATTCACATTTGGAGGGAAGAAGGGAGGGGATTTTGCTCAATCAGAACAGCAGCAGCCACGTCTTTGCACACACTTCTGTGGACACGTTACCTTACAGGTAAGGGGGAGGTTGGATACCCCCTGGCAGTTCACTCCTTGTCCTCTCCCTCAGCTAGATGAAGCTTACTGACTGGCCTACAGCACTCTGGGCCCTTTGTGCAGCCAAGAAGCAAATGCCTAAAAGCCTTGGATGCATTTGTGCCCTGCCTGTTACACCGTTCGTTCCCTTTGGAAGGGTGGGAGCCGTATATTCAAGGGCAGTGTCTGCGTTTAGAACAGAGCAGCCCTCAGAGAAGGCACAGCAGGGTCCAGGGGGCACATACCAAAGCAGGACATGGCCTCACCACACATATTCACACGTGCCCACCTCCCCATCGCTCCAGAGGCTCCCTCCGTCACATGTGCAGCATTTGTTGCAAACCAGCTCTCCTGAGGGGATTACTCCCCAGCAAGCAGCTTGGCTTCCCCAGACAAGATGGGAGTCCTGCCACCCAGACCAGCTTCCTGCAGGGCAGCTGATGACATGGCACTCTTATAGATGGAGGGAGACCTGGGGTTAATGCAAAGGATGGAGCTGAGTGCTAAACACTAGGCTATATATAAACTAATGGTTTGGGCTCCTTATCTGTTCCCTCTTTCCCAATCGTCTTTGAGAATATAATCATTGCCTCCATTCCATAGCCCAAACCATCCAGGTTCTAAAGCGGATTTTGATGAATAAATAACCATATAGTGAGTCAGTTCAGGCCACACAGAGCAGAGGGGCATCTTCAGCTGGTTTAGGCCTCAAGAGCAGATGAAGCCCCCAAAACTTCCTGCCAAATGCAGTTTTTAACTTTGCTACATTTTCCCCACATAAATAAAGGCTGTTATAAACATGAGATGCTGGTTGCACTCACTTCTGCACTCTTTCTGTCTTTAGCTGAGGTTTCTATTTGCATGAGTTCACTGTATGAAAGCAATTTTATTAATCAGTTACCGTTCCCTGAATTTTCCCCTAAGATTAAAAACCAGCTTCAGAGCCAGAAACAATCAGTACAGGTCTAAGTGGCAACCATCAAACTCTTCAGACTCTGACAGTCTCCTTAAATCCTAAGTCAGATGTCTTAATTTCTCAAGTCTTATTTGGATGAAGTAAGATCAAAGGGCAGCTCTCTACTAGTAGTCTTTTCACTCTTTCTCTGCAATACAGCTTTTTCCTGCTGAGGGTCCCAACATTCACAAGCAAATTTTCCCTGTCAGCCAAGTAACGTCACTTGTAGGATGGAATTTATTGCCACCTCTTCTCAATGCGCTAGCAGAGCTTCTTATTTCAGCTACAACTACACTAGCAAATTAGAGAAACATCTTACATCTAAATGACAGCAAGCAAAAAAAGTTTGTAAGCATCATTTAAATTAGCAGTCTGTAAGCAGCATTTCATTTAGCAGGTATCTGCCAAATCAAGCACTCCAAGAAAAATACCTTGAAGTTTAATTCTTGAACAACTATGTTTCAGTCTTTCCCTTTCCCAGAACAGCAGGAGGAAGAAAAAAACCCCACAATTTAAGATGAGCAGGCTGCTAACATATTTTGCCTGGCAATATAAAATACATCACTATCAACACACTTCAGTTTTTTAAAGCAGAGGTCAAACTTACGATTACACTGCACACAACAGGTTACACATTACTTAACTCACCAAACACTCTCTGCAAAGTGACTTAAGAGGTTTTTTAAGGATTAAATAAATTGCTTTGTTTTCACTGAGGAGAGGGAGCATCCCCCTGATTGATATCATGGCACCAACCCAGTCCTTGAGAAGCCTGGGTTCAAGTCTCTATTCTGACAGAGAAGTTGCAAAGGGTTTGTGAAGATGACCCTGTTTCCCACCTGCAAAAGGGGAGTTTCTCCCAGAGCGTGCTGAGAACAGAAGCAGCTTGTCATAAGGTGCATGCTTAACACAGTCATGAGACTTGTGTAAAATCTGACCCGTTAGAAGTCTTTTGAAAACTTTTATTCTTCAGTTAAAAGCTATGGCAAACCCTTTATACTGCCTTCCCCTCTTTTTCGGAATTAGCATTTAATAAAGTTCTCCTAGTACTTCAGAAATAGCAGGGGTGCTCCCAGTATATCAACATTTCAAATACTACATAGATAACACAGTAATAATTCTCAAAACAGTCCTAGTGAATCTTCCCTTCATTTTAAACATATTTCTATGCTCCACAATACCCTTCACTAAGCCTCCATCTTCCAAATACACTCAAGGAGCACCACTCTCCTTCCCTTTCAAAGGCAAAACCTGCATCCTGACCAGACACATCACATCTCTCTCCTGCACCTTCCTCCTCAAGCTCCACCTCATCTGAAGCACCAACAAGCACTTGGTAAAGCAGTCGAAGCCAGGACGAGCAGCAGATGGAAAAAAACCTATAATTATTTTGGTTATTACAAAAGTATAAGCAACTTTCATGCGATTCCAGACCACTGAGTTGCACACCAAAGTGACCTACTTAGTGACGTGTTCTCTGCATCAAACTTCTCCCAGCTCCTTTCCTCCTGTTTGTCAACCTCACCACACCACTTTCATTCAGTTTAGAAACTCTGCAGCTGAATAGAGCTCCAAGCTCAGCAGAAAGCCAACCACAACTGAGGCTTTAGGTGCAAATAAATAATAATAACAATAATAATAAATAATAATGATGATGCTGCATCAGAGGCACTCCATCTTCAAAGCCAGACCATAAAACTCAGGTTTCTGCAAAGCTGAGGACCAAGGGTGGAACAGATTTCACTTCCAACACCCAGAAACTCAAGCTAATGGAGGGAGGTGGGCCTTGCCTGGTGGCAATCCACTCCACTGCTCACCTGCCATATAAATGCTGTATTGCTATTTTGGCAGAGACAACCCTGAAAATCCCAGAAAAGCCTCCTCTTTCCCCTTATGTAACGTAATTTGTATTTCTCTACAGCCACTATCATTATTTCTATGGGAACTATGTTCAACAGGAACCGGGTGAAGTTCATCATCATCATCATATCACCTGAGGAACTCACTTCATGTTTAGAAAATGCAAGATTCCTGTGAGGTAGGACAAGTGATCTCCCACTGAGGGAAAAAAATCCCCTGAGAAACAGAAAAGCTACACATGTTACAGAAACTGCTACAGAAGACTGGTGGCTTGAGCTCCAGTCACGGGGTAATGCTGTAACCAGCAGACTGAGGGCCTTTTCAGACACTTCTCAGCCAGGAAATGTTTTATGCAAATTCACACCAAGAAACAGCTCTTCAGACTGAGACAGAAAAGTTAATGAGACAAGTCTGCAAACTTAATTACATACTTCCCAGTTACCATTCTCTTTTACCAGTCTGGCCTAGTTAGCACAACCAACTCCACAAGGACAACCAGACCAAAAATCTGTACTGCGTGCACATACGTGCTCAGAAAAGACCACTCTAAAGCCTCCAACACATATAAACTCACACAACTGACAGATTTTCTGTATCTTATGACTGTCAATCAAGTCCACTTTTTACTAACTTTTTAAAGTGTCTTGACAGGAAGAGCATTCCTATCAAATTTAAGTAAAAGCTTGAGATGGAAAATTGAACAGCAGATGTGTAGAAGAGGTTTATAAATATTTAAAAGTACAACACACATCACCTCTGCTAGTAATAGAACATCGTCTGCTTTGGCTCTGTCTCTTAAAAATGCAAGTGAAGAAAATAAAAAGTCACAGCCTAAGCAGACATTCAGTATCAGAAATTTCACCTAGAAAAGCACCTTCTGCAGCAGAGCTAAGCTACAAGCCAAGTCGCGAGGCCTCTGGAACAGGAACAGCTATCAAACCTTAGCTGCAGTTCTTCTTCCACAGGGTTTGTAAATGCTTTTCCAGCAACCCCGTTGCTCCCTCACTACTGGTTCCTTGCAGCTAGAGGTCTGTCTCTTACCACAAAACCTCTCCCAAAACTCAATGATAGTTTTGTCTGATGAGTTTGGGGACTGTTACCAAACTGCTAATTTTCAGTCTTCCAGGATTCATGAGCTGAGCACTAGTTATGACCCACAATGCTCAGACTGCTTCCCGGGTGTTAGCAAAGTACGACTATCAAATGTTACATCTCGCAGGGAGACTTATTTACATACTTATTTAGGCCTTCTCTAAATGGCAAAGAGAACATTTTATCATAGACAAACCATAGGCAAAATAAAATTGTAATTATCAATTTACTTCACTAAATCACATTTGGATAAACATTTTTATCTGAATCATCTGTGTCCTGATTAAGCACTAAAAGCTGCTAGATTCAAATTCAAAAAATTATATAAAAACCACACCCCATAATACAGTATAAAACAATCTAAAGTAAGGAAACAGAGAAGGGAAATGAGTTTGAGGTGATTTTTTTTGGAGGTAACATTTTCCTAGAAAACCAGTCATCATTTTATGTAATCTAGGTGCATTCCTACACAAGCTTAAGGTTCAGAAAGGCACAATGAGCTGTGGGTTAAAAACTCTTCAACACAATCTCCTAAGAGAATTAATTCCTCCAACGTGCCAGTGCTGAAAATTCAGCATAGTATACTACAAAATGGATTTGAGGCATGGGCATTAAAAATACCCATTTAGGGCTTTATAAGCTTATAGGATGAAATGCCCCTAAGCATCTAAGTGTCCAAGAAGGTTGTGTTGCATTTCCAAGAGAGACTTTGGCACTTACCAGCCTAAGAGGCTTCATGCTGCCGCTGCTGTTGCTGCTGCTTCACTCACTGTGTCTGGTTCCTACTTCCCCTTTAAAGGTCACTGACAGCAAAACCTCACTGGTGGTGACACTGACAGGCTACAAATGGAGTTTCCTTGTTTAGGACCTTAACAACAAGAACTGGCACAACTGGCCCCACAGGACAAGTTGTCACCAAGCTGATACATACTCAGCCTAAAAGCTGTATTTTCAGTTCTGCAAAATGCAGTAGCTACTGCAGTTTCATATCAGATGGAGAGCTTTTGGAAAGGAAGGGATTAAGAAACAAAGAGAAGTGATTAAATATGTTTCTTTTCTTACAAACACACACACACACACAAAATACCCCACAAATTTTAGACCTTTTCTAAATGTGGGGCTATGCAGAACTGGCAGTTTTTCCTATTTTATTAATTTACCTAATCCTGAAGTAACTGCAATTGTTGTGGCTTTCTCAAACAAACCATGATTCACATTATAATGACAGGAAAAAAATTACCCCAAAAATGTTCACGTACTCTAAATTTCTGCAGTGGATCCATTTGCTGGGCATCTGAGACTGTCGTTCAGCTGAAGCACCAGACATGTCTCCACTTGTACAGATTTAAAGAACTGAGAACAAGTACTCCCCCTCTGTTACAAAGCACTTTGTTCCACAGACCTACCACTCTTCACTGTAATTAGAGCATGGCAAATGCTGAACTGTTTCTATTTCACACAGAATATATTATTCCTATATGAATTTAAAGACTTAAACTACATTAATTTCAATATCAGTAAGTGTACTTTCTCTGAATGTCTCCAAGTCCACTGAAATTTCTGATTTTAAAAACATCCCCATCTAGTTTACATGACTTGATTCAAGACAGAAATCAAGGCAAGTGAGTGTGTCCCCAAGGTCACACACCTTGTTCACAACGGGAGGAATAAAAGCAAAGCCCAGGCTACTCTGTCTCCAGCTCTAACACCTCTCCTCTGGTCATCTTCTAGATCTGAGTAGTACAAACAGGTCCAGCTGGAGTAGTCTCAAGGCATCCTATTTTTCCTCAGTAACAGCTCTTCCTAAAGTGGTTTTGTGACACAACTGCCTAGAGTCCACAACCCAAGTTACTTTTGATATGAGCTCACTGAAACTGAGGCTGAATTTCACTGATTAATGCCCAGCTTTTCTATCTGGCACTTCTGTAATACGTACAATGAAACAGAAAGATTAAAGAGCAAAGGATTTGAAATGAATGTCTGCAATTTCCCTGCTGTAAACACTGTTTAAATACCAATAAATTGGTGGGACAGGAGGAAACAACTTTAAATGTGATACTTAGTGTTTGCATTACATAGAGGGTATTGCTGGATTGTGTCAAAGCAATATGTATGTATCTATAGGTACCAACGAGTTACTAGATCAGTGCAAATCAGAAAAATTCAAAACAAGTTCTGTGGCAACCTGCAGTGGTTTTGAGGATTTAAAAATTTCCTTTAAAAGAAAAATATCTTAATGTGGTGACACTAAGAAATTTACAGGAGAGATCTAAAACAGCAGGTTCATTCCTGCCCACAATAATGCTCTGGACTTGCACTTGTTTACAATTACAGCAAGCTCTCCCCCATCAGCACTACAAGGACTAGCCTTACTGTTTCAAAAGGATAATCCAAGTCTGTGCAAGAACTAAATAAATACCGGGCAATTCCAAGGCATAAAACCACCTGGGTAAGCCTGAGAACCCACAGGAGACACCCTGCCACCACACACACAAGCGGTACACAGCCCTTGTGGGACCAGGGGCGATGGGCAGGATAACGACAGGATCTGCACAGTCACCGCAGGCAGCAGCTGGTTATCCCGCAGGTAGTCAGGACCTGCGACCCGCGAACGACACCCTCCAAGAGAGGAGCCCGCAGGGCAGGGCTGCTCCTGCCTTCCCAGCCCCGCAGGGAGCTGCTCGGGCCCCCGCCCCTCCCTCCAGCAGGGATTTCTCCGGGGGATGCGCCCGGGGAGCGAGACCCCCACCCCCGGGGAGGCGCAGCCCCGCGGTGACCAGGCGTAGGGACACCCCCGGCCCCTCGCCACCCGCGAGTACCTGGTGCTGGCGGCCCGGCGCTGCAGGGCTCGGCCCTGGGCTCGCTGCTCTGCGGCCCCGCTGCGGCTCTGCCGCGGCACCGCCGGGCCGGGGCGGCACCGAGCCCCGTCCCGCCCCCTCGCCCGCCCTGCCTGGCAGGGGCGGAGCGGCCGCCGGGCACCAGCTGCGGCCCCACGGCGGCTCCCGCTGCCGGGAATGCCAGCAAGCGCCCCGGGAAGGGCGATAAGAGGCAGCGGCCCCCCAGCTCACCCCGGCCCGGCAGCGGGGCCCCGAGCTCCGGCCCCCTCGGCTCCGCTTCGCTCTCCTCCCCGGCACAGAGACGCTCTTTGGAACGACGCTTTTCCCAGTTCCTTGTGCAAGAGTTTCTACCTTCTCTTTAAGCAACAAAATAATTACGGCTTTTAAACCGAGAAATCGCAGGAGGTTCACATTTTGCAGATATTTGTGTGACTAAGTGCCTGCTGCTGCTGCTGCTGCAGAAATCTGGCCTCCTGCCTATTCCCAAGATCATAACAGTCCTGGGCAAACATATGTTTTGCAATCGCATCAGCAAAACACTCGGCTTTTGTTTGCAGGAGGCTGTGCTGCGCCTGCCGACCCCCCAGGGCTGTAAACTCTGCCAGATGCCTTGCATCTCCCACCTCTTTTGGTCTGCGATTTTATGGAATCCATTATTTCAAAAGAAACAAGTCTCTGAGCAGGCCCACATGATTTTTTTTTTCTTTCGCAGCAATATAAAATTTGTAATGTTACATTCTGTTACATCATTTTCCTTCAGATATTTTGAATTAAAATAAAATATGATAGACCTCAAGAGGATAACTTCTGTTGGAGTTTTGATGGGAGGAGGGCCAGGACAGCTCTGAACCCCGGAACATACCTACCTGGAGGAAGAAGGATTCTGCCTACAATTCAGGCTGCTCGGTTTTGAGACCTAGCAAGCTAGCTAACAACCAAGAAGGGAAATTCCACACCACTGAACTTTACACTTCTGTTAAATGTAAAACTGAACATTGAAAAATTGCTCACAGCCTGTTCCTGTTATGGGTGTACAAACCTTGCAGCTAAGTGCAGAAAACACTGAGGGCAGTGCTGTCAGGGGAACGTGATGCAAGGCAGCAGTTCTGCACATCTCTAATTCAAGAGCTTTAAAGGCTTCCTTTCCTCTACACCTTTCAAATACCACCACCTCTCTGGGCTATGCAATTAACTCTGAAAAGCCAAGGGATACTCTGCTGCTGAAGGCTTAGCAGCAGTTATAAGGTTAAATTACCTAGAGATGCCCAGGTACCATAGCTCTTTCCTTTCTCAGGGCCTTGGCTTGAAGCTGATAAGTTTCTCCAGAAGAAATGGAGTGTGATTCCTATCTTACTTGCACTTTGTGAAATGCTCGACAGAAGCATGGAGAAAGAAGAATGCAACACTGGCAAGGAAGGTTGCATTTTGTGACCTAAAAAAATAAACTAATTCCCACTGGTTACTTCCTTACTTCAGGCCAAATCATAACAAAAAGAAGGGATGGGCTCCTCATTCAACACAGGAAAAGAACTGGTTTGCGCTCAGAAAAACTGTTGAAAAGGAGAGGAATTACCTGAAAGCTGAAATGCAAGGAGATGCCTCACCATAAGGAGTCTTCCTGAATGACAGATGAATGGTCATCACCTTCAACGAATTTGTTAAGACCCTCAGAAGAAGGGCTGAGGGGAGGAAGGGCAGCACTCCCTCACTTCCAAAGTGGTTTTGCCCCACTGTGGTCAATTGCCCTGCCTGGGTATTTGCCTGTTTATATTAACAGTTGTTCCTATACAAAGAACCTTGGCAGATACAGATTCTTCTCTGACATCATCCAAGGGAAATTCTCTCTCTTTAAACAACCAGCTCAACAACAGAAGGTCGGAAATTATATAGTGTCCTTTGCTTTCTCTATCAGGATAGATGGAGGCAGTGACAGCATGTCAGAAAAACTGTGTACAAAGGGGAAGAGGAAGTTGCACAGCCACAGCAAACAAATAATAATGGACTTAAAAGCTCTCCCATATGGCCTGAGTACATAAGCTCTGCTCAGGCCCCAGGTATGTCTCTGACTTAGCAGAATCCCATCACTCCAGCCTGATGCAAGCCCTTTCTCCACTCCAGCCCTCACACGAGTACTTGCAAAGTGCAACTCCTCCAAATTAAAGAGCACACACAAACCTGAGCCACCTGCTCATCTCATCTATAAGCCAGTACACAACTGCCGACTGAAATTATTTCTATTTGGGAGCTGGTAAGACAAATTACATGAGCAATTTCATCAGCGAATATGGTTTGAGACTGGCATAGAGCTCATTTGGGTACTAACGAGTGCAAACCACAGCACAGCCGGAGGACATGGGGACAGATCTACGGTATGGTTTGCATAACTGGAGCGTTCCCCTGGGGAAACACAACAGTATGTTTGACCCTGTATCGATGCAAGTAAACAGCGATCTAATGAAATGCTCCTAAGGGAAAACACAGCAACAGATGTTTAACATGAAAATATTGATAGGTACTCAGTTTCCTTTCACCCAGAATTAGCTCATGAGAGATACTCAAAACAAATACCATCTAAAGCGTGGAAGCATACTCCTTCATAGCAAGCACTTCCATGAAAGTTGCTTGTATAAAAGAGTGGCATTTAACCTCTGTGCACTCTAAGTTATCAGAAATGAAATTTTCCCTTATTGCTACGGTTAAAAGAAATGTCCTGGGGAACCTAAAAGGTGCCTGCACTTGGCTGCTATAACTTGGAACAGTTCTGTTTCAGTCCAATAGGGAAACTTTTCTGAGTCAAGTTCAGCACAAAGAGATGACTCTAAAAACTGGCAAACCAAAATCTTAAATTCTTTCCACAGAAAGGCTATCCAAGCTGGAACACTTGGAACACCTGTTACTGCAGTGCTCATAGATATCAAACTAATATTTTGGAGGATGATCAGATGATTCTTTCCCAGGAACGTTTACAAATAAAACCAAACAATTCTTTGGGGCTCTGGGCTACCTGATTTGTTTTAGCTCCACCTAATATATGTGAAGCCTTAATGAAATCACCAGGTGTTTCAGCAATGAATAAGCAGCCCCACACCAGCTGCTCTGAACATTTATTTCCTTGTGCAGTCCTCTTGTTCCTCACTGTCTACAGCCACTACCCTTTCAAATGTATCTCTTAATCTCTTCTATCCCTTTATTATACACTTGTTATTTCTAAAACAACAAAAATCTTCATCATGATAATGATATGGCACAGCAATCAAGCCATTCATTACAATGATGAAAGAATTTAAATTAAATAGAAGAATGTATCATCCTAGCATGCGAGTTAAGAAAAAAATGGTCAGTATTTCAAAGCATTCTCCTTCATTTAAACTTAATATGATGGTAAATCTTCAAAAAAAATCACTCTATTATTAGAAATGGTACACAATTCTAGGGAGGAGACTAAACTGTATTCTTCCTACAGTTTAAATTCTTGCTGTATGCGTCAAATAGGAGCAGCCCCTTAGGAATGTCATTGCACCTGATACCTTTATAATAATAACAAAAACAAGTTGTTTAGTAGAGTGGAGGGCTGACAATTGGCCACATCAGGAGATGAGTCTAGACCAATATACAGAAGCTTTCCTTTTGTAGTCTTTAGGATTGTAAAGCTGGCTAAGACTGAACATTTTACCATATTCAGACATTATATTTATTGTCTTTTCTTTGAACATTATCTGTCCTTGAAATGCTATTTTTCTATTTCTGGATCTTTCTTACATTCTGCTTTCTTAATGGCCACATCTTCAGCTTTAACAGGCAAATGACCTGCACGTAATTACGGGGGTTTGTGAGTCATTATAAATCAGGCCATTTCTAGCCCACTGTATTCTCCACCAAAGACACACCATCTTTTTTCTCAGAGGCTGTGAGACTCGGTTGTTTCACCTAAGCTTTTCTCACAGCTACTGACTTTAACTCACTGACTTGCAAGAACTCCAGTGACTCCATTTGTTCCCTGAACTACTTGGTTCATCACTTAGGACTCTTACTCCCCCCAAAGAGCCACTTTTCTGGTGATTTCTGCCTTTAATATTTCTACAGCTCACCCACCTCTAAATCACAAGTTGTTTGTTTTTAATGTCACCAAGGCTTGTCCAAATTTAACATTTCCTTCAGCCGTTATTAGGTAGCAGAAGTACAAAGTTTAATTCAGGGAGCTCTAAGAAGTTGAGATCTTGAGATTATGCATGCTTTGGCAAGGACATGAAAACAGAAGTATGGTTTCTAAGACTACTGCAAATAGGTAGATTAAAGATGCATATCTAAAGCTTAGAAGATTGAAAGAATGTCTTACCAGATTATTCTTCCCTCTTTTTATGAGGGTACGAAGCTCCTCCTAGGCTGATAAACAGCAGCTGAACTATAAAAGTTGTTTGTCTGGCTAGCTGTGGGTTCTTCTGCTACTGGTTCTGAGGTGGCTCTACGCTCCTGCACCACACAAGAATACTCTGGTTAACAACTCCCTCCAGACCCAGCTCTCCCAAAATCAAAGTCCATATCAAGTAGTTTCAAAGCTGACCTTGGTAACTCACAGGTAACTTCTGATCTTTTGGTGGCTAGAGGGTGTATAAGGAGGGGATCAGCTGTCCAGCTGCTGATTGTCACACCCTGGGGAATGGAACATCTGTGGGCTGCCAGTCACTCCACAGTCTCTCAGTACTAAACAAGCATTAAGGTTAAACAATACTAGTTTAATAAAAGAGTGAATTTGGAGTTGAGTCAAGAAAAATAAAATTTAACAAAGCTCACAGCTGTCTAGAACTGGTTTGACCTAAAGAAGTCTCCTCTCTTTCCTTTAGTTAGCGAACTGCCAGGTCATGCCAATGCCCAAGACATTTTTCACAGCTCCTTGAAGATGAGATCCATGCTACCATCTTATACTCCAGTCCTTTCTCTCCAAAATGAATACTAAAAATGGATGAATATCCAGTCTTCACTGGGTGAAAATTCACCCTTGGACACTTCCCGCAACTCCTAGTCCTCATGACTGATTCAGTGAAGAGCAATGAAACAATGCAGTACCTTACTTGCTATGCTGCCTGGAATGCTGCCTGACCCTGCTTCACCACTATCATGTAAAGATGCGGTTGTGGAAGGCCTGTCCTGCACAGATGGAGGCAGCCTTATCACTCAGTGGGCAATCAACTGCAAACAAACCTTTTACACAATGCAAACATATGTCCTCAAAGCAAGGGAAGGCCAGCTGAATCATCTCCCTGAGTTTAGAGCTTCTGAGTTGTTTTTTTTAAATGCATTTGACCTCAGAAATAGTCTTTATATGAAAAGAGAAGAAAAAACAGTGAAATGCATCTCATTATTAGCTTCTGACAGAAATCAGACACAACAGCAAACACATGGGGGAAAAAAAAATGCCTGTAGGAGTACTGAAGTGTTACACTTGGCTTTACTGGAATTAGTGTTACCATGAGAGCAAGTGATCCAGAGTTGCACTGTTGTGAAGTTACAGCGAGTGTGCAGGAAATGCTGTGTAGGTGTCCTGAGAAAAAGGTGCAATTAAAACCTGATTTCATATTCTGGAACATACAGACATGCAACCCAGAAGCTCAGCTCATCAGAAGCTTTTTGCCATCTTTACCTTTAGGGGCTCAGGTGTGTTTCTAGAAAATTGCTTGCTACTCTGACCTGAGGCTCATGCCTGACTTGATTCTGCAGATGCAACAAACAAAAAGCTTATTTCTGCAGAGCCTTCACCAAGGAACAAACTAGCAACTTATAAAATGCTTTGTCAGGCTTCAAGTCAACCCTTAATCTCACATATATCCAGACTGCAGTCAAAAACTAAGTGATTTTTTGTGGGGTTTCCTTTGGGGGGGAGCGGTTGGGGGAGAGGTATTTAATGAATTCAATGTTTTCCTCACAAAAAGACAAGTAAGAAGAATGGACTGTGACAAAAGCATGTCATGTCATTTAGTGCACTTCAAAATGACTCTTAGCTATTTACCTGTAGCTTAATTATTACAATGAGATAAGTTAAATAGTACTAAACTAATACAGGAATTACTGCTAGAGATTCAGGAACCCTTATGTTAGTAACTGCAGTTTGGGGAACTGTTTTGTGGCTTTCTTTGTACACTTGCCACTTTCAGGCACATGCTTAGAGTGCCTCAGAGCAGCAGACAATAAAAAAAAAAAAAGAAGAATCAGTTCTTTTATTTCCAGTTTTCATAGTCTAGCTGTAACCCACATAATACACACTGTTTTTTCGAGTCTGGAAGTTTTGGAAAACCATCAAAGTTTTTTACTAGGAAAAAAGTCCAAATAACTATAACACTGTATTCCCCTTGCACTGTCTGTCATGACTAACTTGACAGTTGCAAGTTCCTCAATACTGAATCTCTCGCCATATTTACCTAATATATAAAGACAAGTACAATATTATCATATAGGATTTATCAACTCCTTTAGAACATTGTCTCCGCAAAAAGTTAAGTACAAAAGCAAGTAGCATCATCCTAGAAGAGTAATTCACATCACTGATTTAGTGATGACCATTAGGAAAACAGATTATCTTCTAGTTCAACATCTGATTGTTATAAGTTAAGGAGATGACACCAGATTCGTCATTTTCATATCAGATCTGTTTCTTTTTGCTTTTATACTCAAAACCAAACCCATTAAGACCTCTGCTTGAGGAGAATCATGAAAAAACATTACCTAGATGAATCATGTATTACTTATCATTTTTGGCAATTATTATTGTTTAAATTCAGACAGCACTGTATTTTTCATTCTTCCCCTTTTGAGAAGATGACATGGCTAAGATTTTTGACACAAACCATTTTATTGCCCTTTGCTTTCTAAAACAGAGAAAAGCACTGATTTCCTCCTGATACAAACCCTAAAAGATCTGGCTTGTCTCCTACTCAGCAATCAATACCCTTTCCTGCAGTGGGTTTTACGATGTTGCCACTTGCAGTAATTCGCTGGTTCTTTTTCTCTCCATTAAAGTTAAAAGGTCACTGACACCCCCCGGAGGTACAGCAGGGAGCAGAAGCCTCCTAACCCATGAGGAGCCACCCCTGCCCTGTGACCAGGGACAGCCAACACCCGCTCTGATGAGCCCCAGCAACCTGCAATGCCACTGCCGACACGTGCTTCAAGGACATTGTACACGTGCCCCTGTTTAACACAGCACTTCTGCATCCTTCTAAATATCTTCAGAGCTTGGAGAGCTAGCTCCCTCAAGGCCCTTGGGACAAGCTGGCCTGGCATCAAGCTGCCTGTGGGACTATCATCTTACCCTCCTACTGCCACTGCTACCTTGGCACTTTTCCACTGGCCACAGAGGCTTTGGGTCCCTGCAGGACAACTGTAAAGTTGCTGGGATATTTCTGCAACTGAGCTGCTCGGCATCTGAATAAATCCACATACTTTTCTGGACTTTGTAAAACTGCTGACTGCAGTGGTAATGTCCAGATCATGGAACTGTTAATACCTTCCCCCACCTACCTTCTCAAAAGCATATTTTCTTGAGGAACTAAGTTAAAACAGTCTTGAAACCAATTCTAGCACTTTCTGTTCAAATACCAGTGTCTTTTTATTTTTTTTAAGTTAACCACAATATTGGAACTTAGCCTTAAATCCACTGTTTGTAAACAATCATAATTTTACATCAACCACTTGCTGCTGAGAGAAGAAAGGCCACCTACTGTTGTTGGACCACCCTGTCTCCTTACTATATACAGCATCTTAAACACTCAATACTGCTGAAGTCCAAGCTACCATTGAAGCTTAATCTATAGCAGTTTTCAAACGTAAAGTAAGTAAAAATGTACACATACCATACTAAACACAGACATTTTTACTAAGATAGTATTAAAAGAGGAGCTTATAGATCTGTTTTACTGGATATGAAGCTATAGCATTCAAACACCCTCTCATTTTATCAGTAAAGCTACAAATCTGTACCTGTCCCTTCACCAGTGTGACAACTGCCCCCTGGACACTCAGCAGGGATTCTAAGTCAGCAAAACGAGGCAGCAAATGAAAACTCTGGCAGAAATGGAACATATTTCCAGTACCGATTACAATGCAACAATAATCACTGAAGCCTGTAAACTAAAATGCTACCAAAAAACCTCTAGTTCATTTGCTGACTTGCCCATATCACTAACAACAGCAGAGAGGATGCTTTCTCTTTATCAGAGTGCGTTTGTCGTCTTCCTGAGCAGCCTTCTCTTGAGACAGACTACCATAAAAAAAATTTATTATTTTTGTAGATGTAAAGATAAATTTCATAAGAGTAACAAATTATTATTTATAACTTAATGTGTAATGTGACTTATAAGAAATTTACATGTCCCATCACACTCCTCTGAAGCTGGCAGGGCTGAGGCTAAACCACGCTTGGATTGTAGCCAACAAGGGCCAGAGGCCAGCTCTTTAGAGCTGCAGCAAATATGGAATTACTTGGCAAAGCGTAGGTCTGGAGATGTCAAGGATCACTGCACAATGGCTAAAACAAACAAGAATGGGATGAGTTCAGGAGAAATCATTTTGGTGAGCTTATGCCTGGGGTTCACAAAGAAAACAGAGTCAGGATCTGCACTAGGATTTGAACCAGCAAAAACTCAGGCATTGGGCTATGGAAAGAAAGAGGACTCCTGAGGATCATCTGTCTAGATTTAAACTTAAGCCTAGTGGGAGTCATTTTACTAAGGTTAGGTGTTTGTATGTCCACAGCCAGCAGCTAAAGTGTAGAGCTTGCAATAACCAGGATCCAGAAAGGGAGGTTCAATTATGGCAAACGCGAGGGCTCCCTGAGCTCCTTATTATTTCTAAGAGGCTGATTCTCTGCTCTGTAAGAATAAATAAATAAAACCCCACGTCCCTGAATTCATACTGCAATATCACCTATATTCTTTCTTCCATGTGCAAGGGCTACATCTTCTGCAATAAATTCACAGAATATAGATGAATAGAAGAATAATGCAGCATTACACACACAGGCAAGCACTTTCTTAATAGCTGTCCTACACTAATTATTTTGTTGAAATACAATCAAGACATTGCCAGGAGGGAATGTTTTAAACTGGAGTCACTTGAGACTTCAGGTTGTTTCTGGCAGCACATTGGCAGCACATTCCCTCTGGCTGAGGGAAATGGTCTTGTACAAGAAACCAAAATTAATTGTCTGACCACGCCTAAGCTGACCCGAACAGGAAAGAAAGATAACCCCCAAATAAGCTTGTACAGCAAATATGTCAGGAGTGGAGGACTTTGCCCAGTTTCACATGAAACAGCAACTGGACAAATTCTCCTAACGGCTGTGAACCTTTAACACGGGCTGCTCTGAGGGGCAGAGGGAAGAAGAAATCAGCTGGAGGCAAGCTGGGGAGCTGGTTCACAGGGAGAAACTCATAGGGACCCTACATTTCTGGATGGTAACATGGGCACAGCCCAGGCGGGCACCATACATGTTGTTAACTCAACAAAATTTGAAAACACATGAAATGTAACTGCAGTGCACCCAGAACCATCTATCTCACTGGGCACTACACATATAATAGGTCTGACCCTGCTCCAAACACATCAGACACCTCCGTTATGCATGCGGCATTTTACAGAGACTCTCTAACCAGATAGCAGAAGCCCCGAATGACCAAATTCCTTTTTTCCCTTGTCTACACAACCTTCCAGGAGGGTAGGGGAGGGCAGGGCAGGGGTGGAAGGGAGAGGAATGTGTGTGGGTAATGACAGCACTATTTATGAAGTCCTAAAAACAGACTAAATCTCTGCATGGGTACTCACTGATGAAAAAAAACAACCCACAACTGCCTGCTCTGCCTCATAACCAGACATTCGCATAAAACAAAACACACATTTAGATTTTTGGCTTAATATTCTTGTCTCTGAATTGTTGCTCTACATATCAACAAATGATCCTTTGTTTTGAGAAAGCCTTACTGGCCACAAGTTTCCCAAGAGAGGGACACGACATCCTCAGGCACTGACAGGCCTGCCTGGTAATAAGTAACCGGCATGTATGGGATAGATGGCACAAATCCAGGGCTGAGTATAGAGGAATCACAAGAATACTGGCCAGGAGAGAGTTTAAGTTAAGAAGGCACGTGGATACAAGAACGACAGAAAGGTACTGGTACTGGACACAGTTATCCTAAAACCCTGATATGCTGCCTCGAGTGCCAGCTGGTTGACATTTATGTGGCTATTAAAAAAGAGAGAACAACCACAAACAAGTCACTATGCAAAACTTTTTTCTAAAAGTACAGTGCTAAGGAACATTTGGCACAGAGGTGTCCAAGCCAGTCTTAAAGCAATCAGCCTCACATTGAGAGTTACTAGCTAACAATTCTAAGTCAACAGTAGCTAAAAACATGTTCAATCCCAAGCACCTAGGGCATGGGAAAGACTGTAGCCTATTTACAAGTCAGGAATATCATCAAAAGCTGCAGTAGAAACAGAAGTCTGAACTTGGCAAGTACATGCCTTTTCCACTCCTTTTTAGACATACTTTCTTGGTGGAAGTTGCCTATTTTGAAGCATTTTGCATTTGAGTATCGTACTAAATTCTTAACTGAGCTATGTATGGTTAAAACTTTTTTTACAAAATACAGGAATATAGCAACTGGTTTTTTACGAACAGTTTGTTGACAGAATAGAGCAACAGCACTTACATTATAGTTTTCAAACAGTAAATAAAATCTCTAAAAGCAAATTTATTTTATGTTTTCTGTCAACTAGCAAAGTATCAACTAAATGTTAATGGCATTTGTCCTACTATTTTGGTCACCATCAGATTTGAAGGAATACAGCTGCATCCATTTTCCCCATATGTTTTATACAAGTGTCTTCCTAAATGTTTTCCTCCACTCATCATACAAAACTTCCACCAACTGTTGGAAAAGGAACACAACTGCATTTGACACTAATGTGAACCTCCTGATCAGACCATCTACAGCCTTTAGCCCACGTTTCCAGTTGTCTCAGGGGGCAAAGACAGTGGGCAGCTGCTCAGAAAGTCTGTCACTAATAGAACATTGTGAAAGGAACACGAAGGGAACTAGAGTCGACAAATTAGATTTGAAGATTTTAAGCAAAGTGCCTGAAGAAACAGCACATATTTTCAGTCTGGTAACAACTTGGAACATTAAGTGAGTGTACATCACCCTGGATAGCGTACAGTTCCTGGGCAGAAGGGCACTTGATCTCCACGGCTTGCTGCTTACAAACAACAGTTTACATCAAGCAGAGGATCCCATCTTAGGTGCCCTTAAACCAATTTGAAAACTTTTTAAAGTAGTGTTGCAATTATGTGAAATGGTGGGGAAAGACCCAGAAAGAAAGCTTCCAAGGTTTTCAATTAACTTCTAAGTGGCACTTCTAAGAATCAGCATGTCTGTTCCTTATTGTGAAATAATTTTCCAACTGTTTCCTTTGCCCAGTATTTTTCCAAATGGACTAGTACAGCCAAGTGCAGCTAGGCGACTCAAAAGAGTGCACACTGAAAGACATTTCAGCAGAATCCTGGGTTCATGACCTATTTTATGTAATAGAAAATCTACTTAAATATGAATCAAATGTAGATATGAGAACTCTTTACATTTACATAATATCAACATATGTGTGTATCTCTCATGTACCAGTAAGGCTTGTACAACAAGTTCTTCCCTAGCAGGAAGCCCCTTCAAAAAATACAGTCCCAAAATTCAGAACACAAAAGCCAGTTACTGAAGATGCCTAAAAGAGATAAGACTGTAGAGAGAACAGCTGGGCTTTGAGATTCAGATCAGTGCACACTAATCGAAATTTAGTCAAAAGCTGACTTCCTTCTCATCAGCCTGGGCTCTCTCCTCCATACACCAACCCTCCTTCATTTCTCTCACTGTTTCACCTGTGCCACCATTATTTCTCTACCTAATTTCAAAGAATCAGAGACTACTGTAGGACAAATACAGTTTTTCTCTTCTTACTACCCTGCCTTGAATTGCTTGCTGTTAACCTGGTTGGGCTGTAATTAACTGAATTGTGCCCCGGATCTGTACATCAGCACCCCCTGCTCACCTGACTCCAGACACTGCTACTATGAGCACTAGTGATTACTTAATGGTGCCATATGCAGAACAAGGATATGTTCTCCCTTCCGACCATGTACTAGATCCAGCAAATGCAAATATAAAAAGTCACTGACTCAGGTCATACAAAAGCAGGTATACGGACAGAAACCAGGACACCATTTTTCCGATGGTTTATTGTTTTCAATTTCTTTTGCCCCCACTACTTCCCAGAATAGCTCAGCTCTTCAATGACAGGAGAACTAGAAGTAAAAAGGGTTAGGGTGATGTACTGAAGCTTCAGGACAACACCCCACAACCAAAGCAGGCCTGCAAAGACTTTCTACCAAAGTATGCAAGAGCCTGATTTCTGCTCTGCTACAGGTTGCTACTATTTCCAAAAAACTTCTAGCAAAGCTGGTCATTACTTTGCTGATGTCTCATTATCAAAGCCACTTGAAGACTGAAAATGTATGGACTGCCTCAGGAAACACAAAGTCTGGCAGAATTTATCTGGATGTGAGCTTGTTATTATGAAGATGAAACTTGCACGAGTTCAGTAAATGCAGGCTCTGTTTCAGCTAATATCACACCACAACTTCCTTCTGCTTTGGAAGAACTCAGAATGTAGAGGTTGGAAACTCTTCTCTATGTCATATATGTGTAAAAGCAGAAGAAGACAGGCTGCACTCCTCCCTAGTGCCTGATGGCTGGATCCACTAGTCATTAAGGACAGGGGAGAGTGCAAAGCCAGAAAAGGCAGTTTCTGGAAACGAGGGATGGAAAACCAGAGGCTTAGGTGGGGAGAGCAGGAAAGAGTATCTAGGTCCAAGGTCTCCTAGGGAAAGATATCCCTCTACTTGTCTGCCTTAGGGACAACCCCCCTTAGTACAGGGACTCACCCAGGACAGCAGCTTCATAAATTGCTGTGTAGTACATCAGCAATGACTGGAAAGCACACATCCCAGGCTAAAAGCAGCTTTTGGGAGGTGAGGTTTGGTACGTGATTAAACTTCATTGAAGTTTCAAACACTGAAAATTTTAAGATGGGGCAAGGATTTCATGGAAGACATGGTTTTACCTGAGTCATTGACCAAACTGCAACTAAATCCTTCCCAAGGGCCTGAGAGCTTTGTATAATCTGTTCAGATGGACTCAGTTCTTAGAATTGAACTTTCAAGTTTTATTATTAAGCACAGCTGCTAGCAAACAAAAACACACAAATCCAATGTGAAAAATAAAATTGTAGCCTATCTATTCCTTCCACTGCAGTTACTGTATTTGCTTTCTCTCTTTGGACAAACACTCAGCAAAACTTGAGACAATTCCAGCTGGTTACACAGCAGTTCATACAGCACTGGTTACAGACAAAAACTAGTCTTCAGTGTTACCCGATGAACTGTTATTACAATTTCCTTCTAAAATCAGCAGCATTATTTAGAGACAACCTTATTAAATCTATAGCATCTGAAAAAAAAATTGAGATGCCTTTATTTTTCCTCTTCGGAACAAATACAACAAATCACAGTTACACAGAGTATCTGATTATCACATAGATTTTCAGAGACATGGAATTATCATGGTGTCCTAGTTACAGGGGCTGGGACCAGTTTATCACTATGTAGGTATAATCAAAACTGTGTATTCTACACCCTCTAAGTCATTTCTGATGGACTGTTAATAAATGGATCGTTTGCAGCAGCTGCCCAGGGCATCCCTGACACCTCAGGCTACAAGCTGGGTGTTAAAGAAACCCTGCGAGGCAGGGGAGTGTTTCTTTGTCTTCACACCAATGACTCAGCTGTGATAACTCCCCTCTGGAAAGGCATTAACACCTTCACACAAAGCCTGACAGGTCATCTCTGCTCACGGGCCACCTTGCACTGGTGGCCCATGGACATAGGCAGCTCCAACGACCTAGACCATCAAAGATTCCAAAAATATCCCACGACTCACAGAGTTAAATCACCCACTGTGAAACTGCCTATCCTGGGGAGGTACTGGGCATTCCCACCTGAACTTGAGCATATATAAACTTCGGGTTTTGGGACTTCTGGTACCACTCACCAGATCGAGAGGAGGGCCAGGACTTCAACAGGACTACAGCTGCCACTCTCGACAGAACTGCGACCATCACCCAGACCAACAGGCTTTACTTTCCTTTTACTTTGCACCTAGGGGGGGCCAAGTGGTGCTCAGCACAGGGGCCAACAAACACTGTTCTGTTCTTGTCCCAGAGTACTGGATCATACATCTATCTCTGGGAGTTAAAACCAATTTTTCTCTGTATCATTGTATTTATTGTAATCTTCTTAGTAAATTGTAACTCTGACTTGCAATCTCTCCAGTTGGGTTCATTTCTCCCACCAGTTTACTTTGAAACCAGCACACATTGATTTTGCAATTAACACTACAGGCCATAGACAAATGATGTAAGAGTAGTTGTTAACACAATTTAACAAAACCAGTTAAGTCCCAAAGCAAAGAGGGATTCAAAGCCTTTCAGAAGGCAAGAAATAATAGACAGCTGGCACAACTAAGACAGTTAATGAATACAACAGCATTCAGCAGTAATTTGAAAACTGTCTACTTGGGTAAGGCTGAGTTATTAAAGAAATCTCCATTTATAAACAGTGTTGATGGGATTTAAACAGCCTGTGTAAGAAGGCTTAAAAGTCAATTGAAAAGTCTGTACAGATAAGAAAGCAAAAAGAAACCGTGGCCTTGAATTCTGTACATAGTGTTTAACCTTATCTCAGTCTCCTGGCACACAGGTAAAACAAGCTGCCTTATGCACAGCTGGTGAGGTGGGCTTTTTAATGCTTGTGCAGAGCTCTACCGTCCCCTCACTCTCCCCTCCCCCTTTTTTCAAGATGTGTACTAAAAATCATCATTTACCATTCCATCAGTTACACTTAGCAGATACCAATAAGAGACATAAATTGCAAGAGTCTGTCCAGACATGCTATAATGATTAGGTGTTTTCTTTCCTTTATGTAACTGATGAGCTTGCTATTCTCTGTTAGACTTTTATAACTGTACACCTTCAATATAACTAGTGTAAATACTGACAATAGAGAGGCAGGTGGGCATTTCTGGGAGGAGGAGGAGTGGGTGGGAGATGAGAACTTGGCCTTAAGTTTTTTTTCCTTCTTGCCTCCAGAGTATCCTGTAACACTCTGCTTTACACAAAACTTATTATGGCTTTTAATTTATGTATCACTTCTTGGAATAAGATGACAGACAGGAACACAAAACTAGCTCTTTTCGGTCCATTAATCCCTCTCCTATCTTTTCTCATCTTCTCATCTCATCCAAAATCCAGCCTATTCTGGTAACATAAATTGCCTGTTTCTGACGCGCCTTTTGTAAAATGGCCAAAGCTAAAGAGCATTTAAGGTGAAAATGTAGAATGCCACATCTTGTCTTGGTTCCCCTTGCCTGTAACATAGCCCAACATTTGATTTGCTTCCTTTGGTCTCGTCCAGGATAACAATAAGAGCCTTATGAAAAAGCTCTGTAAGAATCTGGGCCATTGATTTGAACAAGGATTATTTAGCCATGACACACAGCACCAAAAAGAACTGCTCGACACACCAGCTCCGGAAGCAGCATTGCCATTTCAGCACAGGGCTCTTAACAGCAGCACAGGGCTCGGCAGCAAAGCTGGACAGCCTCTGGGACCTGAGGTTATCTCTTCACACAGTAATTCACTGCACTGTACGAGCCTGTCAGAGCTAGTTCAGGTGTGTCCAACACAGCACCATAAAACATGATGTAAACATATTCCAATTACTTATCTGTGATATTTATCAGCCTATGCTTTTTCCAAGAGATCACACAAATCATTACATAAACAGAACTAGAATACTACTTGAAGAACGGGACAGCTATTCCACTGGGAAGTGAAGGTATATATTTAAGAAACAAACAAACAAGCCACAGACATTTGGGAGTACATTGCATCCACGCAAATCTAGGGTAGAAATAAAGAACATCAATATACAATAGCTGTGGGGATATTCAATCAGCTCACTTTCTGTATTTGTATAAAACACACAAAACACTGAAATTCTGTAGGAGACATATTTTTCTAACTCTAATGGCTGCAGAATTCATTTTTTAAATGCAGTTTTACTGTAAGTCAACACAACCCCATTCTCACCAGTCTGCTAGAGCACGAAACTACCATGATAGCAGCAACATTCTCAGTCTTCTCACTCTCCCTTACCTCCACGTAGGTGAGGAAGCTAAAGTCCTAGTAAAAATATTGTTTGATGAATGCCTGCTTCAACAGATTTCATCATACAGTCGTTATCTAGTTACTGCATTCTCTCCGTATTCACGAGCATTCATTGCATTTTATAAGTATGGTTTCCTGCCCTTCAGAGTAAGAGGGATATTGTCATCAAAACACATTTGTGACTACTCATTTGGCAGCAATATGGTCATGGTCCAGTCCTTTCTCTGGATGACATACCCAGGGAATTCACATTGAGGAGACAGAAGTAAACCTAGCAAAACCAATCCCTCATTAAAGCTCATCATTCTTTTTATGCAGTTTCTCCGACTGAAAAAAAGGAGGGTTTCTTGGTACCTGTTTGAGCTGCAAAGTCAGCACAGGTGAGATAGCTGAGTCTCCCTATTTGTTGGTGTCCCTACCAGTTTAACACGATAATAAAAAGGACTGGATTGCCTTTCCATAAGGGCTATGAAGGATGAGGCAAACCTTAAAAACTGAAAAAGCAACTTGCATCTGAATGCAATCCGGCAAGTGCTTAATTGAATCTCCTTAAAAGTGTCAGTCACAGGCCCCCTGCTTCAATGCACGTAGTTGGAGGATTATGATCTAAAAATGTGCAGTTTGGCTCCATCACTGTAACCTCATGATGTTATTTGGGCACTTATGAATAGCCAGATCTCCATGCAGCTGAGCTGCTAATAACATGGCACGTACCAATCACACTGCAAAGCAAGTGATCTCACCTAGGCAGCATGTGTAAACACAGCACAGCCACACAAATATGACAAGCTTCTGAGCATGCTTAAGGTTATTCCATGAAGATTATTTACTGTCTTGCCTAGGAACACATAAATAGGGCTTTTGGGGTGCCACCCCCCCAACTTTCCATACAGAAAACTTATGTAAAGAACAAGAATTCCTTCAAAGAAGACATTTGCTATTGAGGTATTATAGCATATCGTACTCTGAAGAATAATTTCTCTAAACAGCATTTCCAAACCCAGCAATCTTCCTTTCTGAATACCTATTTCCATTAGGAAGTATCCCACTGTTATAGCCAAGAACTGATGGCACTTCCAGTGCCCTATTTGAACAAATGTACCCTGCTGGAATACCACCAATTCTCCCCATGACTGCACTATTTAAAGCTCCCTGGACATGACAGTGAAAATGAATTTAAATTCTGGAAGGAAAAGAAATTCAAACCCTTTGGAAGAAAATATAAAGATCTGTGTACCTTCTTTGGTAAACCAATAGATGCTGCTTACTTGCTGGAAGAACTGGTAGGAAAATTAAGTCTTTGGAATGGGTAGATTCAACTGTCTAGTGGTCTTACAGAGAAACAGCTAAATCCCAGTTTTGCCCAAATTAGAAGAGGGTAAATCCTATTCACTAGCATTTAATCTCTCCTATACTACATCTTCCATTAATAATGCTTAAAAGTAGAAATCTGTTTCATGTGGACAATGTCACAGAGCAGAAATTCCATAGGAGTAAACATGAAGATCACTGGATATGCAATTTCTTTTTTGAAAAATATTTACCAAGAATCTTGTAAGAAAATAAAGTTTATTTATAAATAATGTATTTCATTGTTTCAAGTAAAGCAGTTGGAAAACTACAGGGGGCAAGCTCTACTTCAGATCAGGCTTAAAAGCTTATCTACTATTATCAATTGTACGAGCTCATCTAAGAAAAGCAAGTACCTTTCCCCACAAGTCTGATATGCTGTTACAAGAGCTACAACACTATTTTTATTCAAAAAAGAAAGAACAACCTTAGAACATTTGCTAAACACTTTTGGTTGGTTTTTTTTCTCCCCATCAAAATTGCCAGAAATTCTCTCCTTGAAGTCTCCACTGCTACAAATACCAGAGCAGGAAAAGAAATACTGGTCAGACAACTTATTTTAGAGATATATGCTCTGGATTAAGCGTGATTTCCGAGAAAAATTGTGTGATAAAGAGGTTTAGCCAACAACTTTGCTATTTTGAGGTAACTTTGTAAAGTAAGCAGCTGTTTAGTTTCAATATATAGTTATTGAACTCTGCCTGGCTTACCTGGTGGGTGTAAAAAAGTCTAATGGAAAAGTGACAGAAAATTATTACATATTCTTGAATATTTTAATCTCCCAGACCACTAATAAAATGCGATTTTCTAAAAGAAATTTGTGCAGCACACCATGAAGAATACTTTGGAATACTTAGGAAACACTCACGAGAAATTACAAAATTATCCCAGCTGTAGAAAAAGGACAGATGGGATCTTTCAAAGCCTATTCAAGACTAACCTCCTGTTTCAGCAGAATCAACTACAGCTTTGTCATTCTGACAGATGTTTGCCTAACCTGTTCAAAGGCTTCTAATGATAGAAGTGCCATGACTACCTAAGTAAAGAGGGCTTGAGCATCCTTATTGTTAAGATCTATATTTTACCTGGTACCATTATCTGAATGGATTTGTGAACCCAGAATGACTCTTCAGCGTTATTAAAAAAAAATAATAATATTATCTTCACTTTCTAACTGCTGAAGAATTTAACACACCACCAGTTTTCACAGAACATATTGCTAGGAAAGACTTACTCCTATTATGTCTTGCAGTGTGACTCAACCGCTCAACTGTCTTTTCATCCAGCTATAAAGCCAAACAAACTCAAGTTCAGGAGCAAACAGCATCAAATATAGTGCATAACAGAGTACAGTTGACAGCAGGTATTTCAACTTAAATGAGGCTCAAAGCCTTTTTATTCTCAATCCTTTTATGGCCACAATGCATTTGTGACTGAGAAACAGAGGGACAAAAAATTCTTGAGCATTTTTTGTTCTTCTCCAGCAGCCCCACTATTTAGTTACTCTATCAGGGTTACTTCTTCAGAGACAGGGAATGGCCTTGGACAGCAAGTTAGTTGTTTCATCTTTGCCTCGGAAGATGGGGACAAAATGTTCTACTTGTTCTGCACAACTTGAAAACAAGTAATGGCAAATGTACTGTGGTCTCCTCTTCTCCAGGCTGAACAAGCCAAGTGACCTCAGCTGCTCCTCATAGAGCTTCCCCTCCAGACCTTTCACCATTTTTGTGGCCCTCCTTTGGAGGCTGTCTAATAGCTTCACATCCTTCTTGTATTGTGGTACCCAAAACTGCACAGAGGACTCGAGTTAAGGCCACACCAGCACAGAGTAAAGTGGGACAATCACCTCCCTTGACTGGTTAGCCAGAGGTCAATCTCTGTGCTTCCTTAACAGTAGCTTAAATTCAGAAGGAACTTTCCGCCTATGCTCTCTTCTATTGTTTCTTTCCATATTCCCTGCTCACAAGAACTCTGCAAACAGAAAGCAATCCTGTCCTGCATCCTGGAAAGCCCATATATTTTTTTTCCCTCACACAACAGATGTCATCACATCAAAGAACAGAGATGATTATCAGCAAGCCTCTCAAGGCACACACAAAGGGAAACAAAAATACACAGCTGTTCAATAAGTCTTGCTGAGGACCCTCAGTATACTCAGAGTGGCCAACGAGTCTCCAAGTAAGATATTCCCCAAGCACATGATGTTCAGATTTCAAAAAACTAGTCACACTTGATAAAAGGAAGGTATGTGTGGAAACTCTTTTCAGGTTTTCCTGGGTAGAGTTGAAACAAAATTGTGGAAGTCCAGACCCCTGCTAGGGTGAGATGTAGGTGATGGATAGATAACAGTAGGTTTTTTCCAGTTTTCCAGAGTCAATGTAAAAGGATATTTCTAACTCTATTACAGAGGAAATTCAGGGTAGAAGGGAAAAGACCTTCCATCAAACCTGAAAAGATAGGAAAGCAAAAAGGATCCCAACTAGCTTCTGGATGAAACGACAAATAGAAGGATGTGATGGGGAAGAGAAAAAAGATCTCCAGTTAGAGCTGATCCAGATGGTTAGATGTAAGCACCTATAAAAGATTCAAAGCACTTGAATTTATAAAGTCAACAGGCACAAAGGAAACAGACAAGACAGTCAGCTAAGGGAAGGAAACTGGCAGTGATTCCAGGTGACAGAAGCAGCGATTCTTGTCAATCAAGACAGCCAGTGCTGCCTTAAAAAAAGCCAAACTGGGGGCACAGTCTGATCCAGTGGAAAATAAGAGATGTGTACAACGTTTCCAGAAAGGCCACTAGCTCTCTTTCCTGCAGCTTGTTTCAACATGTGGCTCTACAGAACATTCTGCTGCAACATTAAGAAAAGACCTTTTTAAAAGTCCGATGATACGCTCAATTTAGCTGTTTTAGCTGTTACCTCCAGTCTGTTCCCAAGGAAGGAATTCAGACTGGTAAAAACTTGGTATATACCACTGTGGGTACATTCATTCACATGGATCTTAGGAAAGCCCAGTAGAATACCATTCATCATGTCCAGCCATAGAACAGCCACATATTGCACCTGTGGTAGCTTGAGGACACTACGGTAGCTCATCTTTGAATGACAATGCAGCTCTGACAGACAGTGTCGTAGCTGAGATGAGCCTTTCCCTTCACTGGAGCCTTGGAATAATTTGTGAACATTTGCACCAGGTCTGTGTGTACAACTGCACAGTAAAGACAGAGAAAGAAGACTGATGGAAAACTGTAGGTCTCTTAACACTCAATGTTACCAGCCCTTTTCTCTCATCCTAAAAGTAACTTAGGACTCCTTGCCTCCTTTCAAGAACTCCTTAAATAAAACAATTTTGCCTGTAGTGATGCACATAAGCCCTGTTTTCACCTTTATTTGTCAATCAGTGCTAGATTTTCTTCCCTGTTAAACTGGCTTCTTATTCATCATTATGGCTCTGTTTGAGGCAATGATCAGGCACTTCAGTCTACATGGAATAATTTCCCATGAGAAGTCTTAGAAAGACACTTTTTTCCTACTTACAAGCTTACAATCTCATTAGAGACTGGCAGAAAGAAAATATCATGCTAGAGCACTCACCACAGTGGGAACCCAGTCAATGACTACAATGTCTGGGAGCTGTCACAACATAATAAGAATAAATTAATACCCAGGGAAAAAGACTAAAATCTGATGTTTGTCAAATTATAATATGCATTAGTATAGTAATCCATGAAGGAAAAATGCCTACATATGTAATCATATTCCACGTGAAATCCCCCTCTACATATATCTGATAGAGATTATTATTTATTATTATTGTTGTCTTTAAGTACATTGATCATCTCTATCCAAGTGCTGTACTTATCTGAAACTGAAAGCATACCTTACCATCTGGAGAGGCAATTCTTCTCCTACAGCTCACATCTCAAAGAGTTCTTTTACATCTGCTTAAAAATGCAGTTCTGTTCAAGCAGCATTATTTGGTTGCCTTTGCACCGTATCTCATAGTGTAAGGGCAACTAATCTCATATAATTAGTGTCCTTGTACTATATCTCATATAATTCCACAGGAAATATATTCAGTCCATAAACAAAACCTTTTTAAAAACAGTTTTTTACAGTTGTGCAGCTGAGCCTGCAAATTCATCCAGGTTCAAAAGTCTAAAGTGCATGTCTACAGACCGTCGGCGCAAGAAGGTGTCTGAACACAAGCCAGCTTTGGTGCAGAAGCCCTACAACTATGACACTGTTTTAACCATTTCAGAGCTAATAAACTCTGCCTCAAAGTGAGAAACAGGTCTATGCCTCCTAGAAGACACTCAGCTATAAAGAAGGTCAAGTTATAACCGAGATTCATACTTGCAGTATAACTCTGTTTGCATCATTAACAACCACAAAAAACTAGATTTCAGGCAGCTAAAATGGCTTTGCTGATGCTGCTCAATCCTGGACGACCACTAGATTCATTCTTACTCTACTAGAGAGTTCACTGAACTAACAGGAGTCAAAACCAGTGAGCATTCATGCAAGTTGCTGTGCTCAGCAGAGAGCCATACTGTGAGAGGAGACAAGATCCATTGAGAAAGCAGCCTTTCCAAGGCCTTAGCCATATGCAGCATTTGTACTTGAACTGCTACCGATCATTTAAAATGGGTTTGGTTAAACTGCCACAAGCTATGTGTGTAACTTTGAAAACACTGTTTACAAATGGCTTAAACAAGAAAAGAGATAAAACCAAATGAACAAGAAGCTTTTATAACCCAGCGTACATTTATTTACATGAGGATTCAAAACAGTTTATATTTTACTGATGAGCTGGGTTGCGTAAGGAACAACACCCGCAAAACAGACTACTGACAAAACTATGCAAACATTGTTCTTGCAGTACTGTCAAGTCAGCTTGGGAACAGCTACTGCTGTGGTTTCCTTGTGAAAGTGTAAGCACTTTACCATCTGATAAGAGACTCTGTAGGAGTATATTCTAATACAGAAATTCAGTTCCAATTCTTCATCCTCATAAGGTCACTAGGAGTAATCACTAGGTTAACAAAAGCACATGTGACAGATGTGCAAGTAACTCTAGGCTTTAAACATGAAAACTACAGGTTTGAAGAAGCTTAAAGTAGTTAAACTTGACACTGCCTATCAATACTGGATGAGCCATAGCAAGATTCCAAATTCTGGTCCTTTTCAGCCTCAGAAAAGAAATTTATGAAAAGCTTAGCTTCCAAAATAGCAAATTTAAATATACGTAATCCAAATATCTGCATGTTGCTTACTTTTAATTCAAAATTAGCGTACAGCTCTCTGTAACTGCATTCCAAAGATTCTGCTGGATTACTGATGTCAATTTATTGTTGAAATGCTTATTTCAAGACACGAGTATAAATGGGGAAGGGCAGAAAATAAACTCAAGAATCCCTCACTCAGCCACTACCTGGACATCAAAACGTTTGTATGTTGAAGAAACAGCCTCCTTTATTTCTCAAACATGGTAATACACCTTCTAAAGCAAAACATCTACCTGAACTGTAGTAATATGTATGGTTTGAGAGAGATGCATAGGTAAAACATGAAGGGGAAATGGCTCTGTTGTGTGTCTTCAGGTACAACGAGGAAGTCCTCAAAACCAAAGAAACCTGCTTGTTGTATAGGCTGTGTGGTAACAGCTCAAAATTATACTGTATATTTTGGTATATTCTGTAATTAATCTTTGGAAATACTGTCTATTATAAACATTTGTCAAATAAGAGTACTTCAATGCATATAATTTTTCAAAACACGAGTTGGCTAGCAGACATTGGTTATATCACTCCAAAAATGTATGTTTCATTGCTCAATGACTCCAGTGCAAAAGTTTAAATAAATCTGCAATAGTCTTTAAAGTAGTCAAGAAAGCCTGTGTGATATGCTGCTCTTCCCCCTTCAAAAAATGGGAGAGGTAAAGGAAGTTTTATTTGCCAAGCTTAGAAATTCAGGTCTTGTTTACCTGAGACAGTAGAGAACTAGCATAGCTACAATGCAATTTTAAGCAAGTTAAACTCTGGCCATAAATTACAGTATATATAGCCAAGACTGGCGTGATTAATCCATTTTGCAACTGTGCTTTAATATCTAAAAGGCTGCTTTAATATCTAAGCAGCCTGTTTCCAGGAATACCATCTTTTTTGCACACCTGCCTAATGGATCACAGAATTCCAGGATTTTGTTTTTGACGAGGGAAGCCTGAGCTCTAACACCTGACTCCCAAGACCAGCTCTGCACAGCTGTGACACACACCTACAAGTGCAAGCGTCTCTGGTTTAAGTGTCAGCCTTGTTGACAAGGCACTTTCCTCCAGACTCTCTGGTCCTCTGGCCCTGTCTTAGGCCATATGACTTGACCGCTAGAGAATGATTCTCATCTAGGGAAGCACAAGGAGAAAATGACAATAAAGAGTGGCTACAAAGGGATTTAATTCTGGATGAGAAGGGGATTTACACAAAATGAGGAAGGAAAGAATCACAGGTAGGCTTCACTCATCTTCTGTTAAGAAAGGATATTTTCCTTTTTACTTTACTTTACATTACAAAGATTAGAGGCAAAATATAGAATGATATCTCAAAAAGTTAAATATATTTACAGTTTTAGAGAGTTTAAATTAACATGATGCAACTACTCCTTTATAAGGGAACTTTTATACTTACTTTGAAAAGAACATTTATCTTTTCATTTTCAATTTAATCAGACAAAAATTGTCAAAGTCTACGGCCAAGAAAATTTAGTTGTTTTTCAAATTCTGAAAATTCGAGATTCATCTCTTCAAATGTGCCTTCATAAACCAAAAAAATCTAAATCTCTAAATATCTTGGAAGATTTCTATAATTCATCTGGTTGTAAATTACTGGGACTTTGGTAAACAACTCACAGCTATTTGTAAAGGGCCTACCGCATTCTTTAAATGCTATTAATAAATCGAAAAGACTTTCTTCCATAAAAGTTTGTATTTCAGATGTCTGGCTTTAAACTTTTTGTGCTAACCATAATGTAATGTGTGAGCATGTGTGTACACAACATGTATTCTTTTAAATAAAAGGATTTTCCTGACAAGGAAACTGGTCTCAGCTACAAAAGCCATAGCTGACTTCCTGCTCTTTCATTAGACCTAAATAATAAGTCAAAGCAAATAAAAAAAGAGAGTGCACATCACTGCTTCTCTGGGAAAAATTAGTACAAGCCATCTAACATTCAGTAAAAGCATTTCAGTATCAAGCCCAAGCTAGTCTAATATTACCTTAACAGAAATCCTTGTCTGGATCTTCTGTCCATATTCCACTTGGAAACAACATTATCCTTGCTTGTTTATTGTATTTTGGTCTATGTTGTTAATGGTCAAAAATAACTTGAATTATTTGGTATAGCTGCTATTTCCACTAGCATATGCCATTAGGACCTAATAAGATGTTGTGACATAGGCAAGAGGAGGACACTTGCACAGCCCTAAAAGGTAAAAAGACTGCCAAAACCTCAGAAAATCAGAAGGTTCAGTATTTCTGCATCCATTGTCCTCCTAACATGGAATTAAAAGCAAAAATTTTGAAGTTCAAAAATGAGAATATTTGGATGGAAAATAACAAAACAATAACATTACTCATACAAAACCATCTGAATTTCCTTTTTTAACTCTCAAAGCTCAACATCAACACAAATTGTCAGACTAGAAGACAGAAAGTCAGTCTAGAGAGAATTAAAGAAGCTCAGCCAATTAAAAAAAAATTGCTTATATTTCACCTTACATTTATAAAGAACTGACTGAAGGGGCTAGCATTGTTTTCAAGATTTTATGGAGGATGGGCAAAGTACCAAAAACTAGAGAAACAAGAAACACAGTGCTTTCATTTAAAGAAGGAAATAAAAAAGGAACCAGTTCAGCCAGATGAATTTCAATTCCTGAAAAAAAAGGTGAAAAAAAGAAAACTCAAAAATTTGGAAAAGCACTTTGTAAGCGCCTAAAAAATAATAAGCAACCGAGTGCAAGGCAATATTCAGTTTGACATGCGTGTTGAGGACAGATCCCTAACAAAACACTTACCTTCCACAACAGGTAATAGGTTTGAACAAGGGAAGACGTTGGCACACGTTACAATTGTGACTTGAAGCTAAGGAAACTTATGAGATTTCAGCAGTATGAACACAGAACTGTCTTATGCTGAAAGAGCACCTGATCAGTGGCTCACTGCCAGCATGAAAAAGTATACCATGTGGGATTCCACAGCAAATACCCCCTAAATCTGGTTCTACACAGAATGGTGACCTGAATCATGGCATGCAGAGAATGCTTACATAAATGAACCCATAATATAAAGCTTGTAAGGACTGAGGGAACCTGAGAGGACAAACTTGAACTTCTGAAGGTGCTTGACAAATTGGAGAAATGTTCTGAAATCATCTAAAAACAGGGAATACAACTCTTAGGAAAAATACTTAAATTATTACTCTCCCATAGACATTATCAACTATACAAAGACAGGAAAGGGAAACAAAATGCTAGAGACTCTCTGCTAGAGACTGCTTGAAAGGAGTTAAGGTTATAAAGGATTTCGGCATCATGAGGTCAACATGAAAAAAACTAACAAAACCTCGATGTGATTCACACACAGTAATTCAGCTTGCAAGACAGAGGAAGCAAACCTCTCTGTTCTACTCAGCAGGAATACCCCATCGTTTTGGCCAATGCACTTCAAAGGTATCAACTGAATGCTGTCCTCTGCATTCTCACCAACAATCAGATGCCTAGAAAAGATGACTGAGAACGGGCAGTAAAGCCAAAACACCACAAAGACATTTGACATAAAGAGGAGACTGAGAAGAGAGAGTCTGTATAGTCTTGACAGCCGGTAGTCTTTAAAACAGTCAGATAAAACTTCTCATGTACAGCCAAACATAGTAATGGTTCTTCCCTGGGGCATCTCAATAGATCTAACAGCTCTCTTCAGGTCCTTCCCTATTCTGTGGTTCCACGAAAACACATTTTAATATATCCAGGTATCCCACACATAAGGACAAAGGAAATAATCAACATGTATGCTTGGGAAAGTACTATCTCCAAAAAGAACATTGGGAACTGCAGATCAGGCTTCACTCCATATTTTTTAGTGTGGTTCAGCTGTACAGAAGGCTAATTTGATCTAAAATGTATAAAAATAGAAATATCAAGTAAAACAAACAACCACCTTTCCTGCATATACTTGCCAACGTGACAGTTTGAGAATACGATGACTTTCCTGGTGTCCAAAATCATTTGGAAATACTGGAAGAATTTTTACGGCTCCTGTTTGATTTGGTAAAGGAAAAGGGCCTCTCAGTTTAAAAACGTCAGTATAGGTAAGTTATAGAAGTTGAGAGATGACTTGATTTTTTTGCATCTATATATACACATACATATTTATTTATATACAAACACACACTTAAGACTCATTAAGATGTCTAAAACATAGAAAAAATTGGGAAAAAAATTAAGGGGTTTTTTCAGATTCATAAATTAACTCACAGAAAACTGTAATGAATGGAAATTGACATTGCACAAATATATCTTGCAGAGGTACCATTTCCTGTCAGCAAGAAAATTAAACTCTGAAAGTTTGTACTACAGGAAATGTATGTCACTGCTTCAATTTTTTAAGTAAATTTAGAGATCTTTCAGAAATATATAGTTATATTCAACTTCTGGTAGAGAAACAAAATTCCCTGACCTACATACAGGAGATTGAATCAGATTATCACAATTCTCTAACCTGGCCTAGTAGCCTAAACATTTCTTTCTCTCAACTATTCTGTGAGATGCTTTCTAGTCTGAGCATTTTGCATCAGAGAGCCAAAGGGACTGAATATAAAAGTGACCTGATACAAAGACTGACAAAAAGAATACTCTTCCAGGTACCTCAAAGGCAATAGTTACCAAAAAAATCATTCCTTAAATTCCACAAAGTAAGAAAGGTACTTCAAGGCTTTGCAAGTAGAAAACTCAAAGAGCCCTAGGGAAAGGAAAGATGGAAGGAGAAAAATTAACATATCAGGAGGAAGATACCTCCTTCTCCACCAGGGAAGAAATGGCGAGTGGCCTCTTGAGAAGGCTCTGGGCATGAAATACATGCAAAGAGAAATTAAACTCATCTGCTCCAGAGCCTGGGCTGCCCGACATGTTTTACGTTAATTGTGCCTGAGGCTTTCTGTTGTCCCTCCATAGGCTCAGACTTGCTTGACAAAGCAGTTCCAAAGTCACTTTGCTTTCAGGGACATGATAAAAAGCAGGCATGCATTTTATTGTTATTGCTGTACTGATTAATCCATGTTTAAACCTACCCTGTGCATTACATACAGTATTTGTTTATATTATTACTGTACGAGTTGTTCCAAAGGAATCTTTCCCTTCCCTATAGTAACATCCAGGAAAAAAAATTTCCAATAATAGATTAGGTTTCCAAGTATGGTTATTGTCATAACAATTTAATCTTCAGTCCATCCTAACAACTACTGCTAGAACAATTTCTCCCTTTGGCCAGTAATGCATCAAGTTTTACTCCAAAATACTGTCAAGGTTGCTACTGGATGCTCAACAGAAGACTTCAGCAATGTAACTAGTTCATGCTACCTGTCTGCTAAAGAAAATTTAGGATTGCCAGTACGGGAAGAATCTTTTCTGTGACAGCAAAATAGCGTATCTGACATACTTACAACTCCTAGGCTTAAGGTATCAATCTTTTTGTCACAACGTTATCCCAAAGAAATGGTAACAATGTAACTTCATATGTCAAAATAAATTATAAAGTGGTTGGAAAACAGAACTTAAGTGAAATATAATTAGTTTGTTAAGTTAAAACATTACTGTAGAAAGGATTCTTAAAAATTTAATAATGAGAAAGATTTATTATACTGCAAACACATATAACATTCCAGACAAGCCAAAATAAGATACTTATCCTTAATAAAACAGGAAAACCTTAGGGCTTTTTTGCTGTTTTGGAAGACATGTCAGAATAACTTAAGTTAAAAGAGATACAGAATACACTCATACTCTACAGCCTTGAATCAATATATTAGTGACATTGGGAGAAATAAATACTTAGCTTAAATTATAGTTAGATTAGATGCATACTAAGGCTTGGACAGGAACACATAGAAAGGAGCCCTAAGAGATAATTACTTGGGCATTGCAAAGTCCCCAGAAAGAACAGTGAAAGGATGTTACATTACAGGGTTATCAAACTTTTTGGAGACTGCTAAGAGATGCAGGGGAATACAGGAGAAGAAAAGAAGCCACAGACAGGGTTAAGTGAGGTACATGTTAGACAAGAAACTGGCTATGGAAAGAGCTTTCTGACTTGGGCCTAAGTCATGCCATGTGCAGGAAAATAACAAGAGATCTTGAATTTCCTCGGAGTGAAAATGTGATTTCATAATACCAGTTAAGAGTAGGGTTTTCTTACATTATTCTCAGGGAAAAAAAAAACAACCACAAACCAAACAAAGTAGGATTTAGATTATATATATGGTAGATATACCATATATCAACCATGTGTGCTGTATGTTCAGGCACCCACAGAGAAACAGAAGGTGATATGGAAAGCTGCCTTTTAAAAAATAGTCCCAGAGCAGCTCAATCCTGAGCCTGAATTAAATTTTGAGTTCCTGGGACACAATGACAAAACCTTGTTCTATATGACATGGAAAAAACAGAATAGGGAAGAATTTAGATATGTGAAGAAATATATATATATATATCAGTGATGTGCAGGGAAGAAGAAGCAATTATAACATAGCACTTATTACAGACCTGAATAATGAAGAGCAGGAAAATGTCATCAGCAAGGCATACAAGAGGAGAACAGGCTGATTGTGTTAAAGCTCTTCTGGAGTTGAGCCATCTAACAAAACATTCTGAGAGATAAAACACTCCACAAAGCACACTGAGACACAGTGTTTGTTTGGGAGATGGGGGATTCTATTTTCAGAATTGTAAGGTAGGTTCTGCTCCTCTTAGCAATGTTTGGTACTTTACAGACACTTAAACATCGGGCAAATTAATATTATGATCTTCTAAAAACTATTAAGATTATCAAAACCTCTAAACCCCTGATTTTAAATGTTCATAACACTTGAATTGAACTTCAGGTGTCTTATAAACAGTACTTCCTAGGCAGAAGAACAATGCAGTATCACCAAAGCAGACCTGAATGACAGTACAGCTCATGACGTTGGAATAGAAGCATCACTTTCTGAAGTACTTTGGAGAATTGCATTTAATGTTGATATTTAACATTAGTTCATATTTATTATCTCCAATTAAACATTGTAAACATTTTTGTTTGTTTTTAAGCTGAAAGTGAAATTTATAATTTTTCCTAATTTAATACCCAAGGGTCACATTAACAGCAGTACCTCCTTAATGATACTTCCATATTACAGGAAAGTATTTTTCAGCTGAATAAGCCAACCAGGAGTTTTAATTGCTGGTGCAAAACTATTCGGTCTACCATTTATTGATTGATAATGCTCTGACAATCCTAGGAAAGGTTTAACATATTTATTGTTATGATTTCCATATGTAAATCAGACATTAGAATAGGGCTGAACTACAACTTAAATTTCCCTCCTCCCCAAGATGAAGAGATACAGTACACAGCTTTCACTGTAGGATAAAGTTGATGAAAGTGATTAAAACAGAACTTGCTGTACAGTTGCTGAGAACCACACTCTGGTTTTCTGCAGTTTCAGCATTTCCAGAACTTGCAGGAAAGCATAAATAGACTACAACAATGAAACAGAGCTGCACCAGAGATCTGAGACAATGTGCACAAACACAGGAACTTCCCTTTTTCAACTCTTGGTAGTCCCTGATTTGTAGAATATCCTACATCAGAAAGTTTAGAAGATGTAAGTTGGACGTGGGAAAGTGCTAAATTTGCCCTTGACTAAATTTTGAGTTTATATTTCCAGAATTTAATCCAACTGTGACTATGGTGAGGATTGCATGTCCTATGTAAGCGAAGAGAACATCAGCACTCAAGGTGTGAGAATTTAGGTTGTGTGAATGATTTTGAATACAAACACCACCTGCATAAACTCCCACTAAGCTTCAAGCCTGCAAACTTTGGCACTGACACAACACTGCTGTTGGTGCCCTGAGGTACAGGCATAACTTTACTCACAAGAGGAAGTTTTTCTGCACATCAGACTGTTAAGAGTCCAGAAATTCTAGTGAACAGCAACATTTATACCCATGTTCCACTGTAATGTTTTCCCCCCATTGCAGCTCCAAGGAAAATTAAAATCTACCCTGTGTACAAGACTAGACTGGGGAACTGAGGACAGAGCCCAGTTTTACCCTTACACCTCCACTCACAACTGATCTGATAGCTCCCTCAAACTCTCGGGCAATGCCTGCAACTGCTGCAAAGTTTTCAGAGGCATGTAACTGCACAAAAGGGAAACCCTTCTTTTTAATATTTATAGTCTTGACAAATCTGAGTGGTAGTCATGAGAAAAAAGAAAACACCTCTTGTGTAGTTCAAGTGCTCCTGTCAAATATCCAAAGATCTGCTGCAAAAAAAATTGATAAGACTCTCTCAAAGGTCATAACAATCCTTTCAAGGAGAAGTTAGGGCATATCTGTGCAGGTTTTGCACATGGTATTGCCTCATGATATAAAGCAATACTAATTTAGAAAGAAGTATGGGTATAGCTACAAAACTCCCAAATAAACACACACTAATGACAAGACAAAAGTACTTCTAGTGTTACAGTTTATAGCTGTGGATAAAATGGAGAAGAATTTACGTTGTGGTAATTTTAGACTGACAAACACTTCTGAGGTGTAGCACTATGAGACAGAAAAAAGAAAAGCCTTAGAATGCGCAGAAATAACAAAAGTTATCTCGATGTAGGGTGATTTTCATAATCTATTTGATCTATAAACTGATCAAACAACCCGAATTACTGAATCATGCACTTATTCCTCCCAAATCAAACCATATTCATTGTTTGCTCCAACTCTGATTTAGTGGCCTTAAACATTAGATAAGTCGCTTGCAATCTATTTTTTTGTTTCAAGGCCTTTTTTACTCTTAAGTACATTTACTTTGCAGGCTTTCATTCTTTTCCTTAGTTTTTCAATAGAGAGATTACAGCCACCTGTCTGCAGAAGTAAAGACAGAGAAGAGGGGGTTTAAGCTACAGAATCTGGAGCTTTTACAGTGACTGAACAAACTGTTTACATATTTCTGCCTTAGTTTCCACTTGAAGCAGCATGGTATAACAGTCCAATCCCTCTGTGTAGAAGACAATTATTTATCAGCTTCCTTTTGGCAAAAATCTCTTTCACCTCTTTTTTTTAAGGCACTGAGGGTACCAAGGTGTTTCCTGCTCAGCCATTTATCACAGCAGGCTTATGATTTATTTTCACAAGAAACACAAGATTAAGAGGATATCACAGAGAGCACAATGCCCCACAGTAAAAGGAATATAATTCTAATAGCCACCAAGACAGGGTTCCAGCGCTGAATATTCTCCTACTAAAGCAAGCACTGTTAATGCATGTTTAGTCACAGAATCATACAGACTGCCAATGTATTCAGGAATTAATGCCCCCTCTCCATTTCCCCCCAGTTACTCTGTTACAGTAATTTGAACAAATTACATCTAACACCAGAGATTACCAACAGTTTTATGGCTTCCACCTTTATTTCTAGATTAAGACTCTCCATTGTAAGAAACAATTAGCACCAGCTGGTGAAGCTGGTTACTTTGGTTGAGCTTTGAAATTGATACTAAGTGCACAATAAATTTGAAGTCACTACAGACTTGATTTTTAATTTGCTGACACAACAGATATGTTCCTACTTCTTCCAGGAAACATGTAATTAAATTTTAGAATTCATTAAGTGTTTGTGCTTTGCCTGTTCCCTGGGCTGCATGATAAAAGGTTTGGACAAGTGAGCATGGTGGAAGCTAAACATTTCCATCATTCAAGGATAAAATTTTGGCTTCTATTATCTAAAATAAATCTGAACTTTTTTAAAAAGCTTCACCTTTTCCTTGAAGATCTAAAAGAAGAAACTTACACACAAGAGGACTTTGAACTTTCTTCCTCTTAAATTTATTATTTGTAAACACTGCATCCTCTCAAGACAAGGAATTAATCAGTTCTTCTCTGAGCTACCTAACCAATCCACTTTCCATTTTCCTATCCAAACATCTGTACTTGCCCTCCCCCATCTGCTGTTCTTATTGTTGAATTACTTTACCATCTCAGTTGCTGCAATTTTCTTCTCAGTTTCATTAGACAATAGATTGGTGCTTTCCTGAACAAGGACGCCTTCCGTCTTTTCTATCACTCCATCTTTTCCCCTTCACTAAACTGAGGTGAGAAGAAGAAACACAACTAGCAAAGGCTCATGTCCTTGGCTTTCAGAGAAATTTCTTTTGTTTTATTCTCAGAAACACATCCATGCTAGTTTTTCCAAGATTAAAATTAAGATAATGAAAAAGTAATAAGACAAATGCAAAGATAAGTCAAGAGTAAGGGTTCCTATATATATTTTTTTTTTCCCATAGAATATTCTGAGTTGGAAGGGACCCACAAAGATCACTGAGTCCAACTCTTAAGTTAATGCCCTGTATGGGGATGATCTTGACTTTATTAGCACCATGCTCTAACCAACTGAGCCAACCCACTCCCCATATATATATATATATACACACAGAGAGAGAGAAAGAGAGAGGGAGATGGAGAGAGAGACCTACATTTGTTTTAAAGCAGACTAGGGAGAAGGCCATTTTGAAGCAACACAAACACATTCCTACTATAACCATTGTTAAGCATTTACTGCCTGTGTGCAGTGTTACCCACTAGGCCAGTTCCACTGTATTTAATAAAGTAAATGTTCTGAGATGCTACCAGTACCCCAAGTTGTCAATTCATGACACATTTTAGTCATATATGTACTGCCTGTAAATGTAAGAATCTTAAATGAACAACAAAAGAAATCTGTAGTACATGAATTCTACAAGCTGGAGAACCAGAAGGCAATAAACAAAACTTACAACTTATTTCTTTAAGTCTCACTGTTTTGTGAGTTGGTGGGAGCCAAGAATGACCTAATGGATCATACTGAGGAACAGACCTTTCCCAAGAGCAGACTCAGCAGCTTCAAAACCAAACCATTCTACCATTTTATCATACTGATCTACATTAAAATATAAGACCTAAAAGAATTATTTTAGACGACAGTAAAACAAATCTAAGTAATTCCTGGTTTCCTTGTAACTAATGCACATGGCCAAAATGTGAAATTTCTTGGGAATTTTTTATTATTATTTGAATGGTGCATGAGCAAATGGAACTATGAATCTCATACCAACAGTTAATACCAGACTGACCTGACTCATACAATGGTGCTAAACCACTTACACACAGACTTTCAGTTCTGCTTTGTGTAGTATCCTCTTTTGCCATTACCAGCACATCAGTGCCTTACAGCAGTATGCAAAGGATCATGAAATTTAGCTACTAGTAGTTTGCATTCCTCTCTAACCCTTCTCCCAGGAAGAGGACTGTATGTGTGATATTTTCTTCTTTTATAATGTTTGATTTATTTTTTAGATTATAAGCATCAAGCTTGATGTGCTCTTTTTTTACACTCTCGGGGGGAAAAAAAACATGTGGAAGCATTCTAGAATATACTTGTTTCCCCATGGGCATTTAATTCATAATCTAGAAACACTCACCTGCAAAATTTATAACTCTCTGCTTCCAAAGTCCTTCCTGTGCTTAATTTTTTCAATCACAGTCTTGGGGTTTGAGCCATTTGCAATCTAAGGACTCCTTTTACGATATTAAGCCTTGGGCATCTTTAAAGTACTGGAAATAACTGGTGATCTGACAAAAATCCAGGACTGCTCTACAAATTGAAAATAAAAAATGACAAAGTGTAGTTGTTAAAAAGAGAGATATTACACTGTTTAGTAAAATGTGAGGTGATAGCCTCTCTGACTAAAACGACAAGCACACCAACATTAAGCTCTGTCCTATCAGTCTCTGGATACCCATCTCCCACTATTATTGAAATACATTTACTAAAACTAACCCCTTTATCAATTCATTCAAGAATTTTAAAATATTATCTTAATAATATATTCACCTCCGAATATGAAACCTGGTCCAAGTTTTTTGAGGTTGATGGGAACAAAAGCCAAATCTCCTAGCAATTCCTTGAAAAATCATGTTGGGATTTTGGTTGCACTGCTCCTCCTCTTTTTATTTATATCCCTCCCCACGTGAGGGCTTAAAACACTGGGGAAAATGGTTCTGCTGAAGTCACAGCTACCCCAGCCACTCTGGAGTTTGCTTTGTGTTCCCCACTTCTTATTTCATATATGTTAAGCAGAGGACTGAGAAAAAGCACGTGGCCACTAACAACCCTCCTTGGGACTCCTTCAGCAAGGTGCTTCACTCAGTGTCCCCTCATTTACACTTCTGACCCTTGGCCTTTCTACTTTCTCCCAGCAGTTTGGCTCACTGTGTTTTTGAGGGAGTGCTACTCCTATGTTTGGGACAAAGGCACAGTCATCCCTTGGTTAATGCTAGAAGGAACAGCAACCAGAACCAAAGGCTCAGAAAACAGCATAAGGTGGAAGTTTCACAGCCCACTTGCCTTGCTGAGGGGCTGCTTGCTTGCCTCCAGCAATCTGCCACTCAGTGTGAGCCAGAGATGGGCAGTGCATTTAATACCCTTCCAAAAACCTGCCCCACTTTCTGGGTAGTTGTCCAAACCAGTATAAGCTACTGTCAGCCATACTAGCCTACAGAAATAAAGTTTCAAAATTTAGCTGTGCCTTATTAAAAATAAATAAATAAAAAAGCCATCTCATTTTGCTTACAACCTACCACCCAACAATGACATTGAAAACTCTTTATTCTTTCATATGAGTAGGAAATAGCACAATACTAGTCCAATTCTCTAGCAAGAATTAGAAATTAGAAAATTTGAACAGACAGCTCTATTGTAATTTCACTGTTTTCTGACTAGTAAACAGAGCACAGCCCATCACAGTATGTAAAATGAGAATTTGTTTCCTTCCCTTACACACACATCTTGCAGTTGTCAGCCTGAAATGCCATCTGCTATCCAATCACACTTTTTGAAGCTTTCTGCTACCAGCTTCCAGTTTTACTAACTAACTTAGTATCAGCAAATATTTTAAGAGGTTGAGTGTCGATTAAGACAACAAAACAAGAACTCTCACCAGTTTTTAAACCAATAACATATCAAGGCTAGTCTTTTAAAAATCTTGACATGTTAATTTTCTATGTAGATAAGAAAAATATAGGTGCTTACCCAAAAGCTGATTGGCAATTCAAGTATTACTAACTACTGCCTTTATCCTTATTTAAATATAACAGAAGCAAAACCAATTTAAGAGCTTTCTGGTAGTCAACTTCTCTTGCCTTTAATCTTCCCTCTCACCCATTTCCATTCTCATGCTCCCAGGTATCTTTGCCTCTTCTACCAAAAACAATAACCCCTAGAGCCAATACTCCTGTATTTGGTGCTTGTCCAAATCCTTGTTCTTTGATAACAACCACGAGGTCCTTCTTCACAAACTAGCTTTTCACAGCGTTCTGGTTCTGTATGCATCCAATCTGAACCACAACAAAAGTCATATGTATTTTCCATATAAATTTCTACCTTGATTTTTTTTTTTTTTTTTGAGAGAGAGGAAGTAGGTTAATGAGTTCTGATGTATTCAGTTATGCCAGATACTTACTCAGCTGGAACACACACTGCAGTTGATCAAGTCTCTCACTGAGTTATGGTCTGGAGCTATTTTACATAGGGCATCACAACATTTTAGGTCCCTAACTTTAAAAAAATTTCCGAGATAATTCCACATCTATTTAAATTGATTAAAATAATTTTAAAAAGCCATAGATCTCCAAAACATGATCAGAAATAGCAACTTGATATTTACAAAAACAATGAAAGACAGTACTGCAAGTGTAAATATTTTACAGAACAGACATAAAAACTGCTTTAAAAGAATAACTGCTTTCATTATAAGCTGAAGTCAATACCTTATAAAGTCAGAAAACAACTTTCAGCTCTAGTTAAAATACAAGAAAGCTTTTGAATATCATATATAACCACTCAGAAAAATACAAATAGATCTAGACAACTCACACAGGCCTCATTGTACTCAGGAGAAAATAAGAAAGAAAAAAAACCAACCCAACAAACGAAACCCCCAAAACCTGAATTCATTCCACTCATCTAAAGTACTACAGCCGTTCCAAAGAGGTTAACTGTGTTTGCTCTAGTTTATTTGGATATTAAATGCAAGATAAAAGATCTCCAGGCAAAATATAAGAGATTGTATCTTATTTTTGGGTGTGTTCTCGCCCAGCCAATCCTGAGGCTGTCGTGCAGCTCTGCCACCTCTCCAAGCCCAATCAGAGCCACAAAGGGAAACTTGTTTCGCAGTTTGTCTCCGCGGTGCTGATGATGAATGGCTGCTTCAGGGGGAGAGATCAAGCTGTGTGGTAAATCTTTCTATTTGTTCCATCTGCTTTTCTATTTTAAACAGTTGTAGTGATCAGCCTGGCACCCTACATTAAGTACATATGAATTTCATAAGAGAAAACACTCATGTAAGTGAAAACATGGCTTACATTTGTCCTCCCATTCTCAAAGTGAACACTGCAACTTCTGCAAGCTCAGAACTATTCCTTTGTATCTACCTTCCAGAAAAGATATAGCATAATATAGCTTGATTTTACAGCTTTCAGAAGGTCAGCTTTGCAGCCATAGCATATTTCAAGATGATGTAATTCTCCACCTTCCTCCTGCCTAGCTCCACTTTGCAATACAACTCGTAAGATGGCAGGAGAAGTAATATGAAAACAGAGTATGTTTATCAGACTATGCCCTTCAAATATACAAGGGTCTATCCTACGAGCCTTATTTATCTTGTAATTGTGCTGAGGTTGTGCTAGTGTAAAGCATGCCAATCCAGCCTGGCTCCAAAGGTCACCATTTTAAAGGATTGCTTTACAATAAAGCCCATTGCTGATTTCTAAGCTAAAAAGACAGGTAAACATACTGAGACAAGCAATGGGGTTTTTTTTCTTTGGTTATCAAACCATTCTTGACTGGTCAGATTGCAGTTTGGCCAAATCCTGCTTTCCCTTATACTTTCGCTACATTGTTCTTTATATCCTGATATATTGTGCAGCACTGCTGTGTTCTGCTAAACAGCTTCCTTGCTCCTCAAAGCTAACTACATTTCAATGGCCAGCAAAAAAAGCTCAGTGTCTTGATATCTACCCTACCCCCAAACTGAAATGTCTTAGGATTCTAAGGAAGGAAAATGCAAGCACATGGTTACTCTCACCTCCTATTCGTCCTGCTCTATTTCTCTCTCTCGACTTCAATTCAGTTTCTTTGGAAGTTTGAGCAAGTTTAGCCACTTCTGAATTAAAGCACATGAAAAGTGAAATAGCAATAAAATGAAATGGCAAGTAACACCACTGTATGTTGCCTTTTCACAGTCTCAAAAGAAATTACAACATCTCTTAGGTGAGTTAATTTCCACCATATTCCAGCTATATATAATTTTCATCACATTACTATGGCACGCTACAGAAGTTTTCTAAAGTGTAGTAGTGTATACAAGTTAACTGGAAGTATTGCCACTTCAACTAAATATATCTCTGTAACTTCATCCTAGCAGCTCTTCCCATAACTTAAAATTACTGTAAAGTTCCATGAGCATTATTTCCATTTTACAGACAGGCAAACTGAAGGGGCTATAACTCATCTGAGAACGCACAGCAATTCAGAGAGTGGCAGGGCGAGGAACAGAACTCAGCTATACTCCCAGGTCATTCCCAAAACTGTCACACCCATTTCAATATTACTGAAGCAGCAGAAGGTGCACTCTGGGGAGAAATGCCAGAGGAAGAACTCTTAGCAAGGAGTCTTGGGAAGTCAGAGAGAACACGCACATGCCACATGCTTGAGAGATTATATTTCTGTCCCTCCTGCCAACCAATTGATAAAGTACCTTTCAACGGCAGGACACTTGAATGTGAATGTGACACCAAGCTGGCAAAGGCTTCAGAAATTAAGATATGATCTTAAAGGCTAACTACAGTATCTTTGATTAGTAGAATTTGATGCTGACAAGTTTATATATTCATTGTAAAAATTTGCAAATACAATGACTGAACAACAAAATAACCACAATCCCAGTGTTAATTTCTTAGGAAGAAATCAAAATTATTTTATTAGAGAACTGTCTATTTATACAGTTTATGATTTCATAACTTTCATTTTAGAGAAGATTTTAATATTTAAATAAGTTTTAAGGTTGTTAGAGAAACTTAGCACCTTCAAGAAGAATTTTGAGACAGGGAATGTAATTTTCTGTGTTCAGACAGACTAAAATAAGACATTTTGAATAACACTCTAATGGTAGCAGAATACACAGTTACATCATCCTACCAAGGGGGGTCTTTTTGGTTCATCAGTAAGGACTGGAAAAATAGTGCAAAAAGCCTCTGCACAAGTATCTTAAAAAAATCTTTGTCAAAATACCAAAACAAAAAAACCCAACCAAACAAAAAACATTCTACTACACTTACCTGCTTTCAGCAATACCTCAGATTTATGCAGATGATCCTAAACTGTCATACCCTGTCAAGGAGCTGCAACACTAAATCGTGACTTCCCACAGGCTGACGGTTTTTCTGTCATTTAAGATGTCAGGCAGTTCAACATTGTTTGCTTTATTTCCTCACCTCCCCACCCCCATGTCCTGCCTCAGCAGTACCTTCTGTTATGCCATCGTGCGTCAGAGGGATGCGTTACTGCAGCCCCGCATCCTGCGCGATGCGAGTGTGTGCACTCTGGAAGTCCCACTGTGGTATGTGCTTCACGGGCACACAAAGTTGGGCAGATCCTGTCTGTACAGTCAATACAGAAATCAACAGCTCCACGGAGTAAGCACCAGTGGAACTGACCAGATCTTAAAAAACAATGTGTTGATTTCACGGCACACCATGAGATATTGTAGGAAAACAGTACGATGATGGCAAAGGAAGAAGCAAGAGCAATGAGATGATGACGGAATAGGGAAGGGAAAACCTGAAAGGAGTTCAGTTTAGGATACACTAACTAAGGCAGTCATCAAGTCATCAGACATGGATTTGATTTATGCCCAGAGACCTCAGACAGAAAATAGAATCTGCAAAACAGAGACCAGAGATGGTCTACCTCAAAGGAAATTAATACCAAAAACAGTGATGAGTTTGATGGTGTAGAGTAAGTGTAAAAAAAGCTACAACAATAATACCCTGCACATTTGGTTAACATGAATATAGAGAATTTGAACAAAAACATTACAGTTAAAAATCTGTATTAGCCTGGGAATAAAGATATTTACTGAATGAATTTTACCATTCATGTTGCTTTTATTTTCAAGACTCTGCCAACCTAATATTTGCAAGTTCTGCTCTTCCCTTACAGTCCCTGGCCATAGAGCTTAGTGAAAGGATTGGCTGCTAACTGCCAAGTATTCTTGTGCCGTAGCAGGATATATGCTACTTCATTCCAATAATATGATTTTATTTGGCAGTTGGAACAAAATAGGCATTAAGGTTATGATTCACTACTCAGTTGTCTCAACAATCTAACACTGAATGTTCTTCCTCCTCATTCCATGAAAGCCTAATGCCAGAGTTAAGTATCTGATTTTTCCTTCAGCTTATGTTCCCCCAAACAACTGGGTCCACTAACTTAGAAGAGGTCCACATGGAACAAGCCACTGTGGGATAAATAAACGTACACTGTTTAGGCTGGGGACGTTCCCAGATTTCCAACAGGGAGAAATCAAGTACTGTCATCCTTACCAGATTCCATTTTGCCTAAACTGCCTCATTCCTGGTTCTACACACTAAGTGTAATTATATACAGTAAAGGGCTGAACGGACCTGTCCATCTTTTCAAGGACATTGATAATGATCTTGAAAGGACAGCTATGGGGGTTTTGTTTGCCTTTGGTTTTCTTGCTCGTTTTTCTATTTGATATTTTGAAGATTAAAACTTCACAGAAGAGGGAAGGAATCGCCACAAAGGAAGCCTGCTAACCTGACAATGGGCCAACCTTCAGTTCTATGCTATCTATTCCAGAAACAACAACCAACCAAACAAAAAACCTCACACCATTTTGAAGTTCCATATTTATAACTCCAGGCTTCTGATGTTCATAAAAGCTTTTACAACTCGGAGGTCACTAAACAGTCACCCCAGGTATTGTATAACTAATTAATGTCGCTTGAGGGACGTGGGGGGATATTAACCCAGTCTTATGGGAAAACAGGGAAAGAAGTGGCCATCATGAGCCACCTTCTTTAATCTACTGCCAATAGATTAAACCAATAATTGTCTGCAGCACCACTGGATGTTTGGCATTTGCTACATTTCCTTCCTTTCCAAAATCTTTTAAGAAAAAGTTTTGAAGATGCTGGAATATATGCCTTAGCATGCAGGCATACTTTAACACAGAAGGAAGAATAAACATTAATAAGAGCTGCTACCAGAGTAAGCTCCCACAGCTGCAAACAATCAATTTACCACCATCTTGTCAGTTAAATCTTGTCACTTCAGCCACAGCAACTGACGGTACACTCCCTGCTTGACCTGTGTTACACAGCAAATCAGACAAATCAGTTTTGACAGATGAGCAACTCCAAAGTTAATGGTAATTTAGTTCACATGTAATCATGTGATGTTACCCTAAAATCAGAAGGCCTGAGTATGAAGGGAAGTGTTACAGCCTACCCTGTGAGTTCAGTCGCAGAAAAACACTCGCTTGCTCTTCAGGTTGCAGATTTTCATGCTACTGTTCATAGAACCTCTGGCATTTCAGGATGCCCATGGCCATCCACAATGAGCAAGATTCAACTGCACACAGATCTAAGTTTGAATGAAGCTCTTTTAAAGAGCTGAAGCACAATATCACTAAAGAGACATGTATTTCATCTCCTATTGTTTGATGTAATTAGGAGATGGGGAACAAAAAGGCCTCTGCACCTTTAATACATGCTATTATGTCATCTAGTTGCATGTTTGCTAGAGGCTTACTTCATTTGGCCTGAATATAAACTTGGAAGAACTTCAGGTTCTTTTAATGTTAATGATCTAGTTCCTGCATAGTACAGTCAAGTGAAAAAGCCTGACATGAGAAAATTTAAGTAACAACAAGAGTACACAGTTCTCTTCAAGAAGAATTTGAGCTTCACCCTGTATTAAACTCAGAACAGTGTACAAAACTTGTTGACACTGTTTTGCTCTTCCTTCAGACTGTTCTGCTGGTTCTGTAACCCCGTTTCAGCCACTTAGCTGCTGTAGTGCAGGTCACTCACATCTCATTGCACTTAAATTTGAAAGGAAGTTGCAAATCTGCTCGAGACTAATTTTTTCTTTTCCAGGTGCCAAACTATTCTATGAAGTTCCATACAAACATCACTGATATTTTAAAGAACTGTTCTTCTTTTCCTTTGATGGCAACTTCTAGATGAGAACATTTTTCTCCAAAACTGAAGATAAATAAAGAGAAAACTTACAAAAAACACCAAGAGACACACGGTTTTGATTTAGACCTCCACCAAGAGCTTGTAGCACCTTTCAGCTATAAAGGAAGAACGAACCTACAGTGCCCTCAAGTGCGAGGGGACATGAACTGGAAGAAGTCTGGAGATCTACTAGGAAGAGGAAAGCTCTCAAGCCTTCAGAAAGGACCCTCACTGAAGAAAAACATGCTTACCTGTACTGGGGAGGGGAGGATAACTGTCTTTATGCATTAGGATAGACTGTGTACTATAAACATGTGCAAGAAACAAATCACACAAAACATCTCCACTTTCAACTGCCTTTTTCAAATTCTTGTAAACTGGAAGTTTTGTGTGCATTCTCACCACAGAAACATAGCAAAGGTAGTTTATTTAGTACAGAAGTCTCTAACTAATATTTAAAGGAAGAAGTATCTAAGTAGAAGGTCAACATTTACACTTTACAGACAAGTCCAATGATGCTTAAGACAACATTTCCTCAACATCCGAATCTCTTAGCAAAGATCACACTTCAGTCTATTACCCAGGAACACAAAAGTTTTATCTATTACAGTCATACAAAAATAGAAGAGGGTAATGCACCTTAACCAGCACTCAAAAAAACCTGCAAGTCAAGTTGGAACTCACCTAAGTTACCCAATGGGAAGCACTGAAGACAGGAGTGCATCTTCAGTCCAGTCTCCCAGTGCGCTAGACCTTTCTGCCCACCACCAAAAGCAACTGCATTTATTCAAGACCACAACCTCAAGCCCAGAGACTGGTGCTCTCACCTCAGCAGTTAGATCACTTAAGACAGAGGCCAAGTCCAAGTCATTAATAAACTCAAGGTGATTTCACCTTCTCCTCCCTAAACAAAGTTAAGATGGCAACACTGTCAGCACTTCCAGTTGCGCTAGTCCTGCTTTACATACAATTCTTAAGGCGTTCACTATCCCAGAAATTAGAGAAAAAGATAGCCCAATTCTTTCCTCTTGGGAGCCCAGGCATGTAAGGGGCATGACTTCGAATCACCTCAGGGAGAAAAGGTGCTGAATCTAGAGCCCTCACTCTTTGGGAATGCTCTAACCACTGAGCTATTACTCAGGAGTGGGAGGGGTAGCTCTGGTTTGTTTTGTGCAAAGCCCATCTGATAGGTCTTCAGTAAACATGCTCCAAGAACACCATGTTCTGCAAGCCCTGAGAGGAGACAGAGGGAAATATTTAATCTCTGGATCCAGAGTGAGCTTACTTGAGCATAGGCGTGGAACTATTGCCCACTGCCAAACCTGAAACACCCTTATTCACGGCTGAGCACCTGATGAGGTTCTGCCTAGATGCTCACTGACTTTAGCTACAGGGTTAGAAGGATCTCGGGTTTTGAAGCTCTAAGCTGGGGCAGAAACACAAGCTTCACGAACTCATTTCCTGTCTTTGGACTGCACAGAATCTTTGGCTTGCTGAATAATATCAGAACCTTTGTTTTGCTGAATAATACAGGACAGGGAATTCCCATATTGGTGACTATAAGTGCCAGAAATCTGAAGAGATCTTATTCTATTAAAAAAAAAACCAAAAAAAACCAAAAAAACCAATCAAACAAAAACCCATCAGCTGTACTATAAAAACATTAAGTTTGAAAAGCAAAGCATTCTTGTGGCTAGCACCTACCAGAAGTTGAATCTATCTAGATGATTCCAACTTTCAATTTTTAAGTTGACATTCTGCTATAGGAACAACTTTCTCCTGTTAGGGTTACCTTTTCCTACAGTGCCATCTGTTGCAGAACCTCACCTCTTTTACTGTTATTGTGAACGATATATCTCAAACAAAGCAAGGACAAACTGTTCAATAAAAGTACTGAGTAGTAAGCTCTGTCACAAACATGATCTGAATGTATACCAAATGGCTGAATTACCACTCACCTGCAGGAGGCTGTAAGAAACAGTAAAAAATCACAAGAAACACTAGAGTATTGCATATGAAAACACCTCAAAGATACAAGCTGTGTTAACTCTTTCTGTTGCATACATACAGTAAAGGAATTGAAACAACTTGAAGAGTATTTTATTTTCATCTAGAAGGCCACAGAGTCTTTCCCCCTCTTCTTCAGTTAGAAATACCACCTATGTTCTGATGCATTCAAGACTGGTAGTAAAACTTTGGGGACACATACAGTCTGTTGGGTCATTGCTACAGCCAGGGCTGAACTAAGTAAAGCACCCTTCCCACGGGATGAAGCCTTGCTGCCAAGTCATACAGCAGCATAAAAGCTAAAATGCTGCCAGGAAGTTTCACTGACAGGGTCCCTCTGAGCATGCCTGAGTAACTCCTGTGCAATGCACCACATTCACACAGAAAGTAACACAGTTTCTTCTAGCAAGCATGGACTTCCAGTGGCAAAGAATTATCTTCTTTACTATCTTTCTTTATAATAGTGGACAATTAATGGTATTTAAATAGATTTTAGCCTGGAAAATGCAGTAGTTTTAATCTGCTCATATTAGAAAAAAAAAAGTAACAAATAGCAACACTACCACACAACACATGATTTTACTTAAGATAAGAGAGTCCAGCAGAAAAATTTATTTTAGTCTAGAGATAGCTTAAACGTGCTCATGGGTTAAGTTTTGTTTAATAAGAACTAAAAAGTCCCAAAACATTGAATGTCAGCCCTTTCCTCCCAACTAAAATCTACTCTTTTGTAGAATCTACCCTTAGAAAGTTAGTCAGCTGCCATGTGCTAGCTTAAAATTTGTCATTAGTAAGCTCAAAATAAAAGTTAGGAGTTATTCACCTAAGTTCTCTGACAATTTCATTTCCCTCAAGGTCCTTCAGAAAGGTCCTTGCTAGATCCTTCAGAAAAAGAAACCAGACTGATTATGGCTATTCTTTTCACCTAGTACTTATACTAGTATTTTCTCACTAGATGAGGGACAGTCTGTGCCACGAACAGCAATAGAAGACACCATCGTACACACTCACACCTGATTTCCTCCACAGACCTCAGCTTTTTGACCCCAACTGTTTCAACAATTAAAACATCATGATAGTTGAGTAGGGGATTTTTTTGTTGTTGATTTGGGGTTTGGATTTTTTTTTTAATATGTGGGAACATATGCATCCTGTGTTTAGAAGAGGTGAATTCTAACAGCTTCTTTCCGTTTCACTTTTCTAAAGACATGTTGATGTGAAGTCTTGATTAACACAAGAGATACAGATTCATTACAGAGATACAATTTAGGACGTTTCAGCTGAAGATAAATACATTATAAAACTGAAATTCTGACAATCATAAAATAAAAACAGGCATGCTCCTTGAACATAGTGGTGAGCATTCATAACTAATATATAAACTGCTGATTCACCTACTATCACCAACTTCTCATTCATGCATGCTCCTCTTTTCCCTTTCCTATACCTGTATCACGCATCATTGATTTCATATCTAGCTAATCAGTCAGTTACAATTACACTATTTCTAAAGAAAACTAGCAAGATACCATCACCAACAAAAATACCTAAAAATATGCCCTATGTCAAGAAGCTTTCATGTTACTATTCAGTAACCAGAAATAGCATAAGGCAATAAGGACAAAAGTTTCATCTTTCAAGAGTTTTAGAATAATAGATCTCAATTCACATTGATGTTACTTCAAACAAGTCAAAAAACTGGAAACAAAACATGAGACATGAAGTCTCCCCCAAGTGTTCCTTCAAATTCATTACATCTTTCTGGAGTGGGTCCATCAGCTTACGTTCCTTCCATGTGGCATTCTGTGAAGCATGCACAAGTGAGGAAGAGCTTGCTTAAGCTAATTGAACTGTTGTGGACTTATATCTATTTACTGCTCTGGTGGCACACCTGGTAGCCCACAGCGAGCCAATTTAGTCCTGAAAACACTGCAGCTGCATTCGACACCCAAGATGCAACTTTTCAGATTAAGAGGCAAGCGAGAGTGTCAGTTTGGCACAGTGATCACAAACTCTAGGGAACCTGAAATCTGTAAAAGGAGACACAAGATTGTTTATAATAAATGGAAGTACAAAGAATGTTTTGAAAGGGAATTCTGCAGCCAGGTATTAAGAGGCTTTGGGACAGACCAGCCAGCACACAGCCTCATCAGCCCTGCAAGCTCACATATGCTTCACTTTAGCACACATGAGCAGTAGTTGTGTTAATTCAGGGATACTCTCAGGAATAATATTAAGATTTTTTTTCAGGATAATGTCAAAATTGTATGTTGTACACAACACTCTTAATGAAGTACCTGCTGGTTTATTTGTGATCTATAATTATTAGATTATCAGATAGTAATAATGTAACTGCCCTCAGTAAAGCAGTTCCCTCTGCAAATGCGACAGCATAGGTGGCCAAAATACTACTGCTAAGACAATAAATACTCCAGTTCAAAATTAAACTGTTCAGAAAAAAAAATAAAGCAAAAAAAGAACCAAAACCAAAAATCCATCCACAACAATCTAATAAACAGATGCGTTTAATATCATAATAAGTTTCATCTGAATAAAGAAAAAATGCCTTGCTCTTGTGGTACAAAAAAAAAAAATCTGACATTTTCTGTAGCACAACATATTTTCCTTCCCCTTCAAAAAAAGATCCCAGAAGCTGAAGTTTCAAAAAGCCATGTAAACTTCTCCATCCTAGTTTTCTGAAGTTAACATATTTAGAAGTGTTTTAAAAAGAAACTGAAGGTAAATACTAAAAGTTATGATTGGGAAAATTATTTTAGCATGTTTCAGTCTTCACCAAAATTGTTGTTGAACTCCATTTATTTAAAAACTGGATTACAACTACTTAAGTAAAATCCTTCACCCCACCTCACAGGTCCTTCAAAGCTTCCTCACTACTTTGGCTTTAATCTAAAGCAGTTTTGGACTGAGGGCAAATGAATTTCACAGCAGCTGGACAACAGGTGCTTTTTCCTAACTTGATGAAATTTTAAGACCTCGGTTACTTATTTCTCCAGGTCCTCATTTCTCCAAGTCAAGTTCTGAGATGAGACAGACCAGGTTTCAAACTCCAGTCCAGTCCAGTCCAGATCCCACTCATGCTTAAATGAGATACTCCTATATCCAAGGCAAACATAACATTTTTACTGCTTTAAAAGAAAACATGCAATTTCTACTGCTTAAGAAGTTCTACTTTGTTCAACTGCCCTCTCAAATCACTTATCTGAGAGGGGCAAAGCATAGACTTGAATGTGAGACCCTCATGCTCAAAGCTTTTGGCTATTCTAAGTGTACATTTCTTTCTAGTCTTCATGGGACTTTCACTTATTACTGAGGAAATCTTCCCCTGCAAACACTTTGTTAAAAGCAGTACAGTTTCACAGAAAGTTTTTGAGTCACCAGTCAGCTTTGTAACAACCAAGCAAACACTGATATCGCAGCAAATTCTGAACTTCACTCTCAGAAAAACACACCAAAGAACTAGTTCAAATACTGTGGTGGGTTGACCCTGGCTGGACACCAGGTGCCCACAAAGCTGCTCTATCACTCCCTCCTCAGCTGTCCAGGGAGAGAGAATAATAACAAAAAGCTCACGGGTTGAGGCAAGGACAGGGAGAGATCACTCGCCAGTTACCGTTGTGGGCAAAACAGACCTAAGTTGGGGAAATTAATTTAATTTATTAACAATCAAATCAGAGTAAGATAATGAGAAATAAAACCTAATCTTCAAACACCTTACTCCCCCCCCCACCTTCTTCCTGGGCTTAACTTCTCTCTCAGTTTTCTCTATCTCCCCTTTCCCAGCAACATAGGGAAACAAGGGAATGGGGGTTGCAGTCAGATTATTACATATTGTCTCTGCTGTTCCCTCCTCCCCTGCTCCACTGTGGGGTCCCTCCCACAAGAGACAGGTCTCCAGAAACTTCTGCAAAGTGAGTTCTTTCCATGGGCTACAGTTCTTCACAAACTGCTCCAGCTTGGGTCCCTTCCATGGGACCTGTTCCTTCAGGAACAGGCTGCTCCAGCATAGGTCCCCTACAGAGTCAGAAGCCCTGCCACCAAACCTGCTCCAATGTGGGCTCCTCTCTCCAGATGGCCACAGGTCCTGCCTGGAGTCTGCTTCAGCACAGCTTTCCACAAGGTCTCAGCCTCCTTCAGGAGCCTGCTTTGGCATGGAGTCCTCCAAAGGTTGCCAGCGGAGACCTGCTCCACCATGGACCTGAGGGGCACAGCTGCCTCACTATGGTCTGCACTATGGGGGAATCCCTGCTCTGGTGCCTGGAACACCTCCTCCCTCTCCTTCTCCACTGACCTTGGTGCCTGCAGAGTTGTTCTGATATATTCTCACTTCTCTCTTCTCTGACTGCAGTTCCTGTTACCCAGGGTTTTCTTTCCCCCCTTCTTAAATACATTACCCCAGAGGTGCTACCACCATCACTGCTGGGCTCAGCCTTGGCCTGTGGCAGGCCCATCTTGGAGCTGGCTGGTGTTGAATCTATTGGACATGGGGGAAGCTTCCATCAGCTTCTCACAGAAGCCACCCCTGTAGCTGCCCCGCTACCAAAACCTTGCCATGCAAACCCAATACAAATGCAGAACCAAGGCGGAAGAAAAGCCCAAAACGTTCTTTATCAAATATCCCGCCTCACACATTTCTACACTTCATTTCCACTACAAGAGAGAAATGAAAAAGATTGCCGTAAGATATTTCTAGAACTTTAGAATTTACTTCAATAATAAGAATATTCCCTTTAGGATATTCTACTGCAGATGAGTGGATTTCCAAATCAGACCATGCTCTGCAAACAGTCATTATCCCATCTAAATAAATGAAGGAAAGCAACTGCCACAAAGACATAATAGCTGTTTGTCTTCTATATTTTCTTATAATCAGACTGTTGCAACAGAATATTATATAGCATGCTGGTTAAAGTCTTTATTCATTCTCAATCTTCAGAATTGTTAAGAATTCCAGTAACTTCTTACAAGAAGCTTCCCTTGCCATCTCAAAGTCTCAGAGTTCAATATTTCCCAGAGCTCAATGTTCAAAAGCACAAACTATGTAAAAGGTATCACTCATTTTGAAGAGAAAGTAGTTAACAGGCTCTATTATCCAGATTAAGACTGTCTTAATCTCTAAGAGATGGAATCTTTGATTTCAGTGAGCATCAGAATCTACTGTTGCACCAGAAAAAGGAATCAAGTCTCAAACGAGGCTATTAAATTATATTATTCTGTTACACACAGAAGGAGAAGAAATTTCACAAAATATTATCCCTACTAAAATCCCTCAGTGCTGTTTCAAAATGAAAGAAATTATGCTTGGCTTAAGAATTTAGAGTTAGGTCTTCATTAGATTGCCTATCTTATCATACTGTATATACATAACAACAACTTCCAGCATGTGCTCTTTCCAATTTGATTTCCACTTACATTTCTTGGAAGTTCTGGACAGCAAAGGGACTCGATGATTTTTACAAGTTGGATTGTCCTCTCTGATTTTAAACAAATATTCAAGTAGTACATAGTGCAAAGATTAGTATTCATTTTTCTGCCAAAGTTAGGAAAACACATGATGATATAGATTTGTATGTTTATTACAGAATCAAGAAGACATCTCCTTATAGCTGCCTAAACCAACTATATACAAAGAAAAAAAAAAGTGAGAGGTTTTTTTCCTAATATAATTCTAGTACATAGTATTTTGGAAAAATGATGGCATACCCAGTTCATATCTTGGCAAAACTGTCATGTGTTCATTCTGAATGAAACCTTACTCAAAAACTCAAATCTTTTAACGGAAAGTCCTGACACCAAGAAATGAAGGAAAGAGAAGCAACACTTGACCTTCCCGATTTACACATACTCTTCTGACAGATTCCACACAATATCCACCAGAGCTGTCATGTTATGAATAGATAGAAAAGCAGAACACTACAAACCAAGATACCAATATGCCTTCTAAAAGCCAGACAAAAACATTTCCATTTGGTTTATTTTCTTGCATCCTGGAACAGAACAATAGCAATAAAAATGTCAGAATTAAGCCTCTCTTATACAACACTATTTATATATCGGTTTCTATGTAAATACAAGCAACCATCATAAATGTAACTCTTAAAAAAAAAAAAAGTAATCTGGGTAAAGTTATAAGGCTTCCAAAACCTTTTCTGTAACACAAGTGGGAAGGACAGAATGGATACATATGATGTTAGGGCAAATATCAAAAGCAATCTTGTCCTGGTAAGGACTTATCTTCATAACATGATGAGCTTCAGAACACATTTTGTGCGTGGCAGCTGCCAAATATTTAGTACTGTTAAACCAACACAAATTTGCACTGACTATTGATTCAAAATTCAGAGAAAGACTGAGAAAAACTTCTCCTCTCTTCAGTCTTTCTTCTATATGGAAATCAGTGTGAATCTAGTTTAAAACTCAAATAAATTGAAAATCCAATGAACACTTTAATCCAAGTGGAATGTTGTGTTGGCAAACAGGCTGCATTTTAAAGCTAAAAGTTTTGTTGCATCAAAACACCAGGAACAGTGGAGGTTCAGCAACAAGCTGCAATGGAAAAAAATCTTTCAGAAAAGAGGTTCTCCTCTCCACAAGAAAAAAAAAAAAGGCACACAGGAAAGGCTTTAGAGCTTTAAATAAGGAAGGTTGTTCTGCCTTTTAACAAATATCATATTATTTCATGTTTACTCTCTAGGAGTTAAGTAATTCTTAAAACAAAACCCTGTTTTGGAAGAAAATTGCTTAAAACCAATTCAATAGCAAGCAAAAATATCCCAGAAGGGAAATTTAACTAAGAGGGTACTATACCTTCAGTCTGAAAACTTAGGCCCACAAAGCCAGTCAGCTATTTAGGGAGACAAAGGACTTGCCAGGAAAGACCTGACACCAAGAAAACCTTATTATTGACTCCAGAGAGCATAGAATAGAGAAAAAAAAGCTACAATGTCTAATTAATTTACAGTAAAAAACCAACCACATGTTTTCAGAAGCACTGTGCTATCCTTTAGTACAATGCCTGAATTGAAAGTAAGTTCCTGTAGTTGCCCAGGAGGACACATATCAGATTACATGACATAAGTGCCATCACCTCTATTTTTAAAATACGAGCCCAATGTATTTTGGGATAATATTCAGGCATTAGAACACAACATTGGTTGATACTTCTAACCCAAAATTACTTGAAAGAACAAGCTTAGTTTCTACATAAAGCTGAAGTAAGGAAAATGGTTAATTGTTTACCAGGTTTAAATAGAACTAAACCAGTTCACCTTCCCAAACCGACTTTTGGCAGGCATCTAACCTAAGCTTTCCAGAAAAAAAAAAAAAAAAAAACAAAGAAAAAAAACCAAAGTCAAAGTTATTGGAAACATCAAGAAAGCAGTAAACAAGAAAAAAACCACCACTTAACTTTTTGGATTTAATTTACGTATGTAGCTCCAAGTGAAGATTTCCATCTTTCACTTGATTTCTGAAGAGAGACCTAAGCTATTCCCACCCTCCCATCCCCCTTAAACTGTAAACAATTTACTAGAATAGAAAACCATACTGACAGCAACCATATTTTTGGAAATTTAAACACTCAGTATCCACAGGAAAATATACTCAAGCTTTCAAAACTATTTTTTCTGGCCCACAATGGTATATTCAGTACTTTTCCACTATGTTTATTTTAAAAGGAGAAACCCTGACCTGAAGAAAAAGTCAAGAGTAAGAAGATAAAACAGCAAGTTTTTCTTCAGTGCTCACTTTACATCTGTCACAGTGAGACAGTGTAATTTTATTTTAAGTTAGCTAATAGAAGATGCATTATCTTACACAACCTAGGAGTCCATACTTTTTTTTTTTACCTAATACCATAAGCTAATTTGTTTTGCACATAGTATGCTAATTTATAAACCCTTTCAAATTCTTAATGCTTTTCACTTTGCTTGAACATCTCCTCAAGATGCATAAAATTTTTTCATATGTGAGCAAAAAGCATTCAAATGTATGCCAAGACCCCAAAATGAAGACAGTTATTTTCATAATAAATAGGAAAAAAAAATATTTAAGATTCAAGTAAAAATAAATTGTGTTTTTGGCAACTTAAAGAAGAGCAGAATTCTAGCAAAGTCAATGCAGAGAGGGGAAGAATCACTTCTACCCACAGACTATTAGTATCAGAGTGAGAAAAATCATTTAAGATTAACAGTTGACAGTAGCATACATGAGTGTAGACTGGAAAGGATCATCTCCAGCTCTGACTTGAAATGAACAGCCAACTTCTAGAATTACCTCTAGAAAGAGAAGCAGAAGCAAAAGAAAAATTAAAAAAAAAAAAATCTAAAAAAAAGCTTGTATGACTTAGTAAGTGCTAGGTCAGGAGAACAGATGCTGTTATTTACAAAATGTATTCAAGCTGAAGCATTTCTGGTTTCTACAGATCTGTAGATATTACCTCCTATAAAAAAAAAGACAGGAAACAAACCTCTGTATCTAAGTCACCGATGTACACCCTATAGTTGCTTACCTCATTACTAAACAGTAAGAGATAAGGAAACGTTTTAGTTCGATTTCTTCAGTTTAAAGCACTTCAATGCAGCCAAAAAATAAAACCCAACCAAGATAATATCATCAAATGTATGCTTCACTCCTCACTTCTTTAGAAAATAAAAATTCTAGCTATGATGCCCTGAAAATCAATTCACATAAACTCATAAATTTACAGATCAAGTTATTCCAAACAACTATAAGAAAAAGTGGACTAAGCAAAACTCATTTCCATACAAGAAGATTGGCATACAGTTAGCACAGAAAATTATGGAATGGCTCCAAACACAGAAACAGCATTAGAAGTGACCCAGTACCTTACTTCAAATCACTTTGAGAACCTCCACTGTTTTCAAGCACCTCTTTATTCCAACCAAAGACATTTCCAAGGTCAGGCAATTCTGCTGTTGACAAGCTCAACAAAAGAAAATTTCACTTCATCTCTCTCAACTGCCTGAAGCCTGAAGAAAGGATGCAAATAGGCTGAAAGAGCGAGGAGGCAGATAACACAATCTTAAGTATTATTGGCAGTTTAAGTTTTTTAAGAAATATGTTCACAGCCCTGCTCAGAATATTCCCTGACACGTCAAGATTAAGTCTTCTCCCTTAAACTTTTCCAGCCAGTCTTGCCCCACACGTGTGATACAGACCATCATCAGAACATGTTTACAATAAATACTGTGGAGGTAGCAGAAGCTGTAAATAAGACTAATCATTTAAGTGCATCATGCAATTACTTCAGTAATCCCTCCCAACACTGAGAAAAGCAAGAGTATCTGAACACCACAAAAAATACCCTAAAAGACAAGATGTTTTCTAAACTAATGATCTGGTAAAACAACATGTGGATTTTGAAGGGAGCACCCTACAATAATTAATCAAATCCATTCCACCTAATTGCTGGAAGAGACAGAACAGACTTTTGCTATGGAGTGAACTCACAAAAAAGGATGCTTTAATTCACTTTATGTAAGAGTACTGTGGGAAACAGAAACCGATTTGGGTACTGGCACTGTGCAGGGAAACTGGTCTGCTTCCAGATGGTTCAAATTCATCACCACCAGTGAGGATACTATATTTAAATTCATAAGCTTCAACAGACAATAAATTTCATCTGAGATACATTTCTATGGTGACTGACCAACAGTAAACATCACAGGGCAACATCCCTATCATGCAGCAGGACACAGGCAAATTCACTTGGACAAAAGAAACCCCACAACCTAACAGATGTGCCTAGCTACAGATCTCAAAGTTCACTTAAGAAAGTTACTTGTGCTGCGCATGAAAACTAAAAAAAGACTTTAGATAAAGTTATAAAGTTATTTATCAAAGATTACTCCAACAGCAGATTAAAGATTTCAAAAGTTAGCCAGTCTTCTGTAATATCAGAGTCATTAGGATAAACCATTTGAGAGCAAGGATCATAATTTTTACCCTTATTACTCTTAACAAGCATGCACCACAGAGCTCAAACATGGAGCATCCACAAAGCAAAGAGCGAACTCTCTTGTGACTTCACATTGCTAGAAAAAAATCTAGCAATGAAACAGGAAAATAACTCCTATTTTATCCTTCATGAACACACACACACGAGAATCAATACCTCCTCTCCTGGCTTTATTTGTCCTGCCACTGTGGCAGAGGAAGAGGACATGATGTCTGCTTTGGCTGTGACTAGAACTCTTCTCGACCTTTCTGGATGTTCATTTCATTTAAACCCATAAAAGTGTTTGACAGGATATTCCATTCCATGTCCACTACCAAGCAAGCCTAGATCACAATCAGTGCCTGAAGGTTGTAAGACAGATATATCTGGCTGCTGACATGACCCCTCTCTTCTGTGCTGTAACAGCCCTCAGCAAACTATGGAATTCTGTTACATTTATCCCCCAGAGCAGTAGGCCTGAGAAAACAAAGGGGTACTCAAAGCCTCCCCAAGCCCAGCTGATGCTTTAATATAAGAGACGGGTTCCAGATCACAAGTTCCAGCGCTACCTCTCTGGTAAATACAGTCTTGGAGACCAAAGGACCAAAGACTTAGATAGTGCTCAAAGTCTCTCCAAGTAGTTACCAACCTAAAACACAGAAAAAGAGGCTGGAAAGAAAAATCGAACAGTTAATGTTCTTCTGCCTTTCCCAGGGAGAGATCAAATAAGCATATTGCTCCTGACTGATTTTTAAGAACAGTTTAGACAAAGAGAGTTCTAGTGATGAACATGACATGTTTTACTGTCCTAACCTTGAAATTTTCCCCAAACATCTAACTCAAGTCTTCCTGAAATTTATATCCATTGATCATTCATTCTAGCTCATGTTTCCTTCCTTTTTGCAGCAGTCTTTTCATCCCTTCCAGCCCCCATTTATTTGGGAAAATATTGTCTTAGCCTCCTTTTAGCCAACCATACCAACACTAAATACTTCAAGCTTTCTTCACAAAAAAATCAGAGGACTAGATTATACAAGCTCACATAAACTATTAAAATGATTTTATATTATATGGCTGTTCTCCAGTATTCTTACTTTCCTTCCCAGCTTGTAATCTACAATTCAACAAAGTGTAAAAATTTGTTACTCAAGATTGTGTTGGACAGGACCTTGTACAGTCTGTACCAAATACTTGTTACCTGGCCTCACCTGCCTTCTGGGTATGGTTTTCCAGCTAATTTTACTCATTACAGGGTAGTTTATAGATCATAATTCCCTAGCTTGTTAATAAGAATATTATGTGAACATTGAGGACTCCAATATAACAACCTATTAACATTATAGAATCTCTGCACCACAAGGCCTGTTACTCCATCATAAAAGTAGTAGCAATGCTGGATTTAAAAGATTTCATCCTGGAAAAGTCTGGTTTGGCCGTTACTCAACTTCTCATAGTCACTAAAAATGTGTTTCACCACTGGTCCAGTATTTTTTCTTCGAGCTAAAGCTAAAATCCACCAGTTTCATCTTCATCCCATCCTACTTAGCCCACACTGAAGAGGTATGCACCAATTAATCTTTTCGAGTCTGCTACTTCCATCCTCCACCTCGAGACTGCAATCCACTACATGAGATTGCTTCAGCTAAGTTGGTTTTTTTAAGCATCTTGGAATTAATTTCATCAGGCCCTACCAGATTGAAAATCTGTTGCTTATCCAAGCAACCTATAGGTATTTCCCCCCCTCCCAGCCTAGGAAGGTACTATTTATGCTTTTATCATGGCTATTGACTACACTGTCTGGATTAACCATTTCAAAAAAACCCCAAAACATTTCAATCACCTCAGCATTACCTGTTAATCCATTAATCTGTGGATCTTTTATTTCTTGCTTTCTTTCAATATTCACTTTAGCTATACCTCCTTATGTTTTTGACCATCCCAGCTTTATTCATGTATCTTTGTGCACTTTGCATCTTCAGCAACATACAGTTTCCCATTTTTTGTATATCTCTTGTTTACATCAATGAAAAGATCAATAGAGAGCAAAGTTATTTTTTTCATTATTAATTTTCCTCTTCAATGTAAGGGTTTGGTATAACTACATTACTTCTTAGAGGCTGAGATTAGTTTCTTTCTTCCTTGTATTTGTCTCCAGTCAAGCTTTACATGCTAAGCTTTTTGACATTTATGGGTTTTATTCTGCTGCTCTGTCATCTTTTATCCTATGTATGGTGACATCTTGTCACACCTGCAGAACCTGTCTCCCATCTGTGCATTCTCTTTGTTTGTACAAAAAGCTATTTTTACGAATTACATCCCCAGAAGAGCAATACGTTCCGCTCAGTCTTTTCCACTGGATGGTTACAAGAGATTTTAGCTACCAAATCTCACACTTTCAGTGGTTCTTCTCCAGCTACAGACGTACACCTAGTATTTACATTCCAGTCTCATAAATCTAATTGATCCGATGGAGGCTGGCAGAATTCTTTTAATAATCATGTGCTTAGACATTCCTCTGCTGTTCTTTCCCAATATATTTGTGTTGGTGTGCAGACACATATTAGGTGGAATGACAGGCTATTCTGCAAGGTCATAGGCAATATGGGATAAATACTTGCAAAATACTACGTGTGCAAGAAGCTATCTAAAGCCATGATATGTATTTGGGGTTTTAGCTCAAAAAAATACTCAAATATTTTCAAATGCAAACATTCAAGCACTTTTCACTTCGTTAAAGCATGGCAATTTAAACATTTATAAAATATTTTTTAAATTATCTATTTGGTCAAAGTGGCTTTAGGACCTTGCTTTTATTAATAAAAGTAAGGAAGTTTTAACGAAAAAAAGGAGACTAGTTTGCTGATATTGTCTTTGTAATAACTTACAAAAACAACTTGTCTAACCTAAATGAGAAATTAGATATATTCTAAATGGCTAAATGTATATATTATTATATATAAATATATATATAACCTACAATAAGAAACTCAATATCCTGAACATAAGTCAGATCAACAGGACTTGATGCTAGGCAACAATTAATTTTTATAAATTCTTATACTATTTATTAATAATAGCATTAATAATGCTATTTTTAATAGCAAAGAAGAAAGTTGTACACTTAGCATTCCACCACATATCAGAGGACTTTTTATGCAGAAAAGAAAAGGAAAAAAAAAAAAAAAAAGACCGTAACAAAGGCAGGCTTAGAGGGATGCCACGCTGACACCGGCTGCTGCCAAGCCTGCAGCTCACACCAGCCATATAATGCATTCTACCAACTTGCTCCAGACACAAAGCTGCAAAAACACCAGCAGCACAGTTGCTCATGCCTAAATATTTGCTGATTGTCCCAACGGGCAAGAGGGCACTAGCCCCAGACAGAAACAGCCGTTAGACCACGTGGAAAATTCAAATCTTGGATTTCCTCACTGATTTATCCTGGAAGCAAAGCTGAAAGATGAAGAAAGCACATTTTACAATTCTCCATTTTGAGGGGAATGAGGGAGGGGGAGAGAGGGAAGGATAAAAAAAATAAATCAGTCCAGGCTCAGACTACTAGTCTGATTTGGACCCTCTGACAGGAGAGAGAAGGAGGGGAACCCCAGTCCTCAGGAGAACTTTTGGATTTCAAGTTGCCTCTCCTGCCTTGGGCTCTAAGTCATTTAATAACCTGGCAAAGAGCAAGGTTTAGATGGCATAATGGTACATATTGCTGTGGACTTAAATATTGTTTCGTATCCCAAAACAAGGAGCTAAAGTAATACAAGTTAGTCCTATGAGTACTGATGCTGTTCTGAATAGAATTTCACATTTTTACAATGTTACTGAGCTATTTACCTTTGGAATCACAGCTGAAAGCCACAAGTTCTATGGGATAATTATATTTAATAGTTTGCTTTATCTGCCATCTTCATTGCAGAGATTTAAATAAAATTCCTCTTAGCCATGTAATCAACAGAAAAACATTTTACACCTGACAATAGTTCTCAGCATCCAAAATGGAATACTTGGATTGGATTATTTCTTCCACACATGTGGATCCAAATATTACAATAAACATCTGCATTTATGAGTACAGACACAAGAAATAAGATTTGCCACTCTAAATTCATAAAATGTAGAATACATCTCTCTTGCAGCAGCTTTTAAAGATTATCTTAAAATAATGTTGCGCTTGATTTTATTTTGCTTAATTTGCTCTTAAACCTTTACTGCAGCTTGTGTGCATTCAGCTGGTTTCATATCTGTTGTACCTTTCTCATCTATTTTTATTAATCAAGCCAGCTATGACCACAGGATTTGAGCTTGCACTTTCTTAATGAAGATGGACATATTTTCTGCCAGAACTTTTTTGCCTAGCTAAAAAAAGCTGGTAACAAAGTTTCCAAACAAGACTAATAGTTGATCATGCCTCTAACTTCAAATACATAAAAACCTAAGAGGGAGTAATCAGGTCACCTATTCTGACCTCCTCCAAAATATAGGTGAGAGATAACCATCTGTTTGGCCTTTGAACAGACTGATATCTTGAACCTGATAAAAACACATCTTCCCTCAGCAGGGAAGTCACTGTTCCAGTGACTCATCATTCTCACTGGTTAAAAAACTCACTTCTCATTTGAATCTTTAACAGGGAAAATGATGTTGCAAAGGTGCCAAATTAAGTTTTCAATTTAATATTCAAGTTTGGGGTGGTTTGTTTCACTGGTTTGGGTTTTTAAAGAAAAGCTGTCAAGCTTTTCACATAGACCATGCGAAAAACATCAGCTTCTACAGAAAAAATCTGCTTTGAGAAAAACATCCCATACAGCCTCAACTGTACAAAATAAATTATACTGTATCTATCACATTGCACACTACTGAGAAGTTAGATAAAATAAAGAGTCTCTTTCAGCTCCAATAATCCAAACTCAGAATGTATTTCAACATATATTATTATATGTAGTGGGTTTCATGTAATACACATATATGCAATGTACAAATTATTAGATCTATAATATTTTTAAATATTATTATTATTGTTGTTATTTTTCCTAGATTCTCCTTTATTCAACCTGTTAACATTCAGGGATAAAAAGCACAACAGTGGGAATAGGGCAGCTAACTCCAAGTATAGTTCTATGTATTCAGTTGGGATTAAAAGAAATACCCAAATTTCCTTCTCCTGTTCTCCAGCAAGTAGTATTTTTAGCAGTGCTGCTGGACCCATTAATACAAGAATTTCAAGACCTGCACAAAAATTTGAGGTGAGCAAGAGAATTGCAAGGCGACTAACTATAATTAGATTGTAACAGTGGAAGAGTACAAAGTATCATTTATTTTTTGTTAGCATTAGGTCAGTAAAAGTAATCCTCTACTGGCTAGGCCGCCTATGAGCTGTAAAAAAAAAAAAAAAATAGTTTGGATCCTATCGATTCCGGTGGAGAAACTATTTTCCAATAAGCAAGAAGGGAATTCTGACAGGCTCTGGCTCAGTTAGCCTTGAAGCTCACACGGCTTTTAAATGCCCCAAAATTTCCCATTTATATTTTCAATTCACAACCTCGAATGTCAATACTTCCTGCTTTTCTGTTAAAGGTAACCTAGTAATATCGCGGCACTGGTCACGCAGACCGAAACTAGAGTGTTCAAGTTGTCATTTCAGCGCTTCCTTCGGGATGTCCCAGCTTTCCAGCTCTTCACTGCCAAATCCTCTCCGCCGGATTGCACTGAAAGACTTCACGCTCTTTCACAGAACCAGAGAATACTTAGGGTTGGAAGCGACCTCTGGAGATGATCCAGCCCAATCCCACTGCCAAGGCAGGGTCCCCTAGAGCAGGTTACACAGGAACGCGTCCAGCGGGATTTGAACGTCTCCAGAGACACTTCCCCCCCCCCCCGGCCTTGCCTTTTAGTAACGCTTTTCTGAATGTTTCTTCGCGGGGAGAGGGGAGGGGGGAGATCATTTGGCCCGTATTAATGCACGAATAAACCTGACAGAGCGGGTCACACCTCAGAAAACCGAGGGTGCCCTGCGCGGGACGGGCCCGGGAGAGCCCCCGACCCACAGCGGTCAAAGGGGGTGGGTTCTGCTGCGCTCACCTGCACCCCGCCGAGGATCGCCTCGCTCTTCTCCCTCACGTCGGGGAAGGGGCAGCGCTTGGACAGCATGAGCAGGCGGGCCAGCGCCTCGCCCAGCCCGTCGCGGGCGGCGAGCGCCGGGAGCCCGTCGGGGGCCGCGGCGGGGGCGATGCTCTCTGCGCGGCGGAGCACGGCTTGCCCGATGGTGTCCAGGGCGGCGGCGCGGGCGGCGGCGTCGCGGCTGCACAGCCCGTCCCAGCGCACCTCGCCATCCCGCTCCTCCATGGGGCCGACTGGCTGCCGCTCCCCTGCCGCCGCCTCCTCCTCCTCCTCCTCCTCAGCAGCCCCGCCGCGGCCGCCCCATGGCGGGCTCCCGGCAGCCGCCAGCCCGCCCACACAGACGACGACGAGCGCAGAGCCCGCTGCCCGCGCCGCATGGGGGGCAGAGCGGGCGGGCGCCGCCTCAGCCCCGCCGGGTGCCCCCGACAGCCGCCGCCGCCCTCCCGCGCCGAGGCTGCCGAGCGAGCGGCGCCGCTGCGGCTTCGCCTTTCCCGGTGGGGAGAGGGGCGGCCACCACCCCGCGGCGCCGACGGCTCCTCCTCCCTGCCCCGGGCATGGAGGGAAGGGGCCGCCCCGGGAGAGGCAGGGCCGGGGCCGCCCCTCAGCCCTCCCCGCCGGGGCCGCCACGGACCGACCCCCGGCAACCCCTCACACCGGGCGGGGGGCAGGAGTTCCGCCAGCACAGGGAGCCCGCATGACGGGCACGCCGATCAGCCAATCGTCTCTCAGCACTCGCTCGCGGCGGCCCAATCGTGGCGGGCAGCGGCAGGAGGGGGTGCTGGGATGTGTAGTCCGGCTGAAGGGCAGTGCAGTGGCGCCCGCGAGCGAGGACTACGTGTCCCGGCAGGCGGCGCTGCGCACGGAGGGAACTACATGTCCCAGCAGGCAGCGCGGGGCAGCGCTGGCCCCGCCGGATCCTGCTGGGGAAGGGTAAGAGGGAGCGTTCGCTGCGGGAAGCGCGCGGGGTGTTCCCGTCATTGAGCGCAGAGGGCAGGCGGCAGCGGGGAGTGAAGCAATCCCCGAATCAGGTTTGCACCGGCGACAGCTAAAGCACGCACGTGTTTTAAGCGACCCTGAAGGCGTGTGAGAGGCGCGCTTCAGCAGGAGCCTTGGACGCAGCTTAAGTAGACTCGTCAGAGGGAAGGGAAAAACAGTCGATGCTAGTGAAACATGGAGCCGTCATCACTTGAAATGGCAGGGGGTAAAACATCCCTGCAGTATTTAAACTGGACAACAGTTCTGCAGTGGTTTTATCCAAGTTAATGCAAGGGAAGGGGTTTAATCCAAATGATGCAGGGGCTGATGAACTTGGAAAAGAGATGGCTCAACAGGAGATCTGGGAGATCTTATCCGTGTATATATCTATACATTTATGTGTACTTGGAGGGAAGGCGCAATGAGGACAGAGCCAGGGTCGTCTCAGTGGTGCCCAGTGACAGTGTCAGAAGGGATGGACATAAACTGAAACACAGGATGTTCCCTCTGAACATCAGGAAATACTTTTTTACTGTGAGAGTGACAAAGCGCTGGCACAGGTTGCCTGGAGAGGTTGAGAAGTCGCCATCCTTAGATATTTTCCAGAGCCGTTTGGACATGGTCCTGGACAGCTGTCTCTAGGTGGCCCTACTTGAGCAGGGAGGTTGGACCAGAAGGTCTCCAGGGGTCCCTGCCTACCTAAGCCATGCTGTGATTAAGTGTAATCTGCCACGAAATGGGCTGGTATTGCTGTTTCCCATGCTTTTACTTAAGAGAAAAAAAGGTCTTTTTTTTTTTTTTTTGATAAGGTTAATTTTCAGCCAAGTCAGTTCCTTGATGCAGTTCACCTCTTGGCAGAGAAAAGGAGAGGGAGACAAGGGCAGAACTGTTTACAGCTCTCACATTGAAGCAACTGTGAAACTAAAATTTTGAGCATACTGAAAGGCAAAAGAATACTTGAAAGTAAATTAGGAACAGGACATTGGGCCTGTATAGTGTCTTGCGTAATTACTTTTTTTTTCTCATGTACACATTTCCCACTCTAAAGTTCAAACCTCAAAACTAAAGGTAAATGCAGAACAATCTACTCTTCTGCCACAGAAAGATACAGAAGCCACTTCTGAGTCCAGGAACAGAACTTGGACCATCAATAGCTGTTTTATTTGTAAAGAATCTGGTTTCTTCATCTGACATCCCTTTTTTTTCCTGTCCCTGTTTCTTTAAAGCTTGCAATAGAAGTGTCATTCTGTCATTACCTGTGCCTTTCAAGAAGATCAGTCTCTTTTTCTCATAAAATCCTTTCTGCAAGGAGACTACATTGCTATTGTTTGGCAGCATGCACGGGCCTGGACTGCTTCACACAGCTGCTTCCTCCAGGCCTTTGGCACCCTCACGAACAATGTATCTGCCAAAATCATCACTACCTGTAATAAATATGGGTCTTGACTTCTCTGAACACTCAAGGCCTCCACCCATCATGATTGATGGGTTCAAAGAAAATAATTCTGCCAGTACTTTTTTTGTTGTTGGGGTTTTTTTTGTTTTGTTTTTTACATTAGCTACCACTTCAGCTTCCTGTCCCATTCTGTCATCACTCATTATGGTCTCCCAGTTACCTATGAATAGACATGTTGAGCATTTTTGCTTTATTTCTATCTAAATTTTGATCTTCAGAAGTTGGTAGATATTATTTTTCCTGTGATAAGTTTGCACTTGTTGGGTGTCTCTGATAATGGCTACATATATCCAAGATCAATAAAGTGAACGAGAATTAGAACTGGAGCTTTGGTTTAGACTTTGGTATAGCTATATTCACATGCTGAATGGTAAGACTGATAGAAAGCCACAGCACTGCCTTTTATCTTTTAGAAGTTGTTTTTTCCACTGGCTGCAAGTGAACTCTGGCTACAGGAAACAGATTGTGAAACTGGCTCCAAGGCCTAAACTTCAGATTTCAGCTCTTTGTTTTATAGATTTTAGTGTAGTACTTTGGTAATGGAGATGAAGGTGGTTTATTTTTTCCAAACCAAATCTCTGCAGTTTTCTGATACAAGCTCAAGCTTCCTTATGCACTGCAAGACATTGTGGAAATCAAGGTCAAAGGCTACCAGTGGAATTAATCAGAGCCTGAAGTTAGGGGAATGTGTTTGTTTGATTTGCGTGTTCACTGACTGAAGTTAATATGCTTGTTTTTGATCTCTAAAGAGTGGATAAGAGAAAGGCAGAATTATGAAGGAAACAATCTGGCAGCTCATCCAGAATTACAGCATTTGAGTTTTCAAAATGATAAGCTGAAGAAAAACAAATTTGTGGCTGTTTTAAACCTCACTATTTCCTTCCTTGATGACTTATCGACTTCCCTCTTTTTTTAACTAGATAAGAACTTCTATAGCCATATGCAAATGATACCCAGTGGCAGAATTATGTTTGAAAATACAGTATCTAGTGGTTGTATTCATGTCCTTTCTAACATCTAAGGCCTAAAATATATTATATTTACTTTTAAAAGTGCATTCTGGTTTCTGTATGTCACGGAAGAGCAGTTTACTGCAGAATGCATTTTGTCGATTACTGTAGAACTAATGCTAACATGCAGCTTAGGAAGAACTACTTTTTAAATTACATTCTTTCAACTGCTTTCCTATACACCTAGTTTTGTTAAGGCCTACTTCATTCCAAATAGTAAATACCTAGGATGGGATCACTATCTTCTAAAAGTTCACCCTCCCTTTTCAGATCTGGGTATTGGCATGTTGCCATAATAAACAGCACTCCACAGTATAATGCGTTTTTCTTCACAGTAACCTTCTGAGGAAACGAAGTTCTGTGACTCTTGTTTTGCAGCGAGATACCAAAAAGCCAAAGGCTACTCCTCTACTGCCTTTCAACACAGGCTCAGGCTTGGTGTCAAGTCCAGACTTATATATCATTCCAACAGACTATCCTCGAAGACTGAGCAAACTACAGGTTAAGATGTTTAACATCTGTTTAACATCTTTGTCAGTGACCTGGCCAGTGGGATCGAGTGCACTCTCAGCAAGTTTGCTGACAACACCAAGGTATGTGGTGCAGTCAATGTGCTGGAGGGAAGGGATGCCATCCAGAGGGACCTTGACAGGCTTGAGAGGTGGGACTGTGTGAACCTCTTGAAGTTCAGCAAGGCCAAGTGCAAGATCCTACATCTGGGTCAGGGGATCCCAAGGCAAAATATAGGCTGGATGGAGAATGTGTTGAGAGCAGCCCTGAGGAGAACTTGGGGCTCCTGGTAGATGAGAAGCTCAGCATGAGCTGGCAGTGTGTGCTCACAGCCCAGAGACCCAACTGTGTTCTTGGGCTGCATCAATAGAAGTGTGGCCAGCAGGTTCAGGGGAGGTGATACTGCCCCTCTACTCTGCTTTTGTGAGACCCCACCTGGAGTGCTGTGGCCAGCTCTGTGGTCCCCAGCGTAAGAAGGATGTGCACCTGTTGTGGTGAGTCCAGAGGAAGGCTATGAAGATGATCAGAGGAGGCTGGAGCACCTGTTCTATGAACACAGTCCGAGACAGTTTAGCCTGGAGTTTAGTCTGAGAGTTGTTTAGCTTGGAGAAGAGAAGGCTTTGAGGAGGCCTTACAGCACCTTCCAGTACCTAAAGCTAGAGAGGGACTTTTAACAGAGGCGCATAGGAATGGAATACCTCACAGTGGCACAAGGGGGAATGGCTCTAATCTGAAAGAAGCTAGGTATTAGGAAGAAACTCTTGATGTTGTGGCTGCCCCATCCCTGGAAGTGTTCAAGGCTGGGTTGCATGGGATCTCTGAGCAGCCTGGTGTAGTGGAAGGTGTCCCTGCCCACGGCGGGGGGTTTGGAACAAGGTGATCTTTAAGGTCCCTTCCAACCCAGACCATTCTATGATTTTATGTGGGACAAAAGGTGGCCTTGTTTTACTTCTGAGCATGTGTTTGTACATTTAGCACGTGCTCTGGCCTATTATGCATTGCAGGTGTACATATGCACCAAAGTCTGCCACCCTGCCTCCTTAGAGGTCCCAAATGCAGAAGGGATGGGTAGGTGAGTCACTGGCTGCTTCTTAGGAGACCAAATCTTTCATGCAGAAAGCCTTTGGAATAGGTTTATGCTGAAGGGTGGATTGCTTTGAGAAAAGCTGGGCTGTGATATACCAAAACTACAGGCCGCTTAAAGTCCTGCTGCACTTTGCCAACCCTCTGACTATACTACATTTATACTTAACTGTTTAAATACAGTACTTAACTATATAAATGTGGCCTGAAACACTGAAGGCTAAGAAAAGACTATGGGTGAACTAAAAGTTCAGTTCTGAAAAACTCCACTGAGCAGCCACCTGAACTCTGTTAGTCTGTTTCTGGATAGAAATATTCAGAATTGCTCCAAACTGGGCATCTTGGTACCTGTCTCCCTTTTGTGCCCATTTGTGGCCTAGGAAGTAGGTAGAGCAGCTCCAAGAGAGGTCCAGCTGAGTGAAACCTCTCCAAGCCCAGCAAGTCAGGTTCTGCTGTTGTAGCCACAGCTAGCTTCAGTGCCTGGCTGTATTTGGTAGAGTGCTGACCTTCAGTACACCATCAGTGATGAGAATATTGGCTTTTAGCTCAAAGGCATTTATGTCAACACCTCCTAACTCCCAGAAAAGTATCCCAGGTGCTCAAAAGGACTGCAAAATGGAAAGGAAACATTCATCACCTCAGTTGTTGAATTTATGCCCTTTTGGAAAGCACGGCAAATGTGTGACACTGGTGTGAACTAGAAGGAAGGAGACACAGGGAGCTGTAGGCAGTTATTCCTGGTTTCTGGTAACTAGTCCCAAGCCCAGTGCTGTTTTTTATCCAGGAACTATTTACTACAAAAATGCATGAATAAACCCCTGGTCTCTGTTTTGACAATTAAACTAGATGAGAGAGACACATCCTTGTTTTACTCTGTCTATTGCCTCAGCTGCCTTATCCTTGTTCTAGACTTTTATGTGCTTTTCAGAACAGGGTCGTAACTTCAAACAAAAAGGTGGTGACTCCCTGTTTCCTTCCTGTTCTTCTTCCTCCCAGTCTAGCATGATCGTCAGGGATGAGGCATGAATGTTCCTCAGGAACTCCCGCTTCCAGGCAAGTGCTATGGCCGCTGGGTAACAGCACAGAGAAGATGGATACTGTTTCCTCCAGCTGCACTTTAAAAGAAAATGAACATTGCTTATTGGGAATTTATATCTGCTGACAGGCCAGAAGGCCATTTAAACACCTTTGGCAGGCTGTCTGTTGGTAGAGACCTTGGTGTTTTCCAGCAGTAACACAAAGAAAAATGCTGTGACCAACAGCTGCATGAAATGAAGTCACAGACCAGAAAAGCTACAGAGACTCTTTATTCATTGTTTTTAAGAATGGATTTGGCCCTCACTGCCAGAAAAGGACTCCAAATTCTAAGTCCAAAGAGTATAAAGGTGCCAAGCACGAGAGTGGGTCTTCATACTTATCTATGTTCATAGAGTCTCCCCCAACTCAACTTTTGTTAGCTCCTTACTGAGTTTGCTGCTTGTTTTGGACCTATACTTACACTTCTTTTATATTCAGGGAATGCAAGCCTGTCATCACCACACTCAGCCTTGAGGCTGAAAGGTTCGGGTATCCTGGAACATTAGTCCCTTATCAGTCCCATCCCTCTAACTTACTAAGATCACACAGAATGGCAAGAATTTAAGACAAGACACTAGAGATCCACTAAATTGCCTTGCAATCAGAAACTGCATATAGTTAACAGGGAAGAAATGCCTTTAAAAATTTTATAATCAATTGAAGTTAGTTTTCTGTTTGCAACATTGTGCAGAATTTTGTAGCGTCTTACTCAGATTTACTTTGCATCTCTGAAGTCATGGAAGTTTAAATACACAGAAGCAAGTAATGACTTTGAATACTCAGGGCAGAAGTAGTGATAAAACTATTTTTGCATTTCTGAGTACTCATTATACCATATGATATATAAACTATTTGGCAGTAATACTTAGGATATTGTGCCTGGTCAGGATGCACAATGAGGATGCGTTGAAGTTGCAATGAATATTCTGAGTCATGTAAACAGATGATATTATTTAAAATTATTCTTCAACGAAAGAGGTCTCCAGAATAAGATTGAGGAGTTTCTCTGACTCAGATCCGCTTGCAATTTTTCTGCGTAGTTAAAGACAACTGTTCCTGACAAAATAGGATTTTGGGAATAATTTCTTGCCTGGAGTGAAACTTATCTTTTCCTTGTTAGCATCTTTTTTTTTTTTTCTTCCTCATTCTGATGCCTAGGTTGCCTGATGTACAAATGAAGAATGGAGTTCTTCTTCCCTGCCAGGTGCCTAGCTATCAGTAGCATAGGAATATATGGAAAAAAAATGTAGGTGTGGTAGTTGGTAAAAGGAGACAAATCCTATGAGTGATTACCTTCTTTGTGCTTCTTTTCTCATCCATGTCGAGTTTTTATAGTTATCTGTCTAAAAATCTACCTCCTACTCTATCTTCGTGCTAGGATGCTGGATGAAGAGACTGAGTGTTTCCTTGAGAAAATATTGGTAAAAACAGAAGTTTACTTTAAAAATAAATTCCAAGGCAGCGGTGACGACACAATCTGTGTGTTTCATCTGCCTAAAGTTGCAACGTTCGTAACAATCTGTCAATGATACTATTAAATATTTGAGACACAAAAGGTGAAAATTATCATGCAGTGAAAGTATTTACTGTGAATGAGTCAGTACCTGCAAGAACTATCCCATACCTCGTAATATTTCTTCACTATGATTGTCATTTCAACCCACTCTTCCATTTCCCCTGCCCTACTCTAATATGACTTTTCCTTTTCGCATTTGCCTTTCTAATCTCTAATTATTCTGCCTGTACACAGATTTAGTCTTTTATACTGGAGTCACTTGCCCTTGAAAACCTTCCCTTTCCACAACAGCAAAACCTTCCTCCTTTTAATCAAGGGCCTATGGCCAAAGCCAGTAATTTCCTCCTGCCTTCCAGTCTGTCAGGACACACTAAGCTAAACAAACTACATATGGAAGACAGTGTGATGGCATCAGCAAAAAATAATAGTGAAGAGAAAAAGGAACTTCTTACATTTTTTATGTAAAGTATGGAGGAAACCACCTTCAATTACCACATCAGTTAGTGTACTAAGAGCAAACAGCATCTGTTGGAACTGGATTTTAAGTATAAAAGGAAGAAATTTGATAGTTATTTTTGTTTGAGGGAAAACTGGGTATTTTTACTTTGAAAAAAATCCTAATTTTTTATGCTAGAAGAGGGAGTGGGACAAGAAGAATGCCAAATGGAGAAGGGCAAGGAACAAAGCTACAGGATGATATAAATACAATGAAAACAGAGGAGATGAGGGGCAAAACCCAACTGCAGCGTGGGGGTGGATGACAGGAGAAGAGGAACTATGAGTGAAGTGAGGAAGTATATTAGTGACCATTTATAGTATTTGAGTTTGGGTTTGATGCTTATTACAAAAAGGTTATATTTGATTACTTTGGACTGATTAAGGATTTATAAATGTAATTATTTTGATAACACTATATTCCAGGCTAGATGCCTTCATGCTTACATATTACTAGATAGGAACTTGCAGTCTTGCTCCTCTGAATTCCGAGTTCAGTTATTGTCTGTACATACGGTTAAAGCAGTTTGCACCAACTGGATTTCCCCAGAAAGTATTGATTATGAGTCTATCATGCCCTTTTGAATGAAGGCCCAATTGAATGAGGAATTGGGTCTGCTGTGCTCATTGAAGAAAAACACAAAACTCTAATGACATTATGACCCAAATTTGCTTGCCTGGTTCGAACTTCCAGGTTAGAACCTATTCCTAAAAAAATTGTCATAAAAATAGCTCGGTTTTTTCCCCACCAGGTTATTTTTTGCCTTGTTCACAAAGTACTTGTATAACTCATTTCCATTTTCTTTCTTCCTCTTTTTTTGTTCTCTTTTATCTCTAGCAGTTAGGAACTAGAAAAATATGAATATAAATGCTTAGGTCTGACACGGTGAAAAGTCTTAGGAGCTTGTTGGTTTTTTGGTGTTTGTTTTTTATTTCATTAAAATGCCAGGTTTTATCCTACTTGACAGTACGTACAGTGTCATGAGAAAACATAAAATGCCTTTTCTTTTCCTTTTCTTCCAAGACTGAAGAACAATTATTGTATGAAAGTTCTGCATAAGACTTGAGATTCAGGAATGAATAGGTTTTGCTACCGTAGTATCAAAGAAGAAACTGGGCACTTAACCTTTATATATCCAATTCTGAGACTGCCAGTGTGTATCTTGCAATTTGTACAACACACTGACTCCCATGGACTCATCTGTGTCAGTTTTTCAAAACGCCCCCAGGTTCCTTAATTTCTCTAACAATTTTTTGGCCATTTTCTCTAAACTTATTTAAACTGGAACATGACAAACCTTAAAAACATGTTGAAATGCTTTATTGATTCAGTGAGGTTTTACGTCCTGTTACTTTGCAGCTGTTGCCATTTCACTTCTAACCCACTTAGATTAGAGATGGCATGGGAGTACCAGTTACTTAGATATGTCCTGAGCAATGTCATGTGTTTCAGGCTGATTAAAGTAGTTGTATCAGGATGCTAGAGACTGGATGTTCCCAAAACCACAGTGCAGTTTGCCTACAACATTATTTATTTCTTTTTTTTTGTCTGTGGAAGTACTGTTCTTTTTCTGTTGGGAATAAGGCTGAGTGTTGCAGCCTAGCTACTACAGCTGACCAAGCTTTCCCTGATTCTCAAAGGAAAGGGTGGAAAAATAGACCAATTTGGATTGTGTCAAGAAAATGGTTTCTCATATAGCCTTTCGCCAGCAAAGCTTGGCTCGTACAGTCAAAGCAGCAGCCAGAATTCTGGGAGTTTCTTGGTATAGCCTGTGTTGGGGCAGTTCTTAAAACTTCTCTTAGGTCAGATAAACAGTGAATCATTCCTTGGTTCATCTGAGACTTTGTTTTCAGTTATGAAAAAAACCACTATAAATTTTGCATGCCCAGTAGGTCAGGTCATAAGATATATATCTTTGTATTTCTTTCTGAAAAATGCTTTGATCTGTTTTTTTCTTTTTCTCCTTTGAAGGTGTTCTGACAGCACCTCTTTCTTTGGTTCTAAAAGGTTGCCCTCACAAGTGATTTAAATGAACCAGTGTCTCCATGAGATAACAAACATCAGAGAACTTAGTGGAAACATTCCTTACATTATCACATTTTTCATTTAGTATCTTTTGAGAGACTGTTAAACCAGCATTATTCCCTGAGTCTGCTGTAGTTCACATGTGGAAAAAGCTTTTCCACATGCTGCTTTACAGTATGGGACATAATTCTGTATGTGGCAAAATGTTTCAGGACTTTTCACTTTGGGAGACATTTTTTTAAAACTTTTTTAATGATGTGGCTAGCAATGCAGGGGAGGAATGGAAAGGAGAGGAAGAGGGGGATGAAGAAGTTATAACTGATCTTTCTGTAACATTTGGGATTTCAGTTGTGTTCTATAACTCCCTAATGTTGTTATGCTGAAAGACAGCAATAAATGTCAATTGATTTTTACAGCAACCCAATCCAGTACTCTGGCATTTAATGCAGGCCACATTCAGCAAAACTAAGTGGAAACTGTATGAAAGTAAATTGTATTAGTGCTTAGATGACTGAAATGAAATGGGAAATTCCCTGTTTGTCTTAAGGTACCAAACTCCAGCTTGCTTACTCTCCTTTGAGGCATGTCAGTCAGATATACAGGTATGGACCTGATGACAGGATTGCTCCCCAGCATACTTTGTGCAAGCTCGCTCTCAGCCTGCATGGGATGGTGAGCCAGCAGGCAGAAGTGGTCCCACTGAGGGATGATCATCCAGCCAGGGATGAGCACGCTGGCTGCAGCAAGGAAGTAGACACTGCATGTGCATTAGTGCAGTACTGTCACAGAGCTAATCTGCTGTGCCTAGCATCATGCACCATGCACAGGGTTACAAACGTGTGGCACAGAACTCTTTGAGCCTCCTGGCTCAGACTTGGAGAAAAACATAGATGGCTTGGCCAGGCTGATGGTTAAATGGAAAGACCATGGTCAGCACCAAGTTGCCCTATGCTTGATGCAGAGTATGTAGGAACCAACTACTTTGTGTTTTTCTGTGTAAAATAACATTGGGTATCTGAGCATCACTGTTGCATCCACCAACACAGGCTGGGCCAGTTCTGGTTTAAAAACTCAAAGAACTGGTGCTAACTCCAGATGTGACCTGCACCTGCACAGTGCTTCACCCTGCTTACCACAGCAGTGCAGGCTGCTGGGGTGGGAGTGCAGCATTTCTTCCTTCTTCCCCTCCCCTCTCTGTATAACTAGGGTATTTTGTCAACCTCTGTTTAATATGCATACTTCTCCCTTGGCTGTTCCCCAAACTCAAAGGAGTGCACCGATTTCCTCAAAGAAGGGCTTGTCTAAACAATGGTGTTCTGGCTGCTTTAATGAGCATTGTTCAAGTGCTAGATCCCCCTAAGCCTTGTGGAGTTACATTAGTACAAACACTGTTTGGGAATATCTGCTTTAAAGCACCTCTCTAGGGCAGGTGTCCATGGTAGCATGGAATAAAAGAGTGGTTTAAGCTTGCAATGGATGTGGGCTGTGTTAGACTTTTTAAAAAGCAAACCTGTTTGTGATGGTTTTACAGAAGCTTAAATACTTGGGGAAAAAAGTTGATGGTAGGACAGTTGACGTTAAAACATACGTCAAGCTACTTAATTATTTCCTGATAGGTTTCTTGTCGCAATGGGCTGAAAGTGGCTGGGATGTTTAGTGATGTCTTGCTGCTGCAGAGTGACTTGATCCTTTTCCTGGCACATCTCTTTGCCTGAAGTCTGCAGTGTTGGCATTACTCCTGTGCAGTGTGATCATTATAAGCTATATTTACCTACTAAGATATTAGGACTCGACAACACCAGAGCACCTCTCCTAGAGTAATTATGCTGACAGAGCCTCCAAGCACTATAGCAACCATTACTTCAGCCTACTTCACACAGCCTCTGCGTCTGAGGAAGCTGTGGTAAAGCAAGGCATCCATAACTATGCCTGCAGCTGAGTTTCTGCAAACACAGGTGTCTTGGTCCTGTGGTGTTTTCTTTCACACCCTTTGCTGAGCCTGTGCTGTTCGGAGCAGCCTGGGGATCTCCCCACTCCAGCTGCAGGGTGTATGTTACCCTCTTCTGTGCTGAAAAAGTTGCAGGTTTTCATGCTGAAGCCCACACTGGATTAGCTGGATCACCAGCTGGTGGGTGAGTTGGCCTCTTCTCTTTCACTTTCCTCTGGTTTCACTTGCAGAACTAAAGGGTTTTTACTTCCCTTTCTCCCAAGTGGGTGTCCCCCATGTTCCTGCACTTTCGTGTTGCTGAGCTTGTACCAAAACTCTCAAATTTTCTGGTGCTTTATTCCCTCCTTCTCTTATTCATTATTTGTTTTGGATCACTGCCCTCCTTATAACTGCCCACAGATCCATCTCCTTGGAAACGGCAAAACTTGTTTATGTGAAAGTAATAAGGAAACTAATTGGTGCATAGCTGCACAGGCATGCGAGGGAGCCATGTTCCACCAGAGGATGTTGGAAAAGCGAGTCTCCACTTACGCTGACTGCCACAAGGTTGGGTTGTGTGAGCAAAAAACACCTTCTTCTGGTGTTTCCAAAGTTGCTTTCCTTTGTTCACAGCAGCGGTGGGAAACTTTTTGCATGCGCATATGCTTGTTTTTACTCGTCATTTTCGTCACCAACATGTAGGGGTTGAGAAGCAATGGGAAGATTGGTCAGTCTTGCTTATCTCTTATTTGTGGAACACTGTTGGCGTACTGTGCCATGCCAGGACCATCTTCTCCCCTGTCTTGGCCCCGACCACCCCTGTGGCCACAGGACTTTCCCATCCATATTTTGAGATTTCTGCAGCTCCCTGCTTTGTGCCCTTCACTGCCACTGCCCCTTGTGTTGTTGGACATGTCCGATAGGCCTGGCAGGCTGTTAGAATCAGTCAAGTGTCCCTGCACGGCCTTTCCGGTCCTCCAGGACAGAGCTGTGCAGGCCTATAAGCAGATTTTGTGGCCATAAATGTGGCAGGGTCACCAGGTGGGACCTCTTACCAGAGATGGTGGAGGGCCTGGCTGCCTCCTGCTGCCAACCCAGCACTGACAGCTTGTGGCCTGGGCTTGGACAGGATGGCCCATGGGAAACTCTTTGGAAAAGGCCTGTTGTACAAAGGTAGCCTGGATAGCTTCCCACTTCGGGGCAGGGGGTCCACCCTGAATGGTGTGGTCTGCCTTGGGAGCGTTAGCACACAAAAATAGTGGTCTTTAGGAGGCCTTAAATCAAGCAAGCTCTGGCGAAGAGATGCTTATATTGACATCTCTGTGATGGCAGCGTGGAGGAGGAAGAAAGGGCTTCTGCATACCTTTGGTTTAGTGCATGTCTTGAAGAGATGGTATGGATGGGGGGTAATTTTTTTCTTGTTTTATATGGCCTCTGAAACAGTGCTGTAAGAGCTGGTCCTGGAAAATTTTTCTGTTATTGAAAACTTTTTTCCCCACCCACCCAGTATGAATGGCTTTTCCCAGTCTGCGTCATCCACAGGCTCCAGTCTTGGTTTATTTTGCTTCCTCCTGTTACTAGATACCTCCTTTGGGTGACCTTCTTGGAGACTAACATCTGTAAATAGCCTTGCCCAAGCAGGAAGACTGCTCCAGTTGCATGCCTTGTATTTTAAACAAGTGATACCATAATTGTTGTGTCACTGAACCTTCAAATAAGCTGTTTTTCTGTTAGCTGAAGCCGTATATACTCTTCATTTCTTACACTGTATCAAGTGAAATGCTTGGTATTATTTTGCTAGGTAGCAACAGGTTGATTTAAAACTTGCTTTAACTTCCTAGAGATTGTAATAGCCTAAAGCACTTTCTGCAAGTTTCACTGTCCATGTCTTGAGTATCAAGGAAAATCACTATTTGACAGGGTGTGAACTGTCTTCAGATGTGCTTCTGATAAAACAAAGAATGTGAAAGGGCAGGGGAGAAAGGGAGTAGAGAAACAGGATTTAATACATATGCCTAATAATGGAGATAATGCTGGGGCTATGGCATATTAAATATCCTTCTGATATCTCAACACTAAATGTGGAGAACTGTGTCTTTATTATGTAATGATAGACATTATTTACCATGTGTAATTTGGTTTTTCATCCAAAAAGATGGAGAGAAAAGCATTTAGGAGGCTGCAAATGGAAACAGGCTGTAAAACTTGTAATGCTTACTCTGCAGGGAGCACTTAGAGGCAAGACATTGAAGTCTGTAAAACAGTTAATAGAAAATACTGTTAATACTAAGGTTTTAAAAGTACAGAAATCAGCATAAGTTACTAGAAACCACCGAGAAAAATCTTGGGAAATTTTGAGCGGTCAAAGAGAGCTGTGTTTAGTGTTATGAAAGGCATTGTTTTGGAGTCACTTTAAAATACAGGACTTGTGTGGGGTTGTGGGGTTTGTTGTTGCTATTATTATTATTATTATTATTATTATTATTATTAGGCACATGATGTGGTTTGATATAAACAGAGCCAGGGACAGCCCAGTGACATACTTTGAAAAATCTTACATAGTCTGTTAAAGAACTAATAATGTTAAGTAGCTCTCTTTCTACAGGCTATGGATTCTGAATCAAAGAACAGTTTCGTAGGAAGCTTTCTTCAGCCACCAGATCACATGTTTCCTGCAGCCTTTGCTTATACAGAATCAAAGAAGTTGGCAGCTGTTGCTGGTGACAGGTCTTCTATCCCAAATAACCAGGGTAAAGCCAAAATATGTCCTTAAAGCGATCTTTTTAATTGTTCCATGTGAAATCTCCTGAGCAAACTCCCCATTCTGTTTTACTCAGTTCAATGGCTTTTTGTGATTATCAGGCTGACATTGAGACAGGATGTATATGTGTCCTGAGGGAGTAGTCTCCCTGAAGTCATATGTCTGGAGTGGAAACCTCTGCAAGTCTTCTAACATCCTTATAAACTTTGCCTTTGAAATTTGTTTAACTTAAAGTTGTCAGACTTCCTCTAAAAGCAAAGGAGGATGCTTCAAACTCAGCAGAACCAGTTCATGACTTTAAATACAGTAAAAAAAGGTCATTAGTATGGTACCTCCAGTATGGTATGACTTGAAATTGGCTTTGCGTAGCACTATTTGACTCCGTACAGCTTAAAATCACTTCTAGGTGATTTTTTGTGTGGTATGTTTCCTTGGGAGAACTTCTGAACAATCCAAACTCTCAGGAAAGTTATCAGCATGAAAGTTAGTCTATATGAAATACAGGTCCACTATGGTGGCTGTGTGCCTTCATGGGTGACTACTCTGGAGCTCACAAAGCAAATGCTTGGGGGCTTTAGTGTATCTGGAGAGCTTGGTGGATGATAAGGATACTCATCCTTGGACTTACAGTCATAGCCCATGAGTGTGCATGTGATCATTGTTCTTCACCTGAAAAATCTGCAACTTGGGAAGTTATCATATGTTGTGCAGAGTTTGGGCATTTGGGCATTAAAATGTTCAGTGTAATGTTACGTAGCTAAGTGTTTAAATAAGGAAATTTTGACATACCAATAGAAAGATGGAAAAGATGGTCCTGCTTTATGCATTTGGGTATCTGGTTTTTATTTGAGGGGGGAGGGGTGGCAGGGGAAGTTGTTTTTGTTTTATTGGTTTGGGGTTTTTTTAAGCTGATGAAAGTTGTTAAGGAGCTAGCAGTATTTGATGGGTATTCCTTTAATGAGAGAATTGGAATAAGGACTTACAAAATGTCAGAAAACAAACTTGACTTGTTACAGAACATGTCTTAAACTTCCACAGGTGTATATACCTTTTGGAGTGTTGGTAGACTTTCTCTTGTAGCTGAAATTACAACTTTTATTTTTGGCGTAATTTTGACAAATACTGATTTGTCAAAAAGCTAAAAGCAAAATCTTGCAAACTTGTTTCTGTGGTTTAAAGAATCATCAAATACAAGAAACTAGGTATTGAATCATTAACTTTTGAAACAATAAAGTAGTGCTAAATTTTCTCTTTTTATCTGTTTTCTCCCCCTGTTCTGAGCATGTTTTCTTTTTCTAATCTCTGCAGACCAGTTGTATTACACCAAAACTTGTGACCTCACTTGGATACCTGTGTTCCCTGCTTCTATGTAAGCAGAAGTCCCAGGATTTATTATACTCTATTTGTCATGATTTCTTTGTGCTTGCTGCCATTTGGAGTGAAACTAGTTTTGCTCATAGGACCAATGTTTTATACCTCAGTTATGCAGGAGACATGTCCATTTTCTCCGAAATATGTTCTACATATGTTAGTATATTTAATAATTAATATAATTAATATAATTAATATAATTGATATAATTAATATAATTAATTTTAGGAGTGATCCTAGGAAGAAACTTTAGGTATTATATTGCAGTGTGAAGTGTTTTTTAATCATCATCATCATCACAATTGGGAACTGTTACTTAAGGTGTAACTGCTGCATTGTTTGCTAGCTGTAGTAGCAGCCCTGAAAACTCTTCAAGAAAAGATCCACCGTCTAGAGCTGGAGAAGTCACAGGCTGCAGCTGATCTGTACAGCCTCTCCAGAGCAGCTGCTCAGTATAAGAAGGCCTTAGAACATGAATCCTACGAGAAGGACACAGCACATCAAGAACTGATGCAACAGAGGAAAGGTATTTCTTTTAAGTGATAAGGTGTAGCCACAGCAGCTCTAAGACTATATAATCCAAGGAGTGTTTGTTTTTAAAAACTGCTGATTAACACAGCCCCCCTTCATTCTTTGCTTCAAAACTGGGGAGGTATAGGAGCTTGTTAATTGTGGATCAAGTTGAGATATTTTTTTACATATATTAATGAAGTATTGCATAACCCATGAAGCTATTTTAAAGACTAAACATATTTCAGGTGGTATGTTTAACTCTTACAATAAGCAAGCAGCTGCTTACATAACACTGCTAACTTGAGAAAAGATAGGAGAAGGGAAGAAACCAGATTCTGGTTAGATATCTGCTGATACAGATCAAAGTAACTGCAGTGCTCACGTCTTTGGAATTCAAATTAGAGACTAGCTCTGAAAAAACATTTTGATTCTCATGTCTTATATATAAAATACATTTTAACCATATGATTGGTTCGTACTAACAACACTTTTCTTCCATGTTTTGAAGACAGAGACCTCCTCAATGAAATTACAGTCTGGCTAAATGTGTAGCTCCCTTTGCTGTACCAAACGTCTTGTTTCTCTCTGTAGATGCAAGTGAGCAGTTAAATGCAGCACAGTCCCGCTGCTCCCTGCTGGAGAAACAGCTGGATTACATGAAGAAAATGGTTTCCAGTGTGGAACTGGAAAAGAAAATTATTTTAGAACAACAGGTGAAGCCTTCTAACATACTTACAAAGTAACTATATAGTTCAAAAGTACAGAAATGTGCAGGATCTGAATTTTTTTATGGCCATCATTTTTCCTCAGCTTTGCTCAGGGTGGTAGCAAACAGAAGCAATTTACTGTCTGACTGACTGGCTGATGACAACCATTCAATGAATTGCATGAAAATCTCCCTGGGTGGAACTCCTAATGAGCGAAACCATGCTAATACTTGCACATTTGGTAAACAAAAAGGTTGCTGGAAACTTAAGTCATCTTTGTCTGCCTGGTATTTTTCATCACATTTCAATTTAAAAAATATGAAATTTAAACTAGTCAAACACCTTTGCTGTAGTGTGGGATTTTATTTTTTTTTTTTTCTATCTGAAACAGTTTCACTCAGCTGCCAACTCCTTTCTGGCTTATTTTTTCCAGGCCCAGCTGCGGAAAGAGGAAGATCGGAACTGGCTGGAACTGCATGCAAAACTTGAAAAGCTTGAAATACTAGAAAAAGAGTGTCTTCAACTTACTACTACTCAGAGAATTGCCGAAGTAAGCATCCATGGAATGACAGTCTGAAAGTCATTTGATATAATTTTATGGCATACTATCAATAGTAATAAGTTTTGCAAAAGTTACTTCTGTTAAAGCGTACCTGACTGAATGCCACTTTGGTTTCATGTGCATGAGTCTTTTTTCAGTCTGGGCTTTAAAAGTTGCTACATTCCTTTGTTATCCCACATTACAATTGCAAGCTACTTCAGACTTCTGATTCAGCATGACAAACTGAATTGTGACTAATCATTCTTGTCTTCAAATTCAGGACAAGATCAAACACTTAGAAGAAAAGATTTGTAAGGAAGACCATCAACGTAAGCTAATACAAGATAAAAGTTCTCAGGTAGACTGAAAAGGTTTTATTTTATCTTATTTTTTAGGACTGAAGAAAGCTATTCTCTCATCCAAAATACCTTCTTTTTTTATTACATTTTAACTCCACATATTTATTACCCAGGGAGAACTCCAGCAATACTTCTTAGACTAGTTATAAACTACGTATTAGAAAAGCTTGCCAGGTGTGTTGCATATCTCAGTGAAGATTCTACTTGGGTTTGTATTAATGACACAGTTCATCTGCCTCAATGCTGCTTTAAGTGATCTAGGTAGAAGATTAATTTCTAGAAAATCTACAACTAAATCAGATAACCTTTATTTGCAGTACCTAGAAATAGAGCTATACTTGGAAAAATCTTTGATCAGTGATTGTTCATCAAATGAGATCTTGAATAATTCATTATTCTGTGAAGCCATAATCAGTTTGTTGGGCCACCATACATCTGAGAGAGGAATATTTTTGGAAGAGAGCAAAATCAAAGAAACCTTTTGTTAAAGGGGCAAAGTAGTAGCATTCCAAACCTCACTTTGTGGATAAGTAGCAGCCATTTGAAAGAGAGCAGTTGTGAGGGGGTTCCCTTGGGGTGGGGTGGGTTAATATAGAGCTGAAGAGTTACTTTGAAAGAACCTAGCCATAAACAAAGCTGACACTTTAATTTAATTCATCGCTGCTGTCAGTTTTTATACCTCATCCAAGGATGATGGGTTTTCATCAATCCAGAAAGCTTTAAATAACATGCAGATTGTAGCCCAGGTGTCTGACTACCTCCATAATCTAGTAGAATGACACAGTTGAAAACTTGCAGACTTTTGGGTTTCTTGCTTAAATGGCTTGCTGCTGCAGAGCAGAAAGCCTAGAACAGAGATTTTGTCTTCTGAGAAACATACTAAGAATGACTTTCCCAGAGCAGGTAGTCTGACTTTAGCAGTAGTATAAACTGAGTCCTAAACTAGTATTGGTGCCATCTTAGTGCCCTGCAGAATGGATTTAGGTCTGTTGGATCTGGGCTGGGAAACACAGGGTGTGGCATGGTTCACTTCCTTTTGATGACAGAAAAGCGAGAATATTCTCACTTTAGTGGTGGACCTCCAGCATTGTTTAGCCGGAACTGTTACACATGCCAAAACAAAGTCCTTGTCCTATGTTTAATTGAGAATGATTATTATCCTGTTTATCATGGGCCTTGATACCAACTTTGAACTACAGAGCAATCTAAGGATTGTCCAGCAGCTTTGACCTCAATGTTACACAGAGAGGCTTAGTTTGTCCCCAGATTGTAAAGCCAAATGTTCATATTATTTGGATTTTATGATCAGATCCCCAGCATGTGGCAGAATTGGCTTATCTCAGGTGCTGATTGTCATAGTGGAAAAATACAGCTGCTGCAGCTGGATATGAAAATGAGGAATTCCAAGACAGCGCTGTAAGATCTACCCAACACCCTGCCTTCCAAGTAATCTGTTCAGTTTTTAAGAGTAGCTTATGCCTTCCAAGCAGGACACTTAATAGTTCCCTTAATTGGTTCTTATCTATGCATGAAAGAGGGAATTAATTAAACTATGATGTTTCATACTTCTAATATTACATTAAATGGTTGTTTTCTTTTTTGCTTATTCCCACAGCTTCAAACAGGATTTCATATAAACAGAATTTTGATGTCTTCAGCAACATCTCAATGTGAACCTGAAAATGAAAATGGGAAGAAGAAAAAACCTAAGAAGGTAACATGAAAAATTTTATTAGCATGCTGTTGCTGATAGCATCTGGCTCACACAGAGATTGGAATTTGTGAAAAACAGTGATGTAAGAGGCACTTGATTCATCTGCTGCACTTTACTCCATTTTCAAAATGACAAACAGTGCTGAATAACTCTTTTTTTCCTTTTCTTTTCCTTTTCTTTTTCTTTCCTTCCTTCAATAATTAAAGTGGTACTAGGGTTGTTAGCACCTCACTGGAAAACCTTCCCTTACCAGCTCAACAATAACCTTTGTTATAGTCCTACTGCCATCCCACATGTTCTCTTAGCTGCCTTTCAGTTTATCTGGCAAAATTAGTTTCCAAAGGAGTTTTAACTCAGCATCTTAAGATGGTGTGTTTTGAGGGGATTGCTGAAATTGAGAGAATTCATTTTGCAACACATGTTGCAGATCAGTCAAATTTTTGCAACTGTGGTTTTGAAAATTTAAGCAAGGTTCAGTTTCTTTAATGTCAACCTAATTATCAAACTATCTGCTACATGCATATGGAATAAAATTTATTCATCTCAGCTATTACAAAGTCTTACTCACTACACATACAGGAGGGAAATTATTTTTTTAAAACCAGAGGGAAACTGAGGTGATGCATTTCTCTGTGTGTTTAATTGAATTTTACTTACTAAAAAAATAAAGTTTAAGATTGTGCTCTTGGGTCAGCAGATTGGAATTTCTTGCCTTATGTTTTCTTATGTCAGAGAAATCCTACAATGAAGAAAATGCACCTTTCACAATTACATGTAAAGGCTGGTGAACTACCTTTTGTGGCTGGGAAGGTGGGTAGAAGCCAACGTTCTCACTAAAGTGGCATCTACAGTTTGAGTAAGTCTCTTTACTGTAATTGTTATTTACTTCTGTAAACCACTTAATAATTCTTCTTTAAGTCCGTCAGCTCCAGCCATTCTGTCAGTGCAAACATACAAAGCGTGTTGCATATTATGAAGCATCGCAATCCATGTATCTCATCACAAAGAAAAAGAGGAGCTACATCTGGGATTTGCAGACACAGTGCCCTTTCAAAATATGTGTCATCGTGTTCCACGTCACCTACTGCCACCAGAAGTCTTTCAGACCTTCTGTTGGCCACACAGGATGAACTGGGCCAAATGAGCTCGTGAGTACTCATCCCTGGTGTTATGAGTAAAAGTGACTTCAGCAGTAGCCCTGAGAAGCTACAGGTGTGCTATATATAGTTGAGCCTAGCCTGTTTTAGGTGTAGGGCTACTCCTCAACAGAATGACCTGAGCAGGCTTGACTGGTAGGATTTTTCTCATTCAAAAAATTCTTTCTCTCCTAATGTTTAACTGGTCTTGTGAGCAAGCAACATACTTTTCATCTGGGTTTTTCTGCTTCCACATCCTGTATTTACATGAGCTGCTACTGAAGTAACAGCTGCAGCAAACAAAAAATCTTTTAAGCATGTGCTTTTTAGAAATTATAAGCATACTCTGGGATTTACGGAGTAGGCCAAAAATGTTCTTCAGGACAAAACTGCAAAGGTGGTGTTAATACTGAGTAGGCCTGCAGGATGCAGTCAGTCTGGGTGGTGGAATAGGTTACTACAGCACTGGCATGAATAGTCTTGTCACAACATCTGTCCTGTTCCTTTGTACTTACTCACTCTCTGTTCTCTCTGTACATGTGTAGCTGATGGATCTTTGTGCTCAGTCAGTGTGCCCTTCATACTGTTTGCTTGTTGCAGGAGAACTTGCTGGTCCTGTAAGGGGGTTGTGAAAGAGGAACAGTCTCCTGCTAGAAAATGGGCAGGGTGTGGAAGAAGCTAATGCATTCAGTGGGAGTGTATATATCTTTCTAGCCATGCTAGTAAATGAGGACCAAAACTTGTGTTCTTACGCATCTTCTGATTAATGCAAGCTTGTAGAATGGTGGGCCAAAGCTATGTAGCTGGTCATAGCAGACCTGTTGACATGATGAGCTGTGGTTTGCACACACACCACAGAGGAGGGTGTGTTGGTTAAACCAGTTAGGATGTTGACAGTGATTTGAAACCCTTGATGTGGCAAAATTTAAACTGGCAAGCAACCTCATCTTCAAAAAACAATGTCTGGCTTACTCATGGCAGTTCAAGGACAGGCTTTGGGTTTTTTTTTTTTATAACAACCAGTTGCTTCAATTAAACTGTCAAGGAGCAGCAATTACTCGAAGTCAGAAAATAAGCCGTGACTTTTGTAAAGAAGTGACTTATCTAGGAGAGGGTCTCTGATTTCAACTAGTTCATATATCTAAGTATCAAGAAGATCTACACAATTTTTTTTAGTTAAGATGGTTAATTTAAATTTGAATAGAATATTTTAATTTGAGTAATCTGTCAGAAAAATTGTAACTTGAATGTACTAGTTTAAACAATACTTTTCTGCACTACGCTAAGCTTTCAAAATCTGCACTAAAGCAGGCAGGAAGTGAAAATGCTGCATTGCATAGCTGCTGTTTGCTTTAAAAAATCTCACATACACTACTGTATGTGTAGTTGTTAAGTCTGTGGGAAGAGGGAGAAATAAGGTGGACATCAGCTACAAATTTGGAATGAGAAAATCAGACGCATGGGAAAAGCTTTTCCTTTTCTCATGTTAATATATACCGGATTAACGTGTGTTGTGTGAGAGGGTAAATAATGCTAAACTATACTCCAGACAGAATAGCTAATAGCTCCTGCAGTACACTGGAAGTATTGAAAGAAATCCTAGGGACTGTATCATGAATATTTAGCGTGCCATTCTTGTCTTTAACAGTGAGCATCAAGAACTTCTGAAGCAGATACAGGAGACTCAAGATTCCAGAGTTCATGAAGGCCTGGAACAGGAGCTGGATTGCCTTGTAAAGCAAATGGAGATTAAAGAAGAACAAATATCCAAGCTGATAAAGCATCAAGCTACTGTAAGAATAACGTGAAAAGTCTCTAGCTAGTCACGTTCTAGTTGAAAGGCTGCCACAACTCTGCCTCCTGTTGTCATCAGCTACAATGTCACTGGAATGTTTTGAGCCAGGGTGTTCCAGTATGAGTTATTGTAATTAAACTGCTACCTCGTGTTCTTGTACCTCCCAATTCCTTCATTTGATCAAGAAAAAGTGCTCACAGCTGGCAGCTAGGAATGTATGCTAGTGGGAAAACTTCCTGCCCTGTGTCCATTCTGCAATACAGAGCTGGGTTGCTCAGTCTGTCACTTCTGCTCACTGTTTTAAGACAAACTGTTGAGATTTCATTCTTTCATGTCCCTCTGGGAAATAAGAAAATAGAAGCTATAATTCTTGTACAGACTGGATTAAATGTCTTTTATATTTCTGAAATATTGAAGCTTCTTGTTAAAGACCAGAGGTTCTCCAAAATCATAGCCAGACAAAACTTTCAGTTTTGTTTAACCCTGAACCTGTCTGCATTCTGTCAGTATTTGGTTTAGAGCCATAGATAACAACTTTTCATACGTGCCCATATAAAATCACTCTTCTGTAGATGAACAGCTTAACTCTTTCGTAGCAATTTGTTTTGGAACATATGATTAAAAATTAAATCCATAGTTCTGTCTGATAGCTTTCTGTTCTTCCATCTTATGTTTCAGGATAGATAGATTCACCTGGGAATTTTACTTATACAGGAAACAAAACAAAACTCAGTGTGAGGCCTTATGAAATGGGGAGGCTATAGTTAATTTAATTTAAATCTGACCAATTTTATTCATGCTCATTCTGTGATAGATTTTATTCACTCAAACTTTTTATTGTCCATGTAATTGCAAGCATGAAGGTGCTTTGTATCGAAGCAGAATTGTTAGAGTCGCATGTTAGCAATATTGAGTCCTCGTTGCCTCTCTTGGCAATGTCAACTTTTTTTTGAATAAATCCCAGATATTCTGGGATTATGGTGTTTTCCTTGCCTCAGAATCTTGCTGACTTCATCATCCAGGAACCTAAGTGGACAACTACACCTTTATTTCTTTCTTTTACATATCTTTATGGCTACAGTTTGTGTTTGTTTTGCACGTACAATATGGTGCAACCTTGTTGTCATCCTTGCCTATTATCAGGGTGCAGATCTTCTGGCAAGTCGTCTGTGCTCCTGTATAGCCTTATCAGAGCACACCCTTTAGGATCATTATGTAAATAGTAACGTCTGTATAATTGCTGTCTGTCATGCCCTGGTTATCAATACAGGCCATTCCCATAGCTCCTTTGCCTATACTGACGCTTTTGCACACAGGTCTGTATTTTGTACAGACCACTCTTAATATTTCTGATGTATATTTCTACTTCTAGAACCTGTCATTCTGAAAATGTCATAGTCATCTTGGTGTTTCACAGTTAATACTATGTTCTAGAATGCAATTAAAGTTAAAAATTAATTATTTTTAGAAATGGACTTGAAGCCTAAATTGGCATTTGGAATGCTTCCAGCCTAATTTTATCTTTGGGAAGTGACCTTTTCACGCCAAGTGCAAGTCAAGACTTATAATTTGACATTTAAAAAAACATTCTTTAGCAATTAACCCTATTTATTCTGTTTTCCGTTTTTGCTAGGGAGACCTCAAAGTAAGCTGCTTAGACAAAGTAACCAATAAGAAACAGTATACACTTTAGAGGTTTATTGCTTTTTTGTTGGTTTTTTTTTTTTTTTTTTAGGGGAGTACAATCTGAAATGGAAAAAGACTGTTGTAAATATAGATTGGTAACAGATGATATTCTGCCTCTCTCGAGCAAGCATTTTCACCTTAGGGAGTGATGGGATTCAACAACCTGTTGGGTGTGGGTGAGGTTAGTTTTCTGTAATTCCTTCTGTATGGGCAAGGTCAGTTTTCTGTTAAAGCAAGACAATTGTGCAAGATTAGTAAGTTTAAACTTTTTTTTTTTAATGTTCCTTGGACATCTGTAGTTTGGAGTTTGGTATAAATCCTGTAAACTGTACAGTTGTGGTCTTTGGAGTACGTAACATGCTATCTTTCTTCCTAGGTGCAGAAATTAAAGAGAAAAACTCAGAAATTGAAGCAAAGGGCAACTCATGTCAAACTAAAGTGTGGTGACCAAAAGGAAGCAACAGAGATTGCAGTCACTCTAAAGGAAAGTAAGTCTAAATCTTGTCCTGGGCAGAAAAGCAGAAGCTCTCTTCAGCTGCTAAAAACTGTGAGGAAACTTCAATCATCTCTGAAAAAAGATGATGTCATCTGAGAATAATAGTTCTGAAGTTTGCTATATTAGTCTTTGAAGTTGTCTGACATCTAACAAATTTTTAATTGCACAAAATACCTTTTAAAAATAAAATAGATACAGTATAGATGTAGATATAGATTCTAAACCGCTTATTCTCAATTTGTTCACCTCAGAATCAACTTTCATGTAGGGTAGCTATAACTTGAGTATGCTTTCTTGTAATAAAGTGTTTTAATGGACTAATTAAATACTTATTTATTAACTTGTCAAATAAAATTTTATACCTTTTTTACCCCTAAAATAGAGTGCGATCTTTGGTGTCCAGTTTCTCCCTCTCCCAAGGAGATACTTAGAGTTTGCTTTTCCAGAATAACTAGGACTAGTTCTTCTATGCAATTAAAAGCAATGGGTTTCCTTTTCTCTAGTAACTGAAGATTCAGATCATTGCACCTGAGGCAGAAGAAGACATATTGTCTCTTATTTAAATATATATTCGTTATTATTAATATTATTACTCTGTAAGCTTTATTGACAGTCTTAGGGACAGCTGGGGTCTGGAAGCACAACCCATGATGTGGTTTAACCATGATAATATGGGAATGTTCTTGATTAAGTGCATGGAAGGGGCCACTACCAAACACTTGGGTGCTTGTCTTCTCATCAACAGAACCTGCTTCTAGCACAATGTACAATATCTGAGCTGTCATATGGGAGACCTTGAACTGTGTACCCGTACATATTGTAGAATTTATGTACTTATAGAAATGCAAGATGGATCTTTATGCTAATGGTGACTCTGTTCTTTTCCACCCCCCACTATGTATATGTAGTAAAAAACATAATGATGACTTCAAATCAACGCTGGTTATTTAGCTGCAATAAATTCTTGTCTTGAGGTTATGACTGATACTGAATCTCCTGGGTGTTTGCATATTGCAGAAAAAAAATAGCTTCTTCCAGATGTGTAAGTTCTGCTGCAGATCTGTTTTATAAAAAGAATGCAGTGGTTTTTTCAAGCCTGTATGCAGGTAGAAATAAGAATTGGAGGCATACTGTCAAGGGTTTTGAATAAAGGCTAGTAATGGGGTATGGTCCTAGTGGAAGGTTGAGTCTTTGGATCAGTAAGTTTTACTCTGGCACCCTTCAAGGCAAAGGATTAGGAAAAATTTCACATAATTAATTTATATTTAGAATAGAGTGTTACAATCTTTGACAGGAGTTATGCGTGTGAGCTTTTTAATATATATATGTGTGTGTGTGTGTGTGTAGTTTATATGCCCTAAATGTATTTATCAGGACCGTGGAAGACCAGGTTGTTCAGGTGATATTCAGGGATGGGTTTCCTCCACTCTGTTAAATTGCACAGCCATCCTTCTTATGTATTATTTCTGGTTTAGAAAAACACATTGTATGCTTAAAAAGACTTAGATAAAATTCTAAGCATGGTATTTTCCTGGCGTAGGTTTATGCATTCTTTCTGGGGTAGGTTTATGCATTTCTGGACACTGGAATCACTGATACTGGCAGGGATACAATGCATAAATCACCTGTTCTCTGTGTCTTGACCAGGTATTTTAGTTGACTATAAAATCCTGGGGAGAGGGGGCTATTTTGGAGCTGGAACTGGAGAAGGAGGGCCCTGGCTCCCCTCTTGGTCAGGGGCTTTGGTGGAGGGCTGCAACTTTGGGCCGGTCAACAAGAGGGGTGGGACAGTGCTTAAATGACAACAGTCTTCAAAATGTGTGCATTGACACAACCTCTCCAGTCCCAGAACAAAATTACTGTGTTTGCCCTTCTCAGGGGTGAGTGGCTGGAGGGAAAGGGAAACAGGTGAACCTGGTCCTGCCGGCAGCTGGACATTTCTCATCTCTGCCTGCTTCAGAGGGGCACCATGAGCCAAAAAAGCTGTCTTGCTCAGACCCAGGAGCTGGGATTTGAGAGGGGAAAATAAGAATGGATGATACATGAGATTACATTGGTTGACAGGGGTAAATCACTTGTATTTCATCTCAAAAGATTTAATTATATTTTAATTTTTTTTTGCTGTTTTTTTTCTGAAGCTTTTGTTTCTCTAGTACGTGTGTTTTCACACACTAAAGCAAAGCAGATACATTTCAGCATGGGCTGGGAGGTTCAAACCACATACAAAGGCATTGTATCCCAAACCAGTTTTGTTGCTTGAAGAAAGGCAGAAAATTTGTTTTCAGATTGTATCTTGGGAGGGTAGAGTAGGAGGTCAGCTGAAGTATTTATTAATTAGCATATTCACAGTTTGAGGCAATTGTCAATCACGTAAAATAAGCCTTACACAGCAGTGAATAATTCCCTAGAAGCTGCAGGGGTGAAGTTAAGCTGGTGCACAACTGTGGCGAAGTTCAGCTCCACGAGAATTAGGCAGATGACAGTGAATTTTGCTGGGATCTGAATGCTTCATGTCTTTATGCTCCAAAAATATTCTGGCCTGGAACTCCACAAACGTACACTGGAGAAAGCACAGTGGTCAGAGCAGAGTTCTTCACAAGAACAGTATATTTTTGGCTCAATCAGTGCTTACTCTACTCTTTTACAAATCCTTGTTTTGATTTATATCCTGTGTGTTTTTGTTTGTCTTCTCAGATGAAACTGTGTATTTATTTTTTATTAATGTTTTGGATCTAGCTATACAGGGCAGCAGACAAAAACACACAGTGATCCCAAAAAAGGCTAGTTGGTTTATTTACTCCAAATCTGGATTGTTTTACACTGAGTTAGGCAAAATTGCCACAATAGGTTCTCTTGGTATTTGAATCTAGGGTCATATTTTATGGCTGGACATTAAGGAAATTGGACAAAAGATGTAGGTCAAACAGTATAGTTTGAAAAATACAGACCAGCAAAATGTATGCAACAGCAGTTCCTGCTGCTAATGAAATATGCCAGCACAATTTAATGCTTTATTACTTAAGCCTACTGGAAAGGCTTTTTCCTAGTACAAAAGGCATTCAGTTTGAGCATGTGAGTTAAAATATTCTAACCAGCAAAGTTGGAGGTTGGACATAGCTGTAAATCCAGGGTGTTCTGGGAATAGAAGCTGGCAAAAACATTCAGAACAAAATAATCAGGGCAGGATCTCACTGAGATTTGGATACTGGCTAATGCAACTAAGTGCAGATGTTTATGTGGACCAAAAGACATTCCCAGAATAAGAATACTGTACAAACACATGATGATTTTATAGCAGGAAAAAAGCCAAGGAAGTGGGGATAATAAAACAAGTGTTCTTATTTCTGATGAAGCATTTTCTGCTGGAAAATGCCTGTACTGAAGTGGTCAAGGCTGCCTCTATTGTGTCCCCTGCTGGGACCTGTTGATGCTTGTGCAAGTTGCCTGTGCTATGGCTCAGGTGCTTACCTGAAGGTCTCCATGGGCTCCCCGTGTGGGTGCCATAGTCTGTCTTAGATTAGCAAAGAGAAGCAAGCATTTCTGATGAAAGTGTTACAGCTAAAACAGGTCAGCTGAATCTTATCCCAAATGCCTGATTCTCTCTACTGAATACACAGGGAGTCTGGGGTGATAGGTGAACCTAAATTAAGGTATTTATATGGTACAAAGATTTTGACCAGGTAGTTTTTGATGAAATGTGAAGCTTTTTTCCCTAATTTCTGGGGTTCCTGGGTGAGCTCTTCAAAATCCAGAAGCACTGGGTAAGTCCTGGGCTACTGACAGCCTGGGAATTCTGTGCATTGCTCTGCATACAACCATTTTTCCTCCTGTTTTCATGTCAGCCTCTTGTGCATTGGTCTAAATGTGGGTGCCTGTCCTGAGAATGCACTTAGTGTGACTTCCCCTTGATGCGTAGTTTCATTAATCCAAAACTAGGATATCAGGGTCTCAGTGCTGTTTTCATTGGAAAGACACAGTATACTAGAGGATTTTATTTTGTTGCTACTTAAGATGATTTCTTTTTGCAACCTGAATTTGTTTATGGGCAGCTTAACTATTTTGCCAGAAGTTTTTTCTTTGTACCCAGAAATGGTAATTTATATTCCCACTGCATCACTCTGCTACCCTAAGTTTACTTCCATGTTATCAAATAGCTGAGGTAAATAGTTGCCATTAGTTTTATAGCTATATCTGAATTGTTTTTATCGAACTTCACTTGGCATAGTGGCATCATTTCTTTTCTGTTGGTTCCTTCTTAGTTGTACAGCTGAAGAACATCCCAGTCTTTATTTTCCTTAGCAATTTTTAATTTAGCTGATATTTCTTGCTTTAGTTTTGGGCTTCCTAGCCCTGACTTTTGGGTTAGCTCCACCATGGTTGCTTCCAACCTCTTCCCTCTGCTTTTATTGTTGAAGGCAAGTTCCATTTAACTTTTAATCATTGATTTAAAGATTCTCCAGCTTCTCTAATATCAAAATCCTTGAGGTATTGGTTGCTTTTGAGTTTTCTAATTGCTTTTATTAATTTATATAAATTAGATCTTTTTGGGTGTTAGCACTTAACATTCAGGTCTAGTTTTGTTCTTCCATTCTGACCCAGATTATGATGGCTTCTCTAAATGTTCTCCTCACTTGCCAAAACTGTCTGGAGTATCATCTAGGTTCAGTGACCAGCTGAAGGCATTTGTAGAGCATGGCACATTTTTTCTTTTTAGTACTAATCTAGTAGAAATCTTTATCTTCGTTCCCCAATGTAAGTAAATCTACTGCACATAGATTCCCTTTGAACTTTGAATGGTGCTATTCAGACATAAATGTCAATTTGTTAAAATAGCAGACTATCTCATTACCTTTAACATAAATTCAGTCTTTCCAAAGCATGTCATTTCCTGCTGCCAAGGTGTAGTTGCTATTCTACCTTGTTTATATTATGCTTTTAGTGTCAGATTTTGTGTCTTATGTTGTTAGTTCAAGCTTGATAGGCATCTCTCTGTAAATTGATTACAATCCTCTTACCTACCCTTTGCTTCCAAGAAACATCAAATCTTTCTGCAATTACTTACTTCTTCCCTTAGAAGCTATTCTTTTCTTTCTATTTGATTATACCCCCTCTAAAAAGTGAATAGAATAATTCCAATTCCAGATGTTGAGAAGAGAGCAAGGCTACTTTAGAAATTATCACAAACCAAATGTTTCCTGTTAGAACTGAGTGAATTTCGTACTAGTGGTTATTTACAAACAGCACATTTGTTAAAAAGTGGCATTTCTTGCAAATTCTTTCACTCCTTTTATTCTGGTCAATTTTAAATAATAATTTCAGGTGAGAAAAATGGGGAGAAAATAGATTTTGAATGTCAGCATATTTGGTTGTGGAAAAAAAAAGAAAGGAAAAAGTTTTGATTCTTCTTGTGTAAAATGTTTTATTCAACACATCAAATTTATGCTTAATTACCTAAACTTTCTGAGGTGTCATTAAGAATGGAGGTGAAGGAGGGAAGAGATTGCATTTGTTAGTGGGATGCAGGAGACCCAGTTTTTCTCCTGTTTTCCTCAGGCTGGCAATCAAGCTGGGAAAAATCACATTCACCCAGTTCTGTTCCTGATATTAAAAGAAAAGTCTTCTTGTTAAAGGAGATGATGAATAAACAATTATTTAATGAAGTGGATATTGTCTATATAGCAGTGGAAATTTGTACTTTTTGCGTGCACGGTTCTCCAGGTCCAGAGTTCACAAGTGATTTGCTCTTGAGAAAGGAGCTGCTTCTTGACTGCTTTCTCTTTTAGTCTGCCAAAATGAAATAGGCAGAATGGCTGGAAGTATGCCAGCTCTCTTCTACTGAGAATGTCCAGCAGCTGGAACAAGAACTAGCAGCACAGCTGACAGAGCTGAAGGCGGAAATAGAAGACAACAGGATACTCCAGGGAATGCCTAGTGGGGCATACAGGTACCAAGAATTTGCTGGGGAATGAAGGAGAGAGTGAAGTTATAGCAACGTGTTGTATCTTCTTGTTTGTTTTTTTTTTTTCAGTTGTGATACAAAAGTTGTGTGTGTATAACTGTTCAATTTTGAGATCTGAATACACACATGGGAGTCAGGAGTACCAGCTTTTCCATTGTGTGTTTACCACAGAATTGTGGCTGAAATGGAAAGGAATGTCAAAAAATAAACTAAATTGATTTCATGGTGCATATTGTAAGCAAAACTTTAGATCTCCCTAGCATTTCAAGTGTGTCCTTCTTACAGTGAAGAGGAAGCATCTCCAATGCTACAATGTATAAACAGAGTGGTCACATATAAGGCAGCTGCGCTCACTTTCCTCAGTGGTTATGAGATGCAAACTATGGCAATGTGCCCAAGTTTGGCACTGTGCTTCAGGGAAGCTTTAGACTACCTGGAGAATATGTGGAGGAAAACAGAGGTGAAGAACACTTGATTAGGACAGTTAATACAAAAAGGAAAGGAGCTGGATTTATGTCTCCACTCTGTTTTCTCTAGATTATAAATCTTGAGACACATGGGAGATTGATGTAAAGGTGAAGAGATAAACTTCTGTTTGCACTTATGAATCGGGCATAAAATAATGGGCTAAAATTCAAACTTTCCAAAGACAGTGTAAATAAACACTGATCTCTAGACTAGGAGGTTGCTGACCATCTGTAGTGACCATCCATCTTTAAGAACAGGATAGATAAATACCTTTAGGGAACAGATTTACTTTTTCCTGCCTTAGAGCAGTGGAAGTGGTAGATGATCATAAGCCCCCTCCTGATCCTACCTCTTTAAGACTCTGAAGTGTTCCATTAGAGTTTGCCATATATTGCTTTTGGATGAGACTTAGGAGCCCCCTTTTTTAATGGTCCAGTTTTTCACCTGTTTTTAATTTTCATGGATTTGTTTCACTCAAGTACATTAAAAATGTGTAATGTATGGTTCCTGTAAGTATATTTATCATAGAATCTTAGAATATCTCAAGTTGGAAGTGAGCCATAAGAATTAATGAGTCCAATTCCCTACTCCTCACACGACTACCTCAAACTAAACCATATGACAAAGAGCATCATCCAGACACTCCTTGAACTCTGCCAGGCTTGGTGCTGTGGCCATTTCCCTAGGGGCCTGCTCGAGTGACCAACCAATGTCTGGGTGAAGATCCCTTTCCTGATGTCCAGTGTTGATACATGGGAATTAAAAACCAGTTCTTCTCCAAAAGTTTCCTCAGCTCCCCCTTCTGTGACACAGGTGTACTAGGAAGGTGACTAAATTGTGAAGGATGCTTGTCAAGGAGCTCCATTGCATAGCTGCGCATTGTAGTATGTGTTCATAGGATTGACAAACATCCTGATGGACTTTTTCAGGGCTTTGAGGTGGAAGAAAGAGTTTGCCAAAAAACATTGATTAATTAAATATATTCTGCTGGTTCAATATAGTCTTTTCATATCATTAAACTTGCTTACTCTTAAATTCACCATCTGAGCTATGCTGGGCCTGAAAAAGGTTTGTTTTATACCACCTTGTATGTAGCATCCTACTGAACTTTTTTTTTCCCTGTGACTCTGTTGGAATTCCAAAGGATGCATCTTGTTTCAGAAAAGAAAGAGAGGTAATACTGAAGAAAGGTTTATGGGTAGGTGGCTAAAATATACACTGGTTTAAAAAAAAGATCTCTTTGCTTGTTACCAAGAAATAACTGAAAATTAAAACAGAGAGACTTATATGTTTTTTTGAATCTGGCCTGTAAAGACAGAATGGGAAGGGTCGTAATGTTGTTTGCACAGTAGTAACACAGCATGACCCTAGTTGAATACTAATCTGGACCTGGCTCTGCAGCGTTTATTTTTGTGACAACTCTCAAATAAATTCAAAGCCTAATGATTTTTCTCTATTTACCACTTCTTTAGAATTTTTTTTGTATCCTGAAAAATAGATAAATTCAACGTGTTCTCCTTTTGCAGGTGCCAGAAGCAAATCCCTGTGTTATTCAGACTGCTGTCATGCAGAGGGAGGTAGAGAGCTGGGAATAACCCGGAGAAGGGAGCACACAGTAGCAAGCTTGCCCCTGCTACTGGCCCAGGTAGGGATTCCACTTACTGCAAGGACCCAGGAGCTTTCTCTGGCCCAGCAGGTTGCATTGTGCACGTTTGAAGATATAAAACCAGCATGAAACTCCCTTCTGAAAACAGGAATGAAAATATCAGTGGTTGCAGTTCCCTTGTATGATATGAAAATTTTCTCTTCTTCTCTTTCTTTAAAGGACGAGAATCTATGCCAGATCAGGTGGGCTGGGACAAGGTTCTCCCAATTCTCTGATGGCTTTGTGCTGTTCTAGGACATCTGTGTTGCAGGTTATTGTTATTTGTATTTTCCTTTTTAAGAGGAATTCAAATTTCTAGGTTCGGTGGACTGAATTCTGCCATTTTCCTTCTATTAACTAGGGTTTTTTAAATACCCAATACTACTTCCACTGGGTCAGCTTAGGGGAAGTACACTTTGGTGGCTGACTAGCTGTTGTTTTGGTGTTACTCTCCAATGCTAAGGGTGATCTATATGCTGTCCAAGTTTCCTATAAAGTCAAGCTGCTATTGTTTACAAATGTGTGATTTGCTGGTTATTTCTGATTTTATTCACGTTTTTTGCAGACATTATTACTCTGCTAGCCCAGAGTAAATATTTGAGCATGCTAAGATGGAAGAGCTTTTGTGTGCATGACAGTGTTATTGGACAGTTTTATCCCCTTTATCAGGAGAGAATCAAACCTAGGATCTAGCATGTGTACATCTAGCACAGCAGCTGCTCATGAAAAACAATGTGTCAGCAACTGCTTTTTTTTCCACCCAAATTAAAAGCTATTAATGCTAAGGGTAATTTTCGTCTAGACTTTCACTCTCAGCTGTCTACTTATAGTCAGAATTAGCTGCTCAGAAAGATTCACTATTGGGACTGAAATTCCCTTTTCCTCATTGGGTCAGAAATACCATTTGTAATCATTTAGGGAGGAAATAAACCTTTGAGATTACTCACAAGCTATGATTCCTCGTGCAGTGGGAATGCAATGGCCTTCTAGCTAATTCAGGAAGAAAATGCAAAAGTGACAGTCTCTCTTTTATGTATATAAGCAAAAGAAAATTAGTCACATATACAACGTTTTGAGGGCTGCAAGGCTTTCAGTGGCAAGGTAAAATTGTTTGACAGGAAAGAAAAATCCAGTGACACAGGAAGATCTGATGATTTACAGCTGGTGGTTATAGTGTGTCACCTACAGTCTCTGAAGGCAGCTTTCTCCAGGTAAGATGAGCATTTTTTGAACAGTGAAGTATAATTATGAAACATCCAACTCTTGGGTAAGAAAATAGACAAGGAAGATCAATGTAAGAAATCTAGAAATCTAGAGATTTGTAGCTAATGAACTAGACTGCGTACATGTGACTTTCAATTCTTCTAGCAGATTGATTTTACTAGAAAGGAAATACTGCAATGATAAAAATTAATTTAGGTAAGTGGAGTAGTGAGCTCCTTGTGTGCAGTGTAGCTAGCTTTAAGCTGCTTGGATTTGAGGAGATCCAGGATGAGGAGAAAGCTTGAAGAGATAGAGCAGGACAGTGTCAGGGACTGAAACATCTCAAGTCTGCAGACTTGGGGAGTATTTGTTTATTTAAGCATCACCTTTTGGAAATAAATTTGAATAATTCCTTATTTTATCTAATTTATTCAATGATTTTATTTTATCAGTTCTACAAGTCATTGACAGTGAATAAACTTCTGGAATTAGATACAATGGAGAACTACTGTTTGTTTTTTCTCTTTTGTGTTTTATTTTGTTACTAAATTTGCCACTGAACAGTTTTTATGCTTTCTAAATGACTAAGAAAAATAACTAATATGTTCTTAACCCAAGGTTCTCCAGCCATTGCCTATTTCTCATAGAATGAATGTGGCTGATGAGAAATATCCTGATGTGGTCCAAGACAACTGGGAAAAATTAAGAAGTGCTTTTGATAGGAATTCAGATATTTTTAATACTGATGTGTTTCCCTGATTAAAAGTTTTAGGAAGAAATGGTGAGAAATTATCAGCTTTCTTTTAAAACCACAGTCCTACATATCTTTTGTTGATATGTATTTTCTGAGAAAGGTTAACAGTGAAAATGTTGCCATCCTTGGTTTGTATGCTTAAGGAGTTTGGAGTGTGGCTTTTAAAGTCAGCAAGAATCCTGGAAATCTCGTGTTCAGATTTCAGAGTCTGGAGCCCTGAATATGCAGCGTTTGCTCCTCCAGCCTCACTGTGCCCTGGGCTGCAAAGACAGGCTGTTAAGAAGGATACTTGTGGGATCAACTTGGTGGAGAATCCAAGATGTTTTTCCAATTATGCCAAATCCTGAAACTCATCCTGCCAATTTTCTGCAAGAATATTATGTAAAATATTTCTGTGGGTGGCCTGTTTCTGGAGAAACTAAGAGAAGAAAAGTATTATTTAAAGACTTATACTAAAATAACTCTAGGAGAATTTGCTTGTGGTTATTTTCAAGTTCTCTTTCCTTTTGAAGGAAGGGAGTGATGTTGTTTATGTAGAGTTACCTGTGTGAGTGGTACTTAGCAAGCAAGGCAGCATTTCTGTCACAGGGTGTTTAAGTCCTATGAGTTAACCCATGCTGTTACAGAGTGGAAATGGTGTGGAACTTTAGGAGCTCACATTTTCTCTAGAAAAGCACAATCCCTCTCTCCTGGGGGGGCACACCTTCTCCTTGTAAGTGAGGAATGGGCTGGCCAGGGTGGAGGAATGAAAAGGGGCTGTGACTTGTTCTACCTGTCTCCTTTCTTCACTGCAAACCTCTACCACAAGGGATGTACCTGTGGGTCTGCACAGAGGAGGAAGGCACAGCCCTCAGCTGGAGTAGCACTGCCCAACCAGTGAGCATTGAGAGCAGCGCTAGGGAAAGTGCAGATTTACAGATAAGGGGCCTTTAGCCCTTTGTTAGTGGTCTAATTAAGCTCTAACCAAATGAAGGCCTTTGAACCTGCCACATTTCTCTTATATGAACAGGATAGGAGAAGGAGGGATGATCCTTGATCTTGGATATAATGGGCTAATAATGTACAGAGAAGGGTGCAAGACCTACAACATTACAAAGTTCACCTGAGCCATTCTGTGGAGTAGAGCCTTATTGATATTAAAAGCAAATCAAACATGCTCTAGCTCATTTTGATTTTCGGTATCTAGTTATCTAATATTTGAGGAACAGTATCATATTACCATCATAAGCTTCATTAATCTGCTATAGATTAATGTAGATCTGAGCATCATAGATGAAACAGCAGAATGATTAGACAAGACATTAAAAAACAAAGCAGAAATAAAGCATGGATTAGAAACACAGATGGCCCTTTATTGATGAAACAATGAGAAAAAAATTTGATTACATGTAGTTCCACTAACCACCAAGATTTTTGCTGAACTTTAGCAAACTCTAACTTACCTGCTAGGATCTTTGCATGTATCAGCAGTACTCACCGATACTGGGTAAAGGACAATCAGCTGATACTTATTTAGGCTTTCAAAAATCTTTGGAAAAGTAGTAGCAGAAAAAATGCTGCTGTTTGTTATGGTTTGGCCTAAGACAAAAACCAACCAATCAACCAAACAAACAAACCCCCAGTGTTAAATATACCCATCAAAGAGCTGGAAAAAGGGAAGAAAATATGACAAAACTTACAGGAACACAGTAGTTTTGGCTCTTCAGTGATGAAGGAATACTGGTATCCTTCAAAGCCATGAGCAGGCCTGAGATGATGTAAAGAAGGAGAAAACATTTCAGTTCTTCTAAAAATGTGTGCTATGTTGCCAACAGACTCTCCAACACTGATATCAGGCCAAATTCACCATCCCAAGCACACTCTTGTTTCAGAAGTTGGCGATAGCAGCATCATACCAGAATCAGATACCAGAGAGTGATAACTCTGAAATAGTAACATACTTAAAGTTCTTATGACATGTGAAGATTTGGGAGGTGTGTGTGAGAAGAGTGTTGTATGCTCCTGAGCCAGCACTCTGTTCAGACAGAAGGATTTGTTAGCTGGCATCCTTTCCATGCTTGAAGATAGGCACTCCTCCAAGGACCATGGAGGTGCCTTAACCTCCAACAGCTGTTTGTCTTTTGGGGTCTGGCAGAAGGCCTTTTCTTAAAACAGATATGAAAATAATAAAAATCCACACAGTGTGGGTTTCCCCCCCCCATCACATTCCATTCTCTGACATACTTCAGCTTCAGGATTAAATAAAAGGGAATTACATCATTGTGTGGATACAAAGCAAAGGACACTGATGGCACTGCTTACAGACATGTTGCTTACACTCACATTGCTTGAAGTGTTGATGTTCTCCAGCTGGTCTGATTATGGCTTTTTGCAGAATCCTGCCACAAGGACACAGTTTTCACTTTGCCCTGGCACAGAACTAAAACCTGGGACTATAACCTTAAGAATCTCAATAACTCAGCTGATGAGATGGAGTAAGTGAAATGCATCTCTCAATGCTAAAAAAAAAGAAAAAAAAATTTAAAAGGATGGAAGAAAGTTCCATTTATTACGAGTTTGTGTTTTGCGTCACAAAAATGAGATTGTGGCATTTTTGCTCTTGACAGGAAGCAGAAGAAAGGTTCAGCTTGCTCCTGCTAACCTCTAGTAACAACTGACATTTCCATTTTCAGTATCATGGCTCTGAGGCCCTACCTTTGTTCTCTTAGCTCTCACTCGTGTTTTTGTTGGTTTTGTGTGTTTCTCCAGTTTCTCTGCCCTTGTTTGGTGTCTCCCTGAGCTGTGGTACTTCCACTAGAGGTCGACTGCAACACACGCTTGCCCGGGACCTTGCCAGCCTCCACAGATCAGGGGACACCAGCAGGAAAACTCATTTTTTTCTGTCATCTAAAACGTGAAACCAACTGAAAATCTCCACCGTGTGTCCAGGGTCCAGAAGAGATGCGTAACTGTTTAACAGAAATAGCACACTGCTTTTAAATGCATGGCTTGCCTTACAAACTGCACCTTGTATGAGTGCAGGTGGTCAGCTGAAAAGGACGGTTTGGTTGCATAAACTGGTCTGTAAACCTTTCCTCAAATTAACATTTGAGTAGTTCAGCTGAACTCACTGAGCTATCAGAGATAAGCACAGGCAGACTTGTTTACACAACTAGGCAATGATGTACCTTACCTTTACTGTAGGCTGGCAGTGGCTTCTTAATTTTTGAACAGGATTTTCAAAGTAAATCCTCTAGGCTAATGTTACTCCTAACAAAGCTAGTGATAAGAGATCTGCTATTGACTTTGGTTGAAGGACAGTGGTTTAGAAAACACTGGTCTTCTTTTTGGAGTCACTAGAATTAACAGCAGGGACTTTCATTGTCTCTGCTAGAAAAGATGGAAAACACAGGACCAGAATGTCTCCTTCAGTCCTTTACCACTCCTTTTTTTTTTTTTTCTCATAATATGCAGTATTACTTTGCTCTATGATTTCATATCAATCGTAGGAAATTTATAACAGTACCATCTCCTTTTGTGTTTTAGGTTCTCCAAAACTTTAGAAGCATCTTCTGCAAACAGCTGACAATGAGAACTTTTCCACTTTATGATGCAGAGGTTTTTCAGTCAGAGAACTGGGGCACTCTAGATCCAGCCAGGGCTTTGAAAAAGAGAGACAACTGGATCCCTTACTTAAAGGTAATTATGAGGAACTTCCCTCTTTAAGTTATTGTTAGTCCTAACCAGTCTTCAGGATGTACCAAGATACATTTCAGTGATTAAAATCTAAAATGTTCCTTCTGACAAACAGAGTGAATATTTTTTTAATAATCCAGGCCTTATCAAACTACAATATTTCTGTATAGTCAAGAGCCTCTATTCATATCTGTTGAAAATACAAAATGCATGTGTTGCATTTTCTTTATTAAATATTGCCTCCTGTATCAAAAACATGTAGCAGTATTCATAAGGTTTTTTGTTACTTTTATGACAACCAAGTTAAGCCTAAAGTAGATCCCTGGAAACAAAAGCTTTTGATGAAATTGAAACAATGGAAGAAAGGAACTAAGCTGATGGACCTTCCTTCAAAATCTCTAGAGTTAACATGACTTAAAGTGATTTAATTTAAAGTTATTTTAATTTATTTATTGGGCTCTTCCAGGGAAATTGAAATCTAGAGAAAAGTTACCTCAGGTTTATTTATCATGTATTTACGCCTGAATTCATTAAAGACCCATTACTAAGGTGCTGTAGAGATATTTTCCCCTGTCTTTCTCAGTTCAACAGTTTCAAAAGGCAGCTTGCACACTTCCATATATATTCAAAAGCTCTGAAGTTCACCTAAGTCAGGTCAAAATCAGCCCTGGCATTTGTTTCGAAGGGATTGTTCAGAACTGCCTTTTTTTTTAAGGTGATCAAGGTTCAGACCTGTGCTCCTAAGATAAAGAGAGAGACTCAAATAGCAAGGTACAAGTTGGTAGGGCACAGTGCACCCCAGGGAGCTGTTACTGAGTGTCTCTATTTTGGTTCTAGCTTCACAGGTTCTCTTGATTACGGTAATATAATGCTGGTTTTGGACATTTTGAGGATGTGCTGCAGGACAGCTCTGTCTAGGTTGCATGCTACCCAGCCTCCTTGGAAAAATGGCAATGCATATTCACAGATCAGGTCTGTTTTGCATCCACATCGAGCTTGAGGCACCTCTTACACCTCACATTCCTTTGTCCTAATTGCATCTTACTCACTGAGTATACCCTACAGGGCTGACCTGCACCTGCCCAGTAAGGTCTGCTCATTCACTCCTACTGCAGATGCATGAAAGAGCTGTGGGTGTGACAGACTGTCAGGTGTGCTGGAGTCTTGCCACTTTTTCCCAGTGAAATTTGAGCAGGTCTGGTACCCTCATCTGTAAAACTGGTATGACAGCAGTGCTCTTCCTCTGAAAGATGACATGAACTAATGCAATTAAGATGGTGAACTTCTACTGTAGGACTGGATCTATATAAATATCATTCAGTAACACTGATCTTGCAGTCAAAGGATAATGGTACTGCCTCTCATCCCCTGGGTGAGCCTGAAGGACTACAAAAAATAAGAGCACCTTGTAGTTCAGCTTTCAATTTTACACAGGAACCAGAAAATAAATAGCTCCTCTGAAGCTGTCAGAAGTCATGCCCCTGTGTGCCCTCTTCTATCAATAGTCACATATCTGACAATTGGAAAGTCTTTGATGTGCTGTCTCTTTCTTTCTTTAGTGCTCTGATGGTGTTGAGTACACCAGAGCAGCCTTAAGCCGTGTCTCAAGCTCATGTGAGCCTGTTTCAGCCCTGAAATGTCACTGAGCATCTTTGTTTTCTCTTCCCAAGGAACCACTACTCCAGTCTTTCCAAATACCTCTGTCTGACTTGAAGATCCCTACTGTCTAGAAAGGGGGTAGTGGGCTTGTCACAGTGTCCCAGATGCTGCTGTGTATGTGTTCAAGTTATGGGCAAGCCTTGATGTGGGATCCCTGCTGGATGGTATCTGTTTAGTAGAGAAGCAGTAATGGATCAGAAATCATTGACTCCCAACCAGTAAGAAAGTGAATTAAGGAAATACTTGGGAAATCAATGGAAAAATAATTCCCATAGAGTTTGATATTTAATTTACATTTTTATTAAAGGCTACTTACCCCCCTGCACCCTCCTTTTTAATTTTTTTCCTCCCGTGTGAAGCAAGGAGGTTATCATCGAAACAGGTGATGAAGAGTCCTATAAAACTCCTGTTCTTAGTACCTTTAGAATTCCTATCAAGGCTTTGCTAGAATTCCTGTCAACAAAATTTTACTGATGCTAATAATTGCTAAAACATGACTATTTTTTCAAATTATACTTCCGATGGAAGTGGCAATTAAGAAAACTCCTGCGAGATTACATGTGTTTTTTAAAAATTACTTTTGTACTACTACTAATAATAATAATTTTATTTAACCTGGGATTTGGCAGTACTCTGTATATATTTAGTCTCCCTGGTTTCTGTCTAACATTTATTATTACTTTTGTGGGTCTCACAAAGCATTTGAGAGAGAACTCATCTTGCATTCCGAAAGTCAGAAAGTGGATGTGTAGATTTTACAGCTGAGGTCGGCTTTACAATATTTTAAATAATTTAATGGATTTTATTTTGATGATACTCTTAGAAAGATTAGACAATTATGGTCTTTTATTTTTAAATTTATTTAGCAGTGAGATAAGTTTTCTTTTATGATCTCTGTTTTCAGACCTTTTCGCCATGCCAAATACTTCACAAAGAAACTGTTCTTTCAAAGCTTGCCACAGCAGGTAATTTTTCTAGAATGCTTGGGTGCAAACCATCATCACCACTAGCAGAAGTAAAATGGCCTTGCAGCTCACTGATAAAATGAAAAAAAAAAGATCATTCTTCTTGGTTTTTTCCATAGTGACTTCTCACCAAATACAATATGTTTGATTTTGATTACCACTCATTAAGGGTGAGGGGTAACAGGAAAGGAGAGAGGTAGTCCCTCCTCTATGTAAATCTCAGGAAAAAAACCTATTTTCATATTCTTTCTTATCTGGTGTATTTCCTCCTTATGTTATAACAGGCAAGTCCATTTCTAAATTTTCACCTTGCAGAGGGGGCAGCAGAGAACTCTCCCAAATCCAGGAGAAGCAGTAAGGAGCAGTGCTGCAGAGGCTAGATGCTCTGAATTGACCTTGACTCACTGCAGGATGGGGTCTGGCATGCTGCCTCATTGGCCTTGTGAATCTTTTGTCTGTATTTGATATGATCTGAAACAAGGTCTTGGACAGAGAGAGAGAGGGATGGAGGATCTCCAGGAACACAAGGTGTTTGAAACAAATCCTGTGAGGTCAAGTTCTACTGCTTCTTTTCATGACTCTGGACAGCAGAGCTATGATCATGTCTGGGAGGAGATCTGTGCCTGAACTGAGCCCCACCAGGTACTTAGAAGGGTAGAAATTATAAATAATTGCCAATGAACACATCTAGCAGGCGTTTGTCAGTTCTGATAGAGGGTTTCTCTAATAGATTTCTGTTTGGATACCAACCTTCCTCTTTTTCAGAATTCAATCTCCTGCTAGTGCTGGTAAGCAGGAACTGCCCAGCTGCAGTGTGTGGTGGTGTGCCAAAGTTATATGCATAATGTCCTCTCCTCCTTGGTGCTCACCAGCTCCTCTGCAGCCACTGGTCCAGTACAGCACAAGCAGTGTGAGGTTGCACCTATGTAAAAATAACATGTGTGTGTCTGTAGCAGGACTGGGGTGTGGATTTGGCCACAAGAAGTGTGCCCTAGTATTTACTGGAGGGTAATGGTATTAGGGAATGGGTTAGCATGTGTGTATTGAGGAGAGGGGAGGAAGGATGGTGGCGTGCTTTTGTTGCTGGAAGCCACTCGGCAGCTAGTGGACCTGAGAGCAGATGCCTGCTTTGTGCAGAGACAGGTGTGATAGCAAGTTCCTCCTCTCAAGGAGGAAGTGGCATCTGTGGGCATCACCTCACAGAGGCTCAGAAGCTGTGAGAGCACTTCATGTTTTGGAGGAGGGGAAAAAACCCAAATGGCCTCACTGGCAGAGTACTGAATGAGAAGTAGGACCTACTTCTCTGGTATCTGGGGAAGTTGTAGTAACTGTGTGGCGAGCTCTGTGACTAATCCTCTGAATGTGAAGGTATCCCTTTGATGCAGATGGACTTTGATTCCCTGTTTCTTTATTGTCTTTCTGACTCAGAAGTCCTTCAGAGCCACTACTTTGGTAAGTATAAAAGCAGAGAACTGTTACATCCCAGAAGTTTCTGTATCTGCAACCCAATGTTCAGTTTGTCTCACTCTACACATGCCTGCACCAGAGGGCCCTCGTGGCAAGGTAAGAAAGAACTGAAAAATCTTCTTGTTTTGCTCTTGTTTTTTAAAGAGGAAAGGTCTCAGCTACTAGGGCTGGATGCAGCCCTACTATTAATGAGAAGGTCTTGGACCCCCACGCTTGGCCAGGACCAAACAGGTCAGGAATACAGGAGCAGGGGAAAGGGAACAGAGGGAGAGAGAGAGACCATTTAGTCTCCCACCCATTCCCTCTTTCCTGCTGATTAATCTTCCCCAAGCCTGGTGCCAACTCTGTGTTAAAAAATATATCCACATTTCTCTGTAAGGAAAAGCTACCACATACTGAAATTCTTCCTACCTCAGGCTGACCCAGACTAGAAAATATTTGATTACTTAATAAAAAGTTCAGAAAAAAACCCCAAACATTGGGTTGACATGATGATTAATTAAAAAAAAAAAAAAAGAAAGAAAGAAAACAGGATTGCGCTCTTCATCTTCTCTCAAGTCCGCTAAGTCCACAACTGTGTTGGGAAGGAGTACCTGCTTGGGGGCCATGCAAGGAACACGACTGATCTCAATTTTGAAACAGTCTAGTCATCAAGGTTATTGAAAAACTAGACTTAGTTCCTCCACAAAGAAAAAAAAGATGCTGTCCTGGTCTCAGTGTATTTAAAATAAAAGTTTAGCTGCTATTCAAAAATGTACTGTCACTTTTTTCATCATGTCACTCAAGTTTTTTCAAACAGCATTGTCTCTCTTTTTAGACTGGAAATTTTAAGTGAAGAAGCTTCACCGACAGTCCATATACTTATTTTTGTATTTAACAGATATGTACAACTAATGCCATTATTCAGGAAAATATATTTTGATACTATTTGATCTCATATTATCTTAAGTAATAGAGATGGAAGGACTTAGTGTTTCTAAAGTTTAAGAAATTAGACCTTTGAAGTCAATGAGGACAGGATGAGTGAGGATGATCATACTTCGTAAGGATAGAGAAATTTGTTCACAGATAATCTATCATTGCAAGGATTATGTAAAGAATTCATTGCCTGACAGTTTGTCATCAAGATGTTAGGCTTGAAGGAATTTTTGGAGACAATACACTCATGTCAACTTGCAAATTTATAGAACTGCCAACGTAGTCCTAAGTATATCCATGTCACTTCTGTGAGTAGCTTTGTTAGGATGTCTTGTGTTGAGAGGGATAAATTTGACAAGCACAAATCTGTAAAGATACATTAATAAGATTTTCTTTAATCAGAAAAAACAATGCCAAGATCAATGCTATGAAGCCTTTAGAAACTGGAAAGAATTCCAATTTATGCCATACAAATAAATTGGGATAGAGAAGATAGAAGAGTTTTTCTTATCTACTTGATTGTCTGAGGAAGTTAATTGGATAATGCCAAGTAAATCACTGTCCATAATGACCCACAATAAATAAATACTGTGTGACTCACATTGACCTTCTCATTTACACTAATACTAATGCCAGTTTAATGTCACTGATACTGGTAGAGTAATTCCTGATGCTTGTCAGAAGGCCTTGATGGAATTGATACCAAGGTAGGTGTAGCTGTTTTCCTGTTTGCTGCTCTTCTGCTACTCTTTGTACTACGGCACAGAGTATGCTGGAAAGGAGTGAGAAAAAAAACCCCAACTATTTAATTTCATTTTATAGAACGTTAGCTAGAGATTTGAATATATGCTTGTGTTGGGGGTGTTATGTACACATCACAGTAAAACTTTCCTACAGCCTAATCTGATGTTACTTCTTCATTCCACACTATGATTTTGCCCTATGCTCATCCTATGACCTGCTGGAGCCCAGAAATCAGTTTTTCTTTTATGTCTGGAAGAAAAATGAAAAACTAGGAGGTCAAATGTGTTACTAGCCATATCTGGGTTGAGGTTTTGATGAAACAGATTCTGCATCTGGGATGGAGCAACCCTGGATGTACGTCCAGACTGGGGAATGAGATGTTGAAGAGCAGTGCTGTCGAAAGGGACCTGGGGATCCTTGTTGATGGCAAGTTGGATATGAGTCAGCAGTGCCCTGGCAGCCAGGAGGGACAACCGTGTCCTGGGGGGCATCAGGCAAAGCATCACCAACTGGTCGAGGGAGGGGGTTGTTCCACTCTGCTCTGCACTGGTGCAGCCTCACCTTGAATATTGTGTGCAGTTTTAGTCACCATGATATAAGAAAGATATTAAGCTCTTAGAGAGCGTCCAAAGGAGGACAGTGAAGATGATGAAGGGCCTTGAGGGGAAGCTGTATAAGGAGTGGCTGAGGTCACTTGGTCTGTTCAGTCTGGAGAAGAGGAGACTGAGGGGAGACCTCATTGCAGCCTACAACTTCCTCATGAGGGGAAGAGGAGGGGCAGGCACTGATCTCTTCTCTGTGGTGACCAGTGACAGAACCCAAAGGAATGGCCTGAAGTTGTGTCAGGGGAGCTTTAAGTTGGATATTAAAAAGATTTTCTTCACCCAAAAGGTGAAGAAAACTAGTAGAGGGTGGTTGAGCACTGGAACAGGCTTCCCAGGGAAGTGGTCATAGCACCAAGCCTGACAGAGTTCAAGAAGTGTTTGGATGATACCCTCAGGCACATGGTGTGACTGTTAGGGATAGTCCTGTGCAGGGCTAGGAGCTGGACTCGATGATCCTTCTGCATCCCTTCCAACTCAGCATATTCTGTGATTCTGTGATTTATCCTTTAAAAATATAACCAGTTAAAATTCTTAAATTAAAGCTACTTGGAACTAGAAAACTGTGTTTTTCTGCTAAAGAAATGTTGAACAGACTGTTCCAGCATCTTCAGATTTTCAAGTCAGAAAAAGTAATTTAAAAACTTTTACTTTCCAATGGGAGTTGTTAGCTTTCTGGGAAGCAGGTGTTGGGACAAAGTCTCCTTCTAAATTCCAAGTAGCATACCTTTATCTTCATTCCTCTTTTTTCAGTAGCAGAAGAAATGATGCAAAGATCAGTTCTGGCCTTTTGTGTACACACTCTGATCGGGAGATTAGCTGTGAAGTACTTCAGAGAGCCCTAGCAATGAGAGAGACATTATTGCACACTGGGCTCTCTTTCTTCTGGACTAATACAGGGATATGGATATATACTCTTGAACTTCGGCTAAAGCCTAGATAAATATTTACTAATCCTATTACAGTTTATTTGGCAGTGAATTTATAAGCAGAGGCAACAGTATTTCCTGAACAACAGTTTCTAATGTGTTTTGGGTTTATTTTTAATTTATTGCACAGACTGTCTTTCAAGAACTGAAACAACAGTAAAGCCATTTTACAGGCAAACTACCTGACACCTATCTAGCATACTTGCTGGCATGTGATATAAACACAAAATGAATGGCATTGTTTCTTAAAAATATTATCATTTAATCTATGCCCAAAATCGGAGGAGTACCTGTGTTAGGAATCCCTCCATGTTGTAAGATGTGAGCTGGTGAGATGGCTTAGCACAGAAAGTATCCAAAACTGAGATTCTGATTCTGTTGCACCCTCCCTGGCAGGCTGTTTGGGATGGAGGTGATCAGAGGCATGTGTTATAATGACACAAGGCCCTGCAAACCAATGTGTTGCATTATACTACCTTAAAACTTTTTGAGATTCAGCTTGGAAGAAAGTAGATAAAGGTGTGTAAATATTGCTTTATAACCCAAAAGGGATTTTTAAGTCCCAGTAAACCTGAGCAGAGCTAGAGGAGAAAAATCAAAACCTGCAGGCAAAAAAACGCACAAATATCCAATTACTCCATTTGTTGCTATAGATACATAACTGAGTTATAACATTTTTTTATAGGAATAAGTTGTATTTAGAAGGTGTCTTAAAAATATGGACAGTGTCTTAAGAATATGAATCCCATATGGAGTCTCCCAATATGATAGGGAGAAAGTTTTCATTTCCTTTTAGTTTTGTTTTTAAGAGCTCTCCAGTTTTGTAGTCACATGCCCCTTTTGCTGAGTGCAGTAGTCTTGACTGAGATTTTTAGGAGTGAGTCAGAGCAGGAATCGCCAGAAAAAAAAAATTAAGAGCTTGAAAGTGGAAATATTTCAATGAAAGTTTTTCATAAGGATATTTAAAAACACAACCAAACCCCCCTCCTATCTGCTATGGTGAAGTCACCCTAGTATTTGCTCAGTTATTTACCTAAATCAAGTTGAATTTAATTGTTCTATAAAGGGCTTTGATTTAACCTTTATCAAATTCTGCACCACATAATTAAGATCAGCGAAACAAATAGTCTATTCAGAAGAATAAGGAAAGAACAGAGAGTGCAGAACACCACAGGGAAAAAAGGAAAGGAATCTGACCAGGCTTATCCAACATTATGTTCAAATTAGGTGTACATTTTGCAGGGCTGCCTAATTAACTTTATGGTAAAGAATTAATTCTGATCCAGCACATATCTCTGAAGCTGGCAAGCTGTTCTTCTGAATACATTTAAATTTTACTCAGATTTCCATGACCGAAGGAAATACCTTTTCCTTTTCTCCATCCTTTCTTTGAATAAAAGTTAAGACACCCAGGTGCTAACAGGGAAACTTTTGGTAGCACTGGAGATCTTGTCAAGGCAGATGTTAGGACAGCCAGTGAAAACAGAAAGTCCCAATAAATCGTGTGTCATTATTTGGCACTGAACTGAGAACAAAAGTGCATTACATAGCAGGAAACAGCAAAAACAAACAGTGGAAAAGGAGAACCTTGTATTTGCTTGCTAGCTTCTTATAATAAGAACCATTAAGAAAATTCCATGGCTATTACCCCTATACCCCAAGTGTTTATTTACACTGGAAGATTAACTTCAGTAATTATACATCTAGAGACAGATGTATGTAATTCTCTGTGTGGCACTTACAGTTAAGAAACAGAATCTTTTGAAAACTAACACCACTTCTGCTGACTGCAGTACTGAATTCTTGCCTGGGTGTTACATTCGTTGCTAATGACTCACTGCCAAGGTAGACAATTCTCTTTTAAAGATGCTGATGGGTTTTTTTTGAAAATTAAGGTCATTGTTAAACTATTCTACTTAACAAGTGCTGATTTCATAGCAATTTGGGACACCAGTCAATGGGCATTCTTTATAATTAGCACTAAAGTCCTTGTGTGTGAGAACTTATCTACAGATCTTGCAAGTGGAACTTAGCCAAGAGGGCTTTAAAAATATGTCGACTTTGAATGTCAGAATTTAAGACACTTTTTGCCAAATTTGAGCTAGATTAGAAGAAAGAAAAAAGTTCTACCTTAGTTCAAGAGCTAATCTTTTGCTTTTTCATGTCTTCTTGATGTTTTTTTGTGAATGTATATGACTGAAGGAAAAACTAGACGCAGTAACAATTTCGTACAGTTTGGCTTACTCTGTGGTAGCATAAATGAAGACACAGTGTAGGTCTTCCCTGTAAAAAATAATATTTTGGCGATATTTTATTTAGTTGTTCTCTGCTAGCGACATGTTCTGAGGCGAGGTCCACTCTTAGGTTAATTATACAGAATTGCAATCCTTTCAGAGCTGACAGCTGCTATGTGTCTCTTTTTCATAGCACAGGTCCACAGCACTCTGTTTACGGAGTTTGCAGAGGTGGAAAACCATGACAACTCTCACACTAGAGAAGATGGATGTATTCATACACGAGACCAGTGAGGGGTTTACATAATACATGATATGAATTTAGAGGACCCAAAGGAGCTTGGGAACCAGCTGGTGCTTGTGACCAGCCAGTACACTGAGAAAGATAAACATAAGATATCCACAGGTCTAAAAGACCTGTGACAGTTTGCTGTTTTCAAGGTAGGTCAATCCCATGACTCCTTGAATTGTTGTGTACTTCTGCAAGTCCAAGTGCTGACTGGATTTTTGGGACTTTTCTTTATTCTCCTAGTTAGCTAAGTGATAAATGTGCTACAAAGACCTAACTGAGCATGTGGAATTGCTTGTCACATGATGTTAATGTCACAATTTTGCACTTATTCAGGGTCACAGACATCAAAGTCACCCTGTAGGGAATAATAACACAGAAGGACATTTACTGATGCAGCTAAGTAATATAACGAGCTAGCACATCTTCAAGGCACAGAAAGAGAGTCAGAAAAGAAAAATGTTAATTGCTTCTGAATGTCTTTTAATTAATGTTTTGGATTGCTTTTTAACAGAACTAAATTTACTTCCCACCACTTTTAAACTTTTCTCAGCTGTAAATAAGAATCTGCAAATTACTTGACATTCCAGACTTCCTTTTTTTCCTGGGTTTTCTTTTTTCCTTTTTAAATAGTAAGATATGAGTTAAGGGAGTCTGTATAACAGGTTTCTAAAAAAGAGCAGTTGTACTTCTAGATGGGTGAGGAGGAAAAAGCTTGGAATTGTAGAAAGTATGAGGGGAGGGTCATTAGAAAACAGTGAATAAATGGCACAAACACGTACACTGTGCAGAGAATTCCATAAAATATCTCTTAAATCAAATTATTGAGATTACTTTCTGTATTGGTAGAATAATGCTTTTGATGTTTTAGTATCTTCTCTAAGATTGAATATTCTGATAGAATGCAGGGCAGACCTGAGCATCAAGATGATCAAAAATCTTTACAAACTTATGAATGTCTAAATAGCTGGTAGGACCTCTTTTGAAGTCACCAGAAGGTCCTCATTATGAACCCTTTTTCTGGAGCATCTTTCATGTGAGGAGAGACTGACAGAGCTAGGACTGTTCTGCCTGGAGAAGGCTAAGGAGAGAACTAATCAGTGTGTATAAACACCTGATGAGAGGGAATGAAGGTAAGGGACCAGACTCTTCTCAGCCATCCCTGCCATCAGGACCAAAGGCACTGAGCACAGACTGAAATATGAAATTCTATCTGAACACAAGAAAATATTTTTTAACTGTGAATGTGATCAAACACTGATAAAGGTTTGCTGAGAGGCTGGTGGAGATATTCAGAATCTGACTGGACACAGTCGTGGGCAATTGACCCTGATGTGACCCTGCTTGGGAACAGGGGGTTGGCTCAGTGATGTCCAGAGATCCCTTCCAACCTCAGCCATTCTGTGATTCCATCATCACAGGAGGCAGGCTACTGAATGAGTCTGGAATAGCAGATCTTGTGTTTATAGGTGACTTAATTATCACCCTCACACAGTAGTCCTGAGGACTGATCATATACGACTTGCCCTATGTTCCTTCTTGTTATGGTTTCTTTCTGTGTGCCATAGACTCAAACATTATTTACATGCTGACTTTTCCAGTGATCATGGACTTCAAATTACCCTCTTGTTCAGCTTTGAAAAATAAGACCAAGTCTGGAGCTGAAGAGTAGCTGTGGAAGCCTCTTCTATTTACACCAAGGCTGATTTTTAACCCTGCAGCCCTAAACTTTTCAGATTCACTCTACTGCATTTGTCAGTTATTGTCAAAAATAGCTCTAATTTACATGGTATCACAAGAAAACTAAAGCATGATTTCTTTAAGTATTTCTCATAGGCTGATAGTGTTGAAACATTTGTAGTGATGTTTTTTCCTCCTTTCACAGCAATTTTTAAATTACAAAAAGTAACTTTTCTGGTAGTAAGCCATCTGAAAAGAAAGCCCTCACCTCAATCTGCTGTCTGGCCTGCCATATCTCTTTGTAAAATTTATCTTTGAGTAGTATATATTGCTTGTCTTTGATTTGAGGGTGAAGGTGAAGGGATGAAGATGATCCCAACATGATTTGGTGCTGGGAAAAATTAAGCTTCTATTCACTTTCCTCCCCTATTTTTTATATGTTTTCTCTGGCTTTATCTCTTGGTGTGGTTCTTTTGAACTTGAACCTCTCAAAGAATATTTGTTAAAAGATGATGGAAGAGATAAATTTAAACCAAATGGCTCCTTGCAGGATACTCTGGGGTGTGCCAAAGCTTATGGAAGTTGAAATCTTTTTCTGTCCTGGGGTTCCCTGCAAGCAAAAACCACAATCCTGTGCTATAAATAAAGAGAATTACCACAAACCCTGGGACTGTGGGACTGTAGGCATGTGGAAATCTCTCTGATACTGTTTTCTCCTTTTTTTGTGCATCTCAGGCAATGTAACTTGTGAGCAATTCAGTGGCAGCAACATCCTTGGCTCGTGTCTCTGGATCAATGCCCTGTGCTGCTTGACCTCTGGACCTGTGAAACTGCTCTCTTGGGGAAAAAATGCCAGGTACAGAAGCTTTTCTTGGTTTGAAAACAGTAATTTGCAATCAGTTCACTTCAGGTTGTGTAAGGTTCCCTTCCAACAATGTTTTCTGTTGCTTATACAGAGATGCTAGAGCCAGCAACCATGTATATTCTATAAATGTTATTATATAAATTTACTTTCTCATTGTTATTTAATCTATTTGAGCAAAAAAAAATTCCATGTTTTATTATGTAGTTAAAAAAACCAACAACAAACAAACTAACACTTAAATGTGTATTAAGCAAAGCATAACAGTTTTATTCACAATGGCTGCTGCATATTCTGACGTCTTTCCCCTTCCTCCCTCTGATTCCAGACATGTATTTTGCCATGGAACATGGAAGCACACAGGGTTTCTGCCCAGAGATTTGAACATTGAAAGATGAAGACTGGACAAGTTCAGAGGAATGGACCCAGAGGAGTCTGGAAATATATTTCTCTCTATGGGACTCAGCAGTCTCAAGGACAATTCTAAAAGGGTCAGGAAGTGGAAAGGAGCTGATAATCCACTTCAGAAATAGGGAGAAATGGCACTAATTGAGGTTGCCTTTACACACTTGAAATGTTTTGTCCTCAGTCCTGGAGTAACAGGGCAGCTCTCAAAATAGGAATGGTAGAGGATGTTAAGGAATCTCCTGTGTACTCTTGAAGAGGCTTTAAATAGAAAACCTTTTAAACTAAAAGTATGTAGTTTAGGAAATCTCCCAAGGCCACTCTCCCATTTTCATAGGGGAGTTTTGTGTTACAGAGCTATATAAAATACTGTCTAATTGCCTAGTTCACCAAGCTTCTGCCCTCATCGCAACAGACTTTGCTTTCCACTGCTGTATGATCGTGCTACCCCTGTGAATTTACCTTTCGTTTTTATCATGGGTCTTCTGTTTAAGGAAACTTACTTTATTTTTTGAAGAAAAAACTCCTGCTAGAGAAGAATGAAACCTCTACAACAACAATACGGTAATTCTCTTCCAAAACCATCAGAGTATATTCTGGAATTGCTCTCACAACACAGCTCTCTAGGCAGGGTTAAATGTGCTGTTGCTGGAGGTCTTTTGCTTTTAGCTGAAATGGAATGGAAATGGGTCTTGCTGGCTTTGTTAACATGTGGGACAGAGTTCATGCAGAAGAATGAGGAAACAATAGCACTTTGTCCAGCAGCTGAGACAGCTTAGCTTAACCAATATAAAATTTGCTAACGGCCTATTGCTCAAGCACTTCCTTAGCTTCCTCAGAACAGTTCAGGTCAGGCAGGTTCTAAATCAGACAACTTGACTGTTGAAATCTGCAATCTCAGCTACTGAGTTACTTCCTAAGCTTTTCTGTTTCTTCCTCTTCCACAGTCTTCTGGTTTCAGTAAGGAAAATAATGTGAATGCTTTTCTGCTTAAGTGTCAATGCAAAAGAGGAAGATCTAGATCATTGCATATTGCATAATGCACATTATCAATATGTTCATAAGGAAGAGCACTAGACATTCATATTGGCAATCCTCTAATTACCATTTGACCAAAAAGTACTACAATGTCATCTAGAGAGTTCCCATGTGCCACTGTGCTTGGAACATTTCTTTTTCTGATCTATGCTGTGGGTATTTGTAATTAAAACTTTTATTTAAAAAACCCTTTAGAGCTGTTCTTGATAAAGGAGCCTAAGGAGGGCTTGAGTAGCTGTACATCTTTAATGACATCTTCAATTAATTTGGAGTTTTTCCCAAAAATATAGACTAACAGTGACAGTGACTGCCAAATGTGGTAATGGAAAGTCTTGCATGAGTCTGCAGGTTTCAAGTTGAGGGAAATGGAGTTTTTCAAATATATGAGAATGGATTACTTGTGGAAAGAAACAGGTGTTTTCAGAGCAGTAAGTGCATTGCCTGGTACTTTGTAAAAGGAAAAATGGGTAGAATAAAAATCTTTATGTTTCAGTAGAAAAAAACAAAAGTTAACTTCACGAGATTTGGAAGAAACTTCTCCTGTGAGCGGTTTATTCCATGTTCTGTTCTTGAGCCTTCTGATGAAGCATTCAGTAATATCCTGTACTAGAAACATGATGCTGCACCAGCTTACTGTTGGTTTGATACAGGCAGCAACCACCATGTTCAGAAATCTCTCCCCGGCAAAGAATGAATATTTAGGTAAATAAACACTACTAAATGTGCTTCTATATGTTTACTTTGAAGCTCACCAGCATGCTTTGAAACCCAGAGGAAAGATTAACTTTGGCCCAAGTGAAGATTGAGATCATGTATAAACATCCACGGTTTGATCTCAAGCTTCAGTGTATGTCAGCACCTACACAGATGAATGTATGTGTTTGCAACTTCACCTCAAGCTGCTGAGGGACACAGTAAACCAATAAGTAGGTTGAATTTACGGTACAGCCACGTTGGGTGAGTAGGAGGTGAAATCCATAATGGGAAACTTTGATTAAAGCCTGCACAGGTTTACAGTGTTAAGATGGGTTGCTACTAATATAAAAATGAAGTCCATGGATGTTTTGTAAATAGAAGGCCCGATGTTCAAGAGAAAGCTATAATTTCCTCAGCATAAGAAATAAAATGTTGGAAAATTGCAGAGCTTCATATGTCATGCCACATCTGGTGTTGTTTGTGACAACTGGAAATAATAGTTGAGAGGCACGGAAGGTAAATAAAATGATAGCTGTGAATTGCTGCACTTATAATTAAAGAACAGCATTTCAAATCCTCATGTTTTTCCTCTGGTCTAAAAATCTGCCTCAGCTTTCCTCTATATACTGCCACAGGATATTTTCTTTCTCTGAGCTTTGATTTCAGAGGCTGCAAGTTGGGAAGTTTAATTAGCTAGCTTTTGTAACTTGTCTTTTAGTCCACAATTGGAAGTTTGGGGTTTGGTGCAATAGGCTACTGTTGTGCTGCTGTTGCCACTGGTGCTACCATATTGCTAGCAATAAAAATGGAACATTGTCAGCATCATTGGAGCTCAAGTTTTGTTTTGAATGAATATGAAAGACTCAAAATAATTTTTGCATGAATGATTCATCAAGAGTGGGTATAGAGATAATTGATTTGAAAACCTGTAAATATATATATGTATATGTATAGAGAGAAGTTTTTCCAGCTTATGTTTAAATAAAGAATAGTTGATTTTTGACTTGTACTCTAACTATATGTGGATTTTATTGGCTAATGTCACTTGTGTTTATTTATAAGTTTTAGGCAGATGCCCAGAGGGAATACACCCACAAGGCTTGTTTGCTTCTGTTAGAAGCTTCCCCCACGTCCGACAGAGTCAATGCCAGCTGGGTCCAAGATGGACCCACTGCTGGTCAGTGCTGAGCCCAGCAGTGACGGTGGTAGCACCTCCGGGATTAAAGATTTAAGAAGGAGGAAAAAAACCTGTGCAACAGTAACTGCGTTCAGAGAGAGGAGTGAGAAGAAACAGCCCTGCAGATACCAGAGTCAGTGTAGAAGAAGGGGGAGGAAGTGCCTCAGGCATCAGAGCAGAGGTTCCCCTGCAGCCCATTGTGCAGATTATGGTGAGACAGGTTGTCCCGCTGCAGCCCATGGAGGTCCATGGGGGAACAGAGATCCACCTGCAGAACCTGGAGCACCCCACACTGGAGAAGGTGAATGCCAAAAGGAGGCTGTGATCCCATGAAAAGCCTGTGCTGGAGCAGGCTCCTGGTAGGACCTGTGGCCTCATGGGGACAGGAGCCCACACTGGAGCAGGTGTGTTGGCAGGACTTCTGATGCTGCAGGGGACCTATGCTAGAGCAGCCTGTTCATAATGGACTGCACCCCATGGAAGGGACACGTGCTGGAGCAGTTTGAAAAGAACTGCAACCTGTGGGAAGGACTCAGGTTGGAGAAGTTTGTGGAGGACTGTTTCCTGTGGGAGGGAAGAGGGGAAGAGCATGAGCTGTCCTCCCACTGAAAAGGAAGGAGTGGCAAAGATAACATGTGATGAACTGATTGTAACTCCCATTCTCCATCCTTCTGCCCCACTGGTCAGGGGAGATAGAGAAAATCAGGACTGAAATTGAGACCAGGAAGAAGGGAGGGGTGGGAGGAAGCTGTTTTAAGATTTGATTTTATTTCTCGTTATCGTACTCTGATTTTGACTGGCAATAAATTAATTTTCTCCAAGTCAAGTCTGTTTTACCTGTGACAGTGACTGGTGAGTGATCTCTCCTGGCCCCTCTCTCAACCCATGAGGCTTTTGTTAGATTCACTCTTTCCTGTCCTACTGAGGAGGGGAATGATAGAGCTTCTTGGTGAGCACCTGCCATCCAGCCACCACATTGACTGTAAAAAATTCAGGATCCAACACCTGAAAGTAAGACTATTTGAAAAAATTACAGTCTTAAGGTGAACCAAGAAACAGATAAAATTCTCATACTATTTAGATATCCAGAAAAAAAAGAAAAAGGAAAAAAGTGATTGCTCTCCCACCACCTTTACACTGCCCTTTCATGACAATGCATTTGATAATTGCATCTTGCAGTGCACTGGACATTAGTACTCCTATGGGTACCAAATATTAAACAGTAATGGTGAAAGTAATTGCTGAGGTTAGCCTTGCCTCAGGTTTGTTGCAGTATTCTGACCTGATGTTAATACTTTCCCCGCCCTTTGGCCACAGTCTATTACTCTTTTGAGTACAGCTGCCCAGCTGTATATATGGATGGACGGATGGATGGATGTGTGTGCACTGTGAAGTCACACGTGGAATTCACACATTAACTGCAGTACAGGGGCGGTACAGACCTGCCCCACGTTTTTCATCCTGCAACACTCTGTGTTATACAAAGGGGTCACACAGCAGCTGCTATGCACCCAGAAGACAAGAACTCCTTGCCTTAGGTCCTTTCTTGCTTCTTGCCCATGTCTTAAGCCCCTTGCCCTTATTCCTCCCCACACAGACATTGTGATTTTGTGTTCGTTATCTGAGGGCTTATTTCCAAGTGCAGCAGTTTTAATGGGCAGGCTCTTGAGTGTATCTACCCAGAATTCCACATCATCTGCAGACTAAAAACAGGCAGCAAAGCAAGTAATCTAGCAAAATAAGTACTTCAGCTAATAGCTGACAAGCGGCTAACTATGTAAAAAAACCAGAAACTTTCTACAACTCTCGGATTCAAAAGGATGTAAGTTCCACTTTTGCTTATGTTAGTAGTAGCTCTTTCAAGTAGAATGCCCAAGAGTGTGGTCTTGCTAGTTCAATTACAGTTGATGGTTAAAGTTCTAGTAATGTGATTCTTAATTTATTTAATTTTTGCTTAAGATCAATGAAGATCCATTCTATCCACCTTTAAAACAAGATTTTTTTTCTGTGAATTAACACAGAGAGGTAGAACTTTTGACCTCATTATGATAGAAAGTAGGAACAATCAGCTTAATGAGAAAGAAAATATGCACAATTAAAACTGATGTGAGATCACAATAAATCTCTAGACTTTACATTTGTGCCTGTGTGAAGTCTGCAAAGAAAAAAAAGACTGGACATTAAAGCAAATATTGTTACAGTTGAATCCAGTTATTTCTATAATGTCCACCATTTCCTGGTAGAGGACTCCAAATTTGGTTGGTTATAATTTTGATAAATGCTAATTATTGTGAATGAAATTACTGATGTTGGATGTCTCTAGCAGGTTGGGGTTTTTTTTTAATTAGTCAGCTTAGTTGTTGCAGGAAATGAAAAATGAATAATTTGATCTGATTTCTCTACAAGATTGTAATACAAGTATGCTTTGGAGCATACTTTTCAAGTTTGTGAAGTCTCATTAGGTAGTGATACACTATGCTTTCATTCCTGCAAAGTTTGGTCAACATAAACTAAACTAAACTACGTTCTTGCAACATTATTGCAGACATTATCTGAAGTTTGTGTGCCCTGATATATCTATAACCTGAGGCAAATCAGGACTTTCCACTGCAGTAATAGCGCTGGTCCAAATGATCCACATTTGATTTGGGTCTGACCATTGAAAATGAGTACCTGGAGCTGTTTGCCTGCACTGTCACTTGTGTTGCCTTCACTGGAGGCAGCAGTGGAAGCTGGCTGAGCAGATTGCAGAGAAGTGGCAGCTCTATTACTGGAGCAGGAGCTGGGCGGGAGTGCAGTGAAGATACAGCTGGCTTGTTAAGTGTGGTGGCAGACAGTGAATGGGAATGACAAGTTGAGGTAGCTATAAAGCTGGGAGACAGGGGCTAGAACTAAAATCCAGTGGATTTCTTGCTTTTGGAAAGAAAAAATATGGGGGAAAAAGGTGCACAGCAAATTGGGGTGGGGCAAGGACACACCTCAGGAGGTGGTGGAGGATTGAGAGTGATTTGGTATAGAGATTGTCTCAAGCTGTCCCAAACCAGTCATAGCAGGACTTGCTAATCAAGGAACTGGGGATAAAAATGAAAACTTTGAGGCGTGGAGGCAGAACTGGTTAGATGAAGAGACTGTGAAGACAGTGACAGGCAAGAAAGTACAGAGGCAAACCAAAGGCAGAAGGGTACAGCCTCCCAGAATGCTCCTCTCCCTGCCCTAGAACTAAATACATGAATTACTTATCCAGCATCTCTCCATTGCCAATAAAATCCACTGGCAGTGTCCTACTACTCTCTCATCCACAGCAGATCACAAACAATTATTTTCTTTTTAAATTTTAAATCCTAGAGGTCAGCATCAAAGATCTGTGCATGGATCAGAAAGTTATACTATGGTTGCCAACGGGGAAGGGAGGGATCTTGTTGTGTTTACCTCTGTCTCCTTCCTTTTCCTCCAACAGAAGCTGGAGATGAGACAAACAGATGCAGGCAATGTTTCTAAGACACTAAAGTTGTAGAAGTCCAGCATTTAGATTTTAGGAAATTTAGTTTTGCCAGAGCAGATCTAATTTGGTTTACTTCTGCATGGATATGATGATGCAGTCTTCACATGATCACATATTGTTTTTCTTTATGACTTGTTGTGCTAAAATCAACATTTATGTCTTTTCTGGACTGCTCCTTTTGTGACCCTGGAACTCATTCTTTCAGGTTTTTCCAGCCATTCACTAAGAATGGTTTTTCAAGATCCAATTTTTATTCCCCAACTGACTTTCTAAACATCTTTGTAGACAAACTTCATAACAAACAAATTGTCCGGGGGTGAGGTAGTGATGCTGCCTGCCTGGGAACAGGTGATTTTTCTATGTGGAGACACCAGAGAGGTCATATAAAAAGAAAAGTGAATTCTGTGAGTATCAGACTAAATGATCCTTGGGAAGCTGTGAGATCTTTCCCTCTCACCCCAAGCAAGGGGCAGCTACACTTATGTTTTCCTATGAGGTAAGGTACCTCTCCTGTTCTTAAACACACCATGTGATAGACTTTTCCAAGCAGTCTGTCACAGTGCTTCACCAGCTTCACCATTATCAAGTTCCCCTTAAAGTCTAGCACAGATGTGCACTAAAACAGTCTAAGCTTGCTACCTCATCTCCTGTCCTCATTGGAAATAGGGAAGATGCTGTTCTCCTTGTAGCAGCTCGGTGAAGAAGCATATAAAGATGGGTTGTCATGTCCCACCCATCCAGAGTAATAGAATCACAAAAGCACATTGTGAAGTACTGGAAAAGAGGGACAAGGAAAGTCAGTGTCATGCATTTATGGAGTTATCAGCTGGAGGAGATGACAATTCGTACCAGAAGACAAAGACAAGGACTGAGATAATGGGGAGGCTACAAAGCCTAATGTTGAACTACTTTCTTGGAAGTAGGTTATTGGTGAAATTCCCATTGTTCAGCTCCATATTGCTTGACATTTTTATTAATGATCTCAGTAGAAAACGTAAAAGGGTCTCTTATTAAATCTGAGACATTGTAGTGTTGGCAGATAAAACTGATATGGAAAATAATTGGAAATATCTTACAGGAAGAATTCCCAGTTCTAAGGACTGGACTAATAGAAAGGAGATTAACATCAATAACACAAAGCTTAAGGTTAAATAGTAGGAAATTCTCCTGTGGCCTTTGAGCTTATTGTTTGAAGTAACAGAGGAGGAGAAAGAACTGGGTGTTTAGCTGGCCATGGGATGACTGTAAACTGTCAACATATTGCAACTCTGATGAGGGAAGAGCCATTATTTCTTACTTTGAGTCAGGCAATGAGTTTTGTAATGAGTAAATAGAGGGAAAATTGATGCCATGTATGTCATTCTGGTAAGACTTTACCTGGATTAATAAGTATAATTTGGAGATTTGTATTCAGACAAGATAAATTCAGACTGGAACAAGGGCAAATATAGATATACTAGCATGCTGAGGGCAAATGAAGAATGCATTTTACAAAATCAAATGAAATAGCTTGGCTTGTTTATCCTAGCAAAAATGAAGGCTGAGAGAAGATAAGATTGTTCTCTATAAATACACCAGGAAGATAAGCACTGAGAATGGAGAGAGGCTGTTTAAGCTAAAGGCCAATTTTGGCAGCAGAACAAATGGATCTAATCACTGTGAATAAATTTAAGCTTGAAATTAATAGGGGATTTCTAAGAATCAGACAATAAAGTTCTGGAAGAGAAAGAGCAAAGGGTAGAAAATTAACAGTTTTAAAGTGGGGCTTGATTCATTTATGGAAAGGATTTGTGAGACATGATTGCTTGCAATAGCAAAGTTGGGTGTGTAGGATGGATGACATTTCAGTCATGGTTTTGCTTGGTCTTAACCCTTTCTCTGGCTTTCTTCTTGAAAATTCAGCATCTGTGTCAAAAAGTCAGCAGATTTTATTTTCAGCAGCTGAAAACCTAGACATCTTTAAGGTATGTGAGCCATGATGATTTCACTTAGTTTAGTGGAAAACCTAATTTTCTGTCACAACTCTTTTCCATTGAAATAACAACTTCTTGATCTATAATTTGATATGTGGAACTTTCTTGAACAAACTAACCAACAGGTTAACCTATTTCAACCCAAGCAATTCCATGATGCAAGGAGGTCTCCTTTCCTGGCAATTTGTGTTTATTTTTGGATACTCAGATTTCTAATGAAATAGAAATTCTAATTAAACTTCTGCTGGTTATCTCTGTATGTCTTTACTTATACACATGCATACATACACTCACAAATATTTTCTGGTAATTAATAAGGGGTAAGGCTGCACTACAACTTTTCACTTAGCTTAAAAAATCAATATCCAATTACCTTTTTTTTTTGTGAAATCTGTAGGAACTTGGTATCTTGAAAGTCCTGTCTCTATCAGATTTCATTAATATTTACCAACTGATTTAAAAGTTATCTAGAGAAGACAGATGGGCAGTCCAGATCATCGCATGGCTGCATTTTTTGGGGGAGCAGGACTAGGAGGGCATACTTATTTGAGATTACATACTTAGAAAACCCTTAAAAATAGCAGTAAACTGTCATTTTCCAGGATAAGAATTCAGTGGAAAGTTATGACAGAAAGTAAGACCTCATGACGAATATGAAAGCCATAAAGCATAATGTTATCTTCATTTAACAGATGATGGTTCAGTCAATCTAAATACCATACATATAGTTTCTTTAATGGGCTACTTGGAGGTGATATTTTTACATCTTCTTTTGCTGTGATGTTCACAGTTCATTATCATATGAACTGATAGAGACTCAGATTCAGACTGAAACATCAGAAAGGTTACTGATCTCTTTTCCTGTTATGCATTGTTCAATGTAGTGAGTGTACCCACATTTGTGGATTCCTCCACCTCACACCATAGCTCCTGTCAGACTTTTGTAGGGGGACTCTGCCAGAATTACTCCCATTACTTGACTGTCTCTCCATTCTTGGAGTGGAAGGTCATTTACATTTAAAAGCACACATTTATGCTGTATATACTGTTCCTTACATCCCTTATGCTGTATGTACTGTTCCTTACAGCTTCTCTTTGTTCCCCAGTATTTCCCCAGTTCTCAGATTCTCAGTGTTTGTCTTCTACTGTTTGATGAAAAGTGACACCTTTTATAGAAAACTAGAGCTAGACAGTGCAGGTTTAATCTGAATTTTGCTTCTTTCTGGTTTTGTTTGACACAGTCACCTTTTCAATGTCTTTTAATTTTCTCTGTTTTCCCCCTTTACACGGCAACAATAAGCCGATTTGTGCACCCATGACTGTTCTGTACAGGCCCTTTATATGTCTATACTGGTCAACTGAGAGCAACATTTATAATAATTATACAGAGCTCTTTGTTTTAAGACTCTGGAGTTGATTTTGGCTTTGGTCCATATTATTATTGATTGATGCATATGGTGTCTATCATACATTATTTTGCCTCCTCCCCCTTTTTTGCTCTTACTTTGCAGGCAGGGAATGACACCTGATTTTAAAAGATTAGGAGGTCCTGTTTGTGTCTTTGTCACATTCTCACAACATACATTCTCTGTGATCTGATTGCTTGATTGATAAAACACCTCGTTTGATGCTGGGAGGAAGCAAGGGAATATCTTACTACTTTGTACTCTGTACCAAAAAGTCAAAGCCTTCTTTTTTAACATCTTCTTACACTATATGAGAAGAGCCATCACAGGCCAGATCAATATTGCTGTGGTCTTGCATCTGAAGGAGTGCAGTGATGGATCTGTAGGGAGGGAATGCTAAAAGCAGAACAGTGCCCGACTTCTGACACTTGGTTCTTCAGAGGTTTCCTGAGCTAGTGGCTGCATCTATACCATATGTTTACTGTCTGCTGATGGACTGTTCTAACAACTCATTAAATGGGGGAGGTTGTATTAGGGCTGTGTCTTACTGGAGGCATCTAGAATAAACGTTTCTTAAGTCATGAAGTCACTGTTTAAATAGTAATAATGTGTATGAGCTCTGCTTGTCTATTGAAGCTTCCCTTCTGGCAGTCACTTCTTTGACCAATTTCTAGTCTAAAATAATGTTATTCATCTCTCTGCCAAATGCAGTCCTTTCTAAATAGAAACAGTTAGCCTATTTCCTTTTATTTTCCCTTATGATATTACAGGCTCCCAGCTGACTGTCCTTTGTAAGTGCTGTCTGTTTGAGTTGAATGGGCGATACTAAGCAACCATCAGCCATCTGGGTACAACACTCACTTACTTTGCATCCATCATACCATTTCAGATGCCAAGAAATGTTTTAAGTTGAATGCAGGTGTCTAATTGAAACTAACTTGATGGATGTAGGTTCTAGATGTGTACTGCTTACAGCAGGAGGAAAGAAAATTTTTCAAATGCATCCATGTGGATTTGTCTCTAAGTTATATAAGGCTTTTGCAGTGAAAGCAGGTTTTGTATTTGTACCTGAGGCCCATGCTCTTTGAATCAGCATCTCACATGGAGAAAGCAGACCACATCCCACCAATACTCATTACATCTCTCCTGGGAGATGACAGCAGTGTTGATAGGTAGACTGAACTTTTTTGTGTTCCACGATGCAAAATCTCTTTAGATTAGATGGGATCAAGCCTTTAGTCTGCTTAGGCTCACACATACGCCACAAAAACTTCAGTGTGTAAAATACATAAAATGATTCACGCATAAAATTTAAAATGCTGCATGAATTGTTTCCTATTTTTATAGAGTCTGGGATTGAATAATGCTCCCTTGAAGCTGTTGAGTAGTGAAAGTAAGGAAAACACTGAATTTGTGTAGAATGCTGACAATTTTGCAACTAAAGTGCATTTTCATTCAAAGCGAGCTATTCCTAATGGGGCTGACCTGGAAGCGAGTGCCCTAAACCCCATAGGTAGTGAAACAGGACCTCAGAAACTGTTGTGATAAATTCCTAACTCTGAGCACAAAGAAAGCTTATTTTCCTAGAGTTATACTGCACTTCATGAAGTGACCTCTTTGATCTTTGTTTTTCAACTCAGTGACTACTGGACCCAATCTCTGAACAAGGAAAAGGCTATTTATTATCTTCCCTTTTCCTCTGGGGAAAGTGACTGGTATAGGTAGATTTTACTGTGATTTACTCTTTAAAGAGCTGATAAACGTGTGTAAAAGCATACGTAAATACACTAGTTTGCCTATGTGTGTGTGTTGTGTGTATTTTAAACCTAGGGTTTAGGAGGAAGAAAAGAAACAACTTGTGAATTCTATCACTATGTTCAGGGAGGGCATCCCCTCAGTCATTCTCTGTGGCTAAGCATGGGCAGCAGAACTCCCATTTGACTCCCCATATACCATCTGCAGTCCCGTGCTGTTGTTTGCGTCCTCTTCGCTTGCATACAGTCTAGTCTGCTGTGTAAACTGGGCTGTTCCGAACAAGTTTACCACTGGTAAGTAACCTGGAATGAAACTTCAGCTACTAATTGAATTGGGGCAGCAATGGATATCAGAACCCAGAAGACAGTGCAGCAGCACTGTCGTGGTTTGAGCTGCCCCCCCCGCCCCGGAGGGGCTGGAAGTGGTTGGTCCCAGGTGAGTTTCCAATCAGGGGCCAGTCAGAGCTGCGTTTTGCCCCTGTGAAATTAGGATATTACAGAAGCCGGAAGGAAGTGGTTGGCAGAGAGAATCAGAGCCACAAGGGGTGGCAAGGGGCCCCCGAACCTGGGGAGCCCCTGGGCCTCCACAGCCTTGGTTCGGTCAGGGCCAGAGTGGTTTCTTCGCCACTTCCCCCCACTGCCCTGAAGAGATGGTGGTGTGGGGCTTGAGAGGCCAGCCAGGGGTTGGAACCAGCCCCCCCTGGCAGGCAGGCACGGCATTGGAGCCAGAGATGGGCCGAGGGGTGGCCCAGAGCTGCAGAAGCAGCAGAGATCGTGCAGAGCTGGAAGAATTCCAGGCAGAGGATGAGAGAAAGACTTCAAGCAATCTCGCTGCCACTTTCCCCCCCACACAACAGCGGTGGAGCAGGCAACCCTGAGTAGAGACTGAGCAATGGAGAGAAGGTCCAAGGGGCTTGGAGGAGGCCCTATGCGAGGTTTAGGTGGGAGCAGCCGAAAACCGAAAGAGGAATGCAGGGGGAGAAATGCCTCCCGTGACATGTAGAAGTTGAGCTGAAGCTGCAGCTGAAACAGAGAGAAGCCAAACCAAGCAGGCTTTTTCTGGGTAAAGACTTTTGGTGAAAACTATTTGTGGTATAAAGACTGAGCAAAACCACAGAGAATCCTGCAACCTGGGGAGAAGAGGTGGAGAAATCCCTGAATCTTACTTCCTGGGAGGAATCTTCACGAACCAGAGGGAAAGGACTCAAAAGCTGACTCCCTGTAGCTCGTGATGAAGACCTGGTGCAGCAAGTGTTCTCTTGCAGTCCAGGAGGAGACCTTGGCAGAGGCCGAGGAGCTGGTGGAGATGCAAAAGACCCCTTCCTCAATACCCCAGTGAGAGAGAGACTTTAGCTATTGCCCTGATGGTTTTTCTTCTTCTGGTTTGATGTGGGAGAGCCTCAGGGGTGGTAGAGATTGTATTAATACTGTGTATTTATTTGCTTTTTAGTTTCTATAGTATTTATTGTGTTAGTAATAAATTGTGATATAATTTCCCCATGCTAGCAGTTGTATTATGTCTGAAAACCCTCTCATACCGAAGCAAATTGTGGGGAAGCTTGGAAACTGGATTTTTGGGGAGCTCAAACCACGACAAGCACAAACCCCCACATTAGTAACCAATACTTAAAGAAACTGAACAAGCAAATTTTTCACTGGCACAGATCAAGCTTATCTTGGAAGAGCTTATGAGGTATTGTAAAGTCAACAATAAAAAGTCACAAGATTATATTAATTTTCTTACAAGATTTCTTTAAACACTAAAGCAACATCCTAATATCACTAAAGTAAGGACTAGAGTGACCAATTTCATTATTGTTGCAAATTTAAAGGAGGGAAAAAAAAAGTATTTCTGAATTTATCATTATTTTCCGTCTATCCTCAGTTTGGCTTGTTTCTGTGTCGTACTCCATGTTGATAAATAATTTTGCTTTTATTACAGATATATTCCATCTAGCTTATCATTAAGCATCAAGAAATGGATAGTCATATTGGAGAGTTTAGTGTCTGTACAAGAGACAGTGTAATGCAAGTGAACAATTTAATTTGCAGAACAAGCGAAAAAAGTGTATTACGTTATTATTTGTTTGCTAGAGTATGTCAAGGTCTCAGTCATGGGTTTAGTAGACTGTAAAATTCTCTATTGTTTTTCTTTCTCTTAGGGATGATACGATATGATATGATATGATATGATATGATATGATATGATATGATATGATCTACTGGTTATCATTAAGTTCTAAAATTGCACTGAAAATTTGTTTGTTAATGTGGCCTAATCTAGGTATCCTTACTGGGATGAAAGTCTTTAACTCAGCAAAATTTAGTCTGAGAAACTTTTTTAAATAAAGCAGGATGCCTGTGTGTGGCTGTATGCACATATAACAACAATATTTGGTGTTAATTGTTCTGTAAGGAAAGAAAACTACCTTAGTCTTCAATGCTTTTTTGCATACTTAGTCCTTTCCTCTTTGTACTAATGTATAAAAACTGTATCACAGGCTGCCTGGCCATGGACATTTTTTCTTTAAAGCTCTCCACAAAGTATCCTTCTTGCCACCTACACAGTCATGGCCTTTGCTCTGCAGCACACAGACATGTAATTAAAAATTTACCAAGGAAAACCAAAGGTTTTATTTGGTATCTATTCCTTTACCAGCCTGTTTGCACTTAGCTGCACTGTCTGGCACTGTCCTGCTCTACAGAGTAGAGCTGAGAATACAACTCACTAAGCACAAATGAATGAAATGTTTCCTTGATCTCCACATTTAGTCATGTTTCAATGATAACATCGTATACAAATATAATAGAATGCTCTCCCTTACTTGCTACCCCTCCTTTCTATAAATGAAGCTGCTGAAGTACTACAAAACAGGGAGTGATGTCTGTAAAGTGAGTAGCAGAGGAAATGCCTAACACATTGTTTTCCCTTTCCTTACTCTTGTGTCCATCTGGAATAAGGAGGATGCAACTTATCCTAGCCTGTCAGATCATGCTATTTTGGCAGACATCCAGCAAGCCTCTTTTGTTACTTGATCCAGTCTCCCCATACCCTGGACATAAAGGTTAGCAGGATCCTCTTCTTCACATTGCACTAATAATAATAAGGTTCCTCAGACCTAGACCTAAGAGGCTATCTGTTAGTTCTGCTTAGAATCAATTGGATGGCAGTCCTGCACAACACTTGGAACAGCATCACTGATGACTACAGGAACTGCAGTGGTTGTGTATTAGCATATGACATAAAAATAAATGGCGCCACATCAGTGATTTATTCAAAGTCTATTAGTTGGGTAAGTGATGAAGCACAGCTAAAAATACCCAAGAGAGGACTGAAAGAGGTTGGAGATGAATGGAATTCAAAAGGCACAGGCGAAATCTTAAAGCCTGTGGTATGCAGTAAGGCTAGCAATCACAACCTGACCTTGAAATGTGCATTCTTCTGGGATGGTGAAACCATGAGTTCCCACTAGTCTCATTTGTTCTGTCTTCTGAAAAGAGAAGTAGGGTCAAGACTATTTGCTATGGGAAACATTAATGCCAGCCTGATGCCATAAAGTTGGTTCAAGAGCTACCTGCCAAGGTCACCAGCATTTGTCTCACTCATTTTATATTTGGATTTTTTTTTGTCCCATTCCATGTTTAATATATGGTGTTCAGAAGCTGCTCTTGCTTCATACATGCTAAATTTTTGTAGGGCTCTGTCCTGCATTTTCTTTCGCAGCTGTTTAGTGTCTCCACCAGAGACAGATGCTTTACAGTGGTGAGCTGTGAACTCGTATGCAATATTGAATTCATAAGCAAATAGAGATTCTTTAGGGTTTGTTGTGCCTTCTCTGTGCTTATATTGCCATCTCTTTCCAAGTTCCTTAGTATACCTCTTCTGTCTCTCCTCAGTCCCCTCTTGCATCCCTGATACACCCTGTACTCAATCCCTCACCACCAGGCGGTATCCTCAGCCCATTCCTGTGAATGGGAAGTGCCTGTGGTTTGCTGTCTAGCTAAGCAAGAAACACTGTGTTTTGCAGGTTTGTGGCTGTGCACGTGCTGACTGTCTGGCTGTGATGCTGGGAACCCAGCTGGCTGCTGCCTCCTGGGAGCTGAACAAAATAGCAAACAAAATAGCTAGGGATCAAACCCTCCTTGCTTTTTCCCTGAGCAGAGAATTCACTAGCCGAATGCTGATTTAGCAAAACTGGAAGGATTTTTTTACCCTTGAGACCTCTGTTCTTATGTCAAATGTATTTAAAATTAGTCAGAGGATTCAAAAGTTGTTAGACATGAACCAGCTGAGGGAATGAGGCCAAAACATTTCCTGTGTGACACAACACCAGTTTCTTTCTAAGTTCAAACCCAAAAAATAGATGTTGTCATGACTCTCTGTTGTCTCCTTTTGGGTCACTCAGAGATTTAGCATGGGGAGAGGAGGGAAAGACATCACATGCAGCTGCAGCTGTGACTTGCAAGCTTGTGAGGATGAATTGCTGTTCCTAGAGCAATGTCCTATACACTTTCTTTGCTTACATTGGGGATGAATTTAAAGGAGGTTCTAGGGTCAACACTCACTCCAGAACAAACTTGTTTTACCACTACATGGTTTGTACCCTGTCCCGACACAGACAAGTTTGAGATTACCTGTCTTCATTTCTAATCAGATCCTGCAGCACTGAAGTCTTCAGTGGAACTGAGGAACCAGTTGAAAAGGATTGATCTTCCAAACATTTGGAGCTCTCTTACTGTCTAAATGCTGAATGGTTTCTTTCCCACAGAATCGCAGTAACTGTATTTTTTGTTTTCAGATGTCTCCTCTCCTCTGTAAATCATTCAGTGGCTGCTGCATCCATTCTGAATCAGTTTTTGCCGATTTACAGTCAGTGGGTATTAGCTAATTTATCAAACTCAGACACAGAGGGCAATCAATACAACCAACAGAGGCAGTGATAAGGTGGTCATGCATCTGTTATGCCAGAATAACATGTAAAACTGGGAAATAATCTTGTAAAACCTCCTTACATAGCAAAAGGAGATGGTTGCAGGATGTCAGAGGCTGTGTCTGCACTGAGGGACCCACCAGTGCTGTGGGTAGTATGACTGCCCACACAAAATGGGGCAAATTTCGTGGTGTCTCCCTTCAGCCCATGTGAAGGTTGTGTGATGCCAAGGGAGCTGTGTGCTTTGCAGTACCTGCCACAAGCTGGTTGGTTGATCGCCAACACCCATGGACGGTGCTGTGAAGGGCAGTAAGTCCTCATGCAGACCAGTCTGTCTGATAGCAGTCTAAGACTTTCAGAATTATGAACTCCATGTATTTGAAACATCAGTGCCCAACTTTTCTATACTTTGTTTATAGGCTGAAGTATTTCTCAGCAACGAGGACATTGCTCATGTCCGCCCATTTACTTCTAAGGCAGTTGCTGACCACTGTTTTTTTAATACATGTAGGATGTTCTCTGTGCTCAGAAGAATTTTTCTCTGGGCAATAAATCCATTTTCTACTACAACAGAGCCAAGGTGCTCTTTGGTAGACCTGTCTACAAGCTATCACTAACCCAAGCCAAGATAATACTTAATTAAGAGAAAGAACTCAGCCCTCAAAACATGGCCTTTTTTCACCACTTTGGTCTTTCCTTTTCCCACTATATGCAAGAGATAACAGTTCTCCTTGATCTGCAGTGGAATTAGTGTGCTTTTTTAGTACCGCTGGACTTCAAAGTGCCTGTGCCGCTTTTGAAATATGACTTCAACAACTTGGAAAAGTACCACTTGTTCCTACTTGAAAATTAGGATTATTTTTATATAAATGCACAGACATTTCTGAGGTTCCTTCATAGCAGGAGCCACTGGAACTTACACAGGAGGTGTGGGGGAATGTATGTAGTTTTTTATGGTTTTGGGGAGGCAAACTGATTTTCCAGACAAGTGATCTAGATATGCAATTATATGTACATATTTGAAAATGTGACTATCTGTGAATATTCATATTTTATTTGCAGATGATCAAATGCTGTAAATGTTGTAATGTTGTCTGATTTATAAATAGGGTACTGCCTCTATGCTGCTGCTGCAGTTTCATTATGCCTGTGCTCAATGAGAAATGTTTTTTTCTGTGACTTTCAATGATCCCAGTGAATTATTGTAGCATAAAACTAGAGTAAATGAAAGCATACAGAATTGCAAATCTGCATTGATTTAGTAGGAAGAGCTGCCAGTCTTTATGAGACCAAGCACAGAATTGATATTCATGATATTTTAGGGAGGAAATGTAAGTCTAACAAGTCAGAGCAGTTCAGCAAGTAAGTGGAGGAAATTCAGCATCTGGGAGTGAAACAGAAGATTGTCTGCTGCAAGTGACCACATCAGCTACTTCATTTTCTCCTCAGCATTCTTCAGATTTATTCCGTGCCTTGTAAAGGTAATTGTTACACACCGACCAAGCCCACTCTGCTGGGTAGGAGTCAGTCAGGTGCATGTGCAAATCCCCAAGCACCATCTGCTTTACACTGCACTGGGTCTTCACCATGAAAAACATATTGATGGGATCTCATTTGTAAGGGCATGTTCCCAAACACCCTGTTTCATGTGTGAATTGGTGGTCTGAGAGTTCTGGCTGTCTCATCATACCCTGTTGATGGCATTCAAGACAAGGTTGGATGGGGCTTTGAGCAAGCTGGTCCAGTGAAAGCTGTCCCTGCCCATGGCTATGGGTTGTAACCAGATGATCCTCAAGGTCCTTTCCAACCCAAACCATTCTATATGACTCTCGTTTCACATCAAACCCTATGGAGATAACCTTTAATTAGCTAGAGGAGGAAATCCAGACACCTCTCAGGAGTTTCTAAGCATCAACGAGTTTACAGTTGAAAACATTGCAAAATTACGACAAATACTAAGTGGGCCAGGATAAGGCCATCAAACATGACTTTGCTCCTCCTGTAGAACAGAGCTTAGTCTCGGGGCTTGTATGCCCACTTACTAACTCCTGGATTTTATGTGGGCTACTGTGCACTAACAAGGTACAGAGCTATTTTTTATATTACTCAGTGCTGATTAGCTGGAAGCTGAGCACTGAAAACTGTGTTAATTGAACGACCTGTGGTTTGAAGGTACAAATAAAAGGGCATTCAATGTGTCTAGCTTGGCCCAGGCAGACTCATGGTTCCTATTACTACCTTAATGCCAGTATGAGGAGGTATAGATACATATTTTTTTTTTATTTGTCACTATTTCTTTCACCATGTATTTCACTTGCACTGAAATTAAAAATATGTAGAGTGGGTGACTTTCCCCAGAGCTCATCTCATCTCATCTCATCTCATCTCATCTCATCTCATCTCATCTC